>NC_138959.1:29739357-30001857 GCF_965226115.1 Aulonocara stuartgranti
AGAGGAGAGAGGAGAGAGAAGAGAAGAGAAGAGGAGAGGAGAGGAGAGGAGAGGAGAGGAGAGAGGAGAGGGGAGAGGAGAGGAGAGGAGAGGAGAGGAGAGGAGAGAGGAGAGGAGAGGAGAGAGGAGAAGAGAAGAGAAGAGAAGAGGAGAGGAGAGGAGAGGAGAGGAGAGGAGAGGAGAGGAGAGAGGAGAGGAGAGAGGAGAGAGAAGAGGAGAGGAGAGGAGAGGAGAGGAGAGGAGAGAGGATAGGAGAGAGAAGAGAAGAGGAGAGGAGAGGAGAGGAGAGGAGAGGAGAGGAGAGGAGAGGAGGAGAGGAGAGGAGAGAGGAGAGGAGAGGCGAGGGGTGGAGAGGAGAGTAGAGAGGAGAGGAGAGGAGAGGAGAGGGGAGAGGAGAGGACAGGCGAGGGGAGGAGAGGAGAGGGGAGAGGAGAGGAGAGGAGAGGAGAGGAGAGGAGAGGCGAGGGGAGGAGAGGAGAGGAGAGGAGAGTGGAGAGGAGGAGGAGAGGAGAGGAGAGGAGAGAGGAGAGGAGAGGGAGAGGAGCAGGGAGGAGAGGAGAGGACAGAGGAGAGGAGGAGAGGAGAGGAGAGGAGAGAGGATAGGAGAGAGAAGAGAGAGGAGGAGGAGAGGAGAGGAGAGGAGAGAGAAGAGGAGAGGAGAGGAGAGGAGAGGAGAGGAGAGGAGAGGGAGAGGCGAGGAGAGGAGAGGAGAGGAGAGGCGAGGAGAGGAGAGGAGAGGAGAGGAGAGAGAGGAGAGGAGAGGAGAGGAGAGGAGAGGAGAGAGGAGAGGAGAGGAGAGGCGAGGGAGGAGGGAGAGAGGAGAGGAGAGTAGAGAGGAGAGGAGAGGAGAGGAGAGGGGAGAGGAGAGGACAGGCGAGGGGAGGAGAGGAGAGGGAGAGGAGAGGAGGAGGCGAGGAGAGGAGAGAGGAGAGGAGAGGAGAGGAGACGGAGAGGAGAGGAGAGGAGAGGAGAGGAGAGGAGAGGAGAGTCAGAGAGAGAGAGAGAGAGGAGGAGAGGAGAGGAGAGGAGAGGAGAGGAGAGAGGACGGAGGAGAGGCGAGGTGAGGAGAGGAGGAAAGTAGAGAAGAGAGGAGAGGAGAGGAGAGGGGAGAGGAGGAGGAGAGGAGAGGAGAGGAGAGAAGAGGAGAGGAGAGGAGAGGAGAGGAGGAGGAGAGGAGAGAGGAGGAGAAGGAGGAGGAGAGGAGAGGGAGAGGAGAGGAGAGGAGACGGAGAAGAGGAGAGGAGAGGAGAGAGGAGAGGAGAGAGGAGAGGAGAGGAGAGGAAGAGGAGAGGAGAGGAGAGGAGAGGGAGAGGGCGAGGGAGGAGGAGAGTAGAGAAGAGAGGAGAGGAGAGGAGAGAGGGAGAGGGAGAGGAGGACGGAGAGGAGAGGGAGGGAGGGAGGGAGAGGAGAGGAGAGGAGAGGAGAGGAGAGGGAGAGGAGAGGGGCCACGGGGAGGAGAGGAGAGTGAGAGAGAGGAGAGGAGAGGAGAGGAGAGGAGAGGAGAGGAGAGGAGAGGAGAGGAGAGGCGAGGGGAGGGAGGAGAGAGAGTAAGAAGAGGAGAGGAGAGGAGAGGGGAGAGGAGGAGAGGAGAGGAGAGGAGAGGAGAGAGGAGAGAGGAAGAGGAGAAGAAGAAGAGGAGAGAGGAGAGGAGAGGAGAGGAGAAGAGGAGAGGAGAGGAGAGGGGAGGAGAGGAGAGGAGAGAGGAGAGGAGAGGAGAGGAGAGGAGAGAGGAGAGGAGAGGAGAGGAGAGGAGAGGAGAGGAGAGGAGAGAGGAGAGGAGAGGAGGAAGGAGGAGAGGAGACAGGAGACAGGAGAAGAGGAGAGGAGAGGAGAGGAGGAGGAGAAGAGAGGCGAGGAGGAGAGGAGAAGAGAGGAGAGGAGAGAGGAGAGGAGAGGAGAGGAGAAGAGAGGAGAGGAGAGGAGAGGAGAGGAGAGAAGAGGAGAGGAGAGGAGAGGAGAGGGAGAGAAGAGGAGAGGAGAGGAGAGGAGAGAGAAGAGAAGAGAGGAGAGAAGAGAAGAGAAGAGAAGAGAAGAGAAGAGAAGAGAGGAGAGGAGAGGAGAGGAGAGGAGAGAAGAGGAGAGGAGAGAAGAGGAGAGGAGAAGAGAGGAGAGGAGAGGAGAGGAGAGGAGAGGAGAGAAGAGGAGAGGAGAGGAGAGAGAAGAGAAGAGAGAAGAGAAGAGAAGAGAAGAGAAGAGAAGAGAAGAGAAGAGGAGAGGAGAGAGAAGAGAGGAGAAGAGGAGAGGAGAGAAGAGGAGAGGAGAGAAGAGAAGAGGAGAGGAGAGGATAGGAGAGGAGAGGGGAGAAATCTTCAGAGTTACTGTGATAGTAATCACAAGCATTTCTTTTTTGACTTTATAAATTTGACTTTAATTTTACATGTAGAATATAATATATAAACGTGCATCGTGTACTGATTGTGCTCTTGTCCCCCTCCACACTCTGAGTTTGGCTTTAGTAGATGAGGCTTTGTTTTCAGTGGTGAAGTAAAGCTGTTAAAAAATGTGTAAATTGTTTTTGTGAATTTTTTGTGAATGTCTCTTTTTTATGTTATTATTAAAAGTAAACCATTTAAAATGCATTTAGATGTTAACATTAAAGCTGGTATGACTCAAACGATTTATAAACTGATTAAATTAATTAAACTAACCAATTAAACTTAACTTGTGCAGACACTTCCTGGAAGTTATAGTGTTTCAACTAATTACTAATCACACCTTTTGCGTAGTAAATTACTGCAATAAATAAACTTCATCAAGTGCCAGTTATTCATTGTATTGATTATTTCTATTTAACAATCAAATATTGAGAGAAATAGATGTAATACCCATTCATAGGTAATAGTTTACGAAGGCGTCTGTTTTATTTTTGTTAAAAATCAGAGGCATGTGTTGACTTTTACAGAGACAAGCAGAGTGTCTGCCCTGTGCCAGGTGAGTTTTTACAAATCAGCAAACAAAATCGTTAATCAAAGCCAGAAACACAAGACACAGGAATAACTACTTGGCAGGAACGCTCAGAGGTAATATGATGAGAAGAACCAGGCAGAGACCCAGAGTCACAGCTGAGCTTACATCCACAGCCTCCTGATGAGCAGACGACTCGGAGGGTGCAGGTGAGGCAAGACCCGCCCACCGATCCACCTGCAGGGGAAAGTACACCCTGACATATACTAATGAGCATTACTGCTGAAGATGTTTAATGCTTGTCATGATCCTGGGTGTGTGAGCTAGCATTTTGGAGTTTTCTCATTTTACGTTCTTTTTCTGTTATTTAATGCTTCTGTCTGATTCTTAGTTTGTTGTAGTGTTTGCAGAGGAAAAAGACCCACTTGCTTTGTGCTCCTGTGGTCTGAGTTTTCCTGTGGTCACCTGGTTCACGCAGTACAGTTGTTCTTTGGGTTTTCCATCTTTTCCTGGGGTTTAGGTCCTAAATTGCAGGTCACACAGCAGACTGTGACAAGGCTCCGCTTATTTTAAACATTTCACACTTTTTTTACAGCTCATTGAACTTTGCACGTCAAGTCAACAAAGGGATTTCTCAAACACACGAACATATGAACTGTGATGTGATACAAAGTGTAAGATATTTAAAGTGCTGCATTGTTTTCACTCGACATGATTTGTGACTCTTCCTTGCCTCAGTTGTAACTTTGTCACCTTCATTATGCAACAGTTAGGTGCAGTTAGGCACCACCAAGACACGTAGCTGTGTACGTGCACTCTGAGCACAAGAAAAACAAAACATGAGCAGAGTGATCTGCAAGGGAGAAACATTCCCAGCCTGAAACACTGTTACTAGTTCAGTGCGCTCCTGTTAATGGCCTATAAGATTACAGAGAATAGTGTGAATAATATGATTCCTGATGAACAAGACGTTGGAGATGCTGGGGAGGAAAAACACGAGGCAGACATCTAACAGGTTGGCATCGGTCAGGAAAGGGCACAGGGATGTTTGTGTCCAGCATAAAGAACACAACAGGGAATTGAAATATATCTTCACCGTCTCAAAAGCCCGTTTTGCATACATCTCCATTTTTTCAATTAGATCCTCCAAATATTAAAATTGTAAATATACAGTCTTTAAATGTTGCTTTTTTGTTGTAGCGCTGATTTCTGGGTCATTCCTTATATTCAAACCTCCACACATAATCTTCAAGTCAGTGTCTTTTTCTGTAGCAATTAAGCAACTTTTTTTTTGTCTCGCATAAATTTTATGGCGCTCGCCAAATCAAGAAAAACAAATCACCCTGCACCTGTGTCTTGTCATTAAGGAAGCACAATTATAGCATTTATTGGATTTCAGCGCCACTGGAGGACGAATCAAAAACCACAACAGTGGCATTAAGCAGAACTCGATCCAGCTGTCTTTATGCTCTTTAGCAAGTTTTAATTGGTGGGGAACACGAGAGAGGAGTGAGGCAAAAACATCATTACAGCTGAAAGTACCACAACAGGGTATTGCTGAGATTTAATTACACTAGGCTATTGTTTAATTTGCCTCTCAATGCTTCAATTAAACAAAAAAGGGAATGTGAGGGTTCAGGTTTCAGGCTCATCTGGGCAGGAGAGCAGAGAGTTTCCCCAGTGAAGTTCATATAACATCACACAGTGGAGATCAAATGGATTTGTCATCGTTTGACTAATGACAGGAAAGAGGAATAAACCTGATTAGAAAATCATCAAGAATCCCTCTGTCTCTGCTGATCATCTTTGTGTGTGTTGTGTTTCTGCTGTAGAGAGGCCTCGGAGCCCGTGCTGATGTATTTACTGTTTTATTGAATGGTGCAAATGATGTGATCTGAGGTTGATGGAAGCCAAATATAGCAAAAGCTCTCCCTCTCTTCATAAGAAGGGAATGTAAAGAAACTCCTCAAACCATTTCCCTTATTAGTTTTGTAGTTATTCAATCTCCATTCCCCTTTCTTGTGAATAATACCCTTTAATCTGCATGCAAAGAAACAAATTCACTCAGGGAGTAATAGGAGAGAAACTTTTAGTTCTGTTGTGTGAAAGTGAAATTTCAAGAATCTTGCACTCGGAGTCACTTTGCTCATTTTCTGCTCAGCGCCGTCTTGGTTGCTCAGTGAATTTGTTTGGAACAATGGGGCCATCGTTCGTATGTTTCCGTGCAAGTCAACACCTTTAACTCCCAACTGCTTTAATCACAGCTGTAGATAAGAGTAGTATGTGGTGCAGTGCTGTCACCTCACACCAAACAGATTGTGGGTTTAGATTTGCTGCTACGGTAGAGTCTCTGTTCTCACAGTCCAAAGCAGGTATGTCAGTGATTATAAACTAGTAGATTTACCTGTGGTCAGAGATGTGAAGAAGAGAGACAAGTATACGAGTGATATGTGACAGAAAGATCTAGAAGATGGTAGTGAAGTCAGCATTTTGGACATAAATATTGTTTTTGTAGTGGTTGTATTAAAAAAGACTGAGGATGTTAACATTTTCATTGGGAGTGACCGGGTTAGGCAGCATTGAGCACGTTAGAGCGACAGGCTGAGGAGTTTGAGGAAAGAAGGAATAACACAGATGAGGTCATGAGAAGGCTTGGTGAGGATGCCAAGGATAGGGCGAGTTAGAGGCAGATCATCTGCTGCGCCAAACCCGAGAGCAAGTAGCCAAGAGAAGAACGAGTACTCTGTGTATGTGAGTGCAAAGACAGACATGGGTAACGGTTTAAGTCAGAGTTTGGCCTTGTTAGTCTGCTGCCACATAAAGGACTCATACGGAGGAGACTTTAGGTTTTTCCCGTCTTAATCACCAAACAGATGGTCCTCCAGTTCATGCTTTGACGTTGTGCAGTACCTGTATGCTAAAATGACCACATAACACAGCCTGGCTTTGGGTGATACATGGTAGACAGTTACAGAAAGTTGTGCCATAGTTCAAGACTCAGTCTTCTCTTTAAATTGTCGACATCACTGCTTAAGAAGAAGGATTTTAAATTCATACTCTCAGACGAGCTTCACAGCGACGAGAAACAAATGCATTGGCTAGTTTTACATTTTAGCAACATCATGATATAAGTTTAATGTGTTTGTTACATATCCTGATCAAAATGACTGTAAGATGGGGTTCTCTTTCAGACGGGCCTTTAGTTCAAATCTAGCAGGGCATATAGAGACGCGTCTACTGTCAGACACCACGAGAACTTCATTAATTACATTGAAAAGAATTGTCCAAGCTATTGTCCAAGAGCCAAGGGCAACTCGTGGAGACCTGGAACCAGCAGGTACACTAGTAATGCATTCAGCCACCATCACCATGCAAGACTCCAGTGCTTAAGGAAAAACATGTTGTTGCTGCACAACATTTAAACAAGTCTGTGAAATACTGGGAGAATCTAGTTTGGATGCTATAACACACACCATGTGAGCCCCAAAGGCCTCGCCCCAACAAAGTGGACGTTTCAGCGAGGCAGTGATCCCAAACGCCAATAAAAATGCCAGTCACCTGACCTGAATCCAGCTGAAAATCTGTGGAAAGACCTAAAGCTCACAGAAGGGTCCCACGGAGCATGCAGAAGACTGTTTGTGTGGAGCATGGTCCCTGTCTCTGACCCAGGGTTTGGGGCGTTTACAGGGTTTCGCTTTTTGTTCTTTATTCTGTATTGTTGTCGTTCAGGCTCTTTGTGTCAGTGTTAGTGTTATGTTGCAGTAATCTGTGTATTATCTGTTCATATCCTGTACATAGCTTGTACTCACTACAGCCTGTACATACTTATAGTTATAGAATATTCACAACATACTTCATACCGTGTACATTATAACATACCATAATAGACCCATTTCTGTAATATACTCACATATCTATATTATTGCTAATATATATTGTAATATATCTATATCACTAAAGCACTTCTGGATGGATGCAAACTGCATTTCGTTGCCCTGTACCTGTGCATGTGCAATGACAATAAAGTTGAATTCTATTCTATTCTATTCTATTCTATTACCTTTATATCCCATTCTGTTCCCTCAGTCTGTGTTTCAGCTTCTGTGGGTCAAGCCGTGCACGTTGGCCACTTGTGCTTCATCTGTCCCTTTAGTCTTCAGTTAGTGTCGGCTGTGTTTGCATCTGTGGTCTGTTCCCTCATTATTCTCTTTGTGTGTCTGTGGTCTCAGTCTTCCCTGGTGGCTGTGTCCTTCCTTGTGAGTGTTTCCTGTGAAGAATGATCGTTTGGTTTTTTCCTCGCTGGTTTTCCTTGTGAAGAGATCAGCAATAAAACTGTTTCACCTTGTGTTTGTGGAGTCCTGTGTTTGGATTCTACCTGCCAGTCTCACAGTTTCACCGTACAGGAGGCCTCTTCAAACTGACAAGTATTAAATACATTTAAATAACCGTGTTCAGTATTTTCCCCTCATGTGATTTCTCATTATTGCACATAACTTTTTCATGACTTACCAACAACATCACTTCCAGCTGCTGAACTCTAAGCACTGTACCATTGGTCAAATATTCTAAATCACAGTTTTGCAAATCTCTGAACACAAATTGCATCATTTAGCACATTTTGTTCACTTGCCTTCAAAATGCAACCCATCCATGACCACTTAGTGTTGTTGCACCTGTTCAAACTCAGTTGTGAGAATAATCCGATCGTGTGTCGTGTGCCCTCGAGCTCTGCGCTCATTTTCTGCGTTCCTCAGATGGAGATCGGCAGGAACACTGAAGAAAAGCAAGAGCGACGCTAAGAGGCGGCCTGGGCAGCACCTGACAGACGAGCACTTTGTATTACAGAAACAAAGATTTCTTTTCCAACTTTTTCTGTGTGCAGTGAGTTGTTTCCTATTATTCTAACATTGCATGGCTGGACTTATTCTACATACTTTATAAAACAGGTATATACAACATATACATATCATACAGTAAATGTTATTTCAGACAACAAACAAACATGACATTTTATAGCTGTGTGTGTTTGTTTGGCTTCTCGGGTCATTTTAACCATTTATAATCCACATCATGCAGAGGGATAAGAAAATAACTTTGTCAGGTTTAAATTCAAGTTGAGGAGCACCAAAAAATCCCATGCCAGTCCCACTGATGAAGGTGAGTTACTCAGTAAGGAGCAGAGATAAAGGTGGAAATGTTTACCTGCTATAACTCCGACCAAAATGAGTGCAATGCTCAAGAACACACCGGCGAGCAGCAGGACGGAGACAACGGTGTCATTTCTGCAGGAGCTTCGCTCATAAAGATCAAACTGCAGATGAAAAATGCGGTGTGTGGGTGCTCTGTAATCACAGCACATTTTCAGTAACGTGGTGATGTTACATGTTACATGTACTAAGCTGTAATAGTAATAGTACATAATTTCCTCAGTGAGTAATAAAGTCTTCTGATTCTAATTACATTAAAGCTACCCTTATGCTGCGACTTGTGTTACTCTGGTTCTTCAGCTGTCGGTGCCCTGGGTGAATAGAAAGAAGGGAACATGCTTTTTCTCGTCCTGCACTCTTGCACTATAACAGTCTGATTTCAGTTCGTGTCCATGGAAAACAGCGCACACGATGTGTCCTTTGGTTACATGATGCACCAGTGTGGGCAGCAGTGAATATGGCTGTCTGTCAGCAACCCTTGGCTTAACCTTTAAATGCATTGGGTGCTCTTAAACATGATGTTTCAGTGTGTAGGGTTAATGTTGTCAAAGGCGTATTTTAGCCCAAACCATTAATACCATTACAGGCTAACAGCAGGTTCACAGCTGGTTTATAGTTTTACTTGTTTTAACATGTTTACTCTAAATATCAGTGGAAACTTTACAGCAACCCTCAAGACACAAACCACGCATTAACCATTTAGTAAGCTTAGAATTTAAATATCAGTCTATTAAGTAAATTAAGGCCACGTATGTAAATATATGAATTGAATTACATTCAAATGTACGATTGTTTGATTTTCTTGTTTTTTATTTAAATTTTACACAGTTTCTTACAAACACTAAGCAGGTAGAAAGCAGTCAGAGTTGGTTCAGTGTTAGGTAAAATCCTCCCAGAGAGCCAAGACTGCATCAGTGCCACGTCCTCTGAACTCACACAGGTTTGTTTTTTATTCTCTAAGCAGATTCATTATATGACTTGTTGGTGTCAACGGTTATTAAAAAGGCGAGTTTGCACCAAGAGCTTTTTAGGATTTTCAGAAATTACACTTGTCAGGCTGTGATGTTTCACTGAAAAGCCTAAAAGGCCCTGTATATGAAATTATATGTATATGTGTATGTATATATACAGTGCTTTCAACTGTCTTGTTTACTGTCACCATCAGCTTTCATTTTGTGTGTCATAATGTAACACTCTTTGTAGACAGACATGAAAAGGACTGTAGTTAATGTAGCCTAGTCCGCAGTGTTAATTGTTATTATTATGTTATTACTATGTTATTACATCATCTCTGGTGCTGGATTGTGAGCAGTCCACTAATAGATTGGCAGTGTGTGCTCTGTCCCTCCTACAGTCCTGTCCTGCCTTCCTCATGTATCTACCACACTGTTGAAACTGTGCTTGGAGACACAGAAAACCTTGCAAACTGCACCTCTGAACGTGCCATCCTGATAGACTTCCTGTGAAGCGTTTCACAGTGAACCTAAACGTTGTCAAGCGCACCAAGACTGAAACGTAACTCTGCTGTTTAAACATATCCAAACATCTTTAGCTCTGAAGCACCAGGGAAACATGCTCTGTGTGAGGGAACCCTTCATTTGATCACTGGCAGTTTTGATTTTAACTCTGTTATTTATGGCTCATTAAAATCAGAGCATGTTTGTTTTCACAACAAACTGGTTAAAGTTTTCTGTTTCTGTCTATTTGTTAACAGAATTAAAAGTTGAGGCACAGAAAGTAAGTGTGTCTTTACCGTTTCAGATTTGTCATTGCAAAATGAATCTCGTCGTTCTCTAAATTATGTCATTATATAAAAAGATAAAGTCTCTCAGCTGCAGCAGTGTTATAGCATTACCACACAAAATAAAGCCCCTCCATCAGGATGCACTTGATAAGCTCTGTGTTTGTCATTATATTGTAATTATAACAGTGAGTGACTTTGGTTTAATGAATCAGATTATTACATTATTATTACACTTATTGAATTTTCACATGAAATAGAAAATAAAGCCAAACTAATAACAGCACTGATTAATTATATTAGAGCAGCTGACCATGTTATTAGGTCATTTTATTGTTTTTACACATGTAACTACATTTTATTTCATATAGAAAAAATATGTTAAAACACATTAGATTTTATGTCAGTTAAAAACAACTAGGGTATTTTCATTTACTATTTATCATTTTACTATTTATTTGTATTAACTTTTACATTATTCATTATTACGTAAACTTTTTGTTTTTAGATCATGGAGAAAAGTCTTTATTTTTATGGGATGGTACATTTCCAGTATAATTCTGGTGGCCCGTGTGCCAGAATATTACAGGTTTTTGCAGTGTGGCGCATCAATGTGGGAGGGACTACGAGGCTGATTCTAAACATTTTAACGTCTATTATTCTCCAATGAGCAGTAAAGGAAAACATTCAGAATTCCCAGGAGTGGACATTCCAGTAAATCTATCCAAAGATCAGACGGCAATGATCAGAGAAACTGCAAAATCACAAGAGGTCTCAGACTCAACAGACTTCAGTTAGCATGCCACATGTTTAAGTTCTGACTGAACAGGTATGATGTGTTTGGAAGGCCTGCCACTTCTCTCTACAAATCACAAAGTTGCATTTGAACAAAGGACCAAACGTCTGCAACGATGTTGTTTGGACAGCTCACACCAAAGTTTGTCCGTGATGCACGGCTGCATGTTTGGAGGAAACCAAACAGCACGTCAGCAGAAACACCTTAAACCAATACACACAGATGATGATTTGGACTTGTTTTGCAGCACCTGGGCACCATGCAGTCGCTGAGTCAATCATGAACTCCTCTGCAAAGCACTTAAGAGGAAAATATAAAGACATGGCTCTGTGAGCTGCAGCGTGGCTGAAACTGCATCATGTAATAGGATGTAAATCCCAGGCACACAAATCTACAAGAGAATGTCTAAAGAAAAGAAAAGCAACAAGGTGCAATGGCCCAGTCAGCCCAGTTGAAATGTGGTGGTGGGTCGTCAGCAGAGCAGTGGAAAAACAAATTGTGACAACAAGCATCTTGATGGAACGAGTCTAAAAGCTCAGCATAATGCTTCTCATCTGCCTCCCTGCTTCCTCTGTCACAGCCAGCCGCTGACTGAGTTCCTGCTATAGCAGAAAACTACAAACCAGGCTATTATGGCTGACATGTTGTCATCACTGTCTTGTCCTGTCCGGACAAACAAAGACGGATGTGGCTGAAGGGCTCAGTGGTGTCGAGACACCAGCAGTGTCCTGTCTCTCTCAGCAGGGCCTCAGGATGCAGCAGAAGAGCAGGAGCTACATTCAGTCCTATTCACAGCCTGTTAATGTTCAACCACAGACAGGAACTGATGCAGTGTTTCTGCCGGGGAACGATACTGTACCCGTTTCATTTGTGTGCTCATCACTGGGTAATCCGAGTGGACAGAAGATCTGAACAGGATCAGTGTTTTATTCTATTTGACAAACACAAATCAAAATCTGGTGTTTCTGTGTTCACAATTCATCACTTTGGCCAAAAACCAAAGCGCGACAGTCTCATACACACTGGCAATATAGAGCATCCAGAGCAGGTCGGACAGGCTCCTGTCTCCTCACAGAATCCTGGTAGTTTATTTAATCAACTGAAGTCTGATCTGTTTACTAAAGTCATCATTTATTTTCAAGTTTAACAGGAAATTTTACAAAAACTATTGAGACCATTATGATTACTAATGAAATGATAACTTTATGGTACCGGACCAAATCGCTAGATCTTTAGATATCATTATGCATCAATAGAATTTTATGAACCAGGAAATAATGAATAAAATAGGCTGTAATCACGAGCAGCTAATTGTTTTGATTTTTCAGGCACAAGTGAAAAACTCTCTGCCTCCTGTTTAAAGAGCCCACCGAAACATTAAAGCTTTTCTGACAAAGTCAGCATCATACTGTAATACAAAGATAATCCTTTGGTACTAAACCTGTGAAACAGAAGCCATGAACCGTCTGTAATGAAGGTCAGGAAGCTCTCTGCAGGTGAAAGAATGATTACGAGGTTTACATACATGCTGAAAAAAATGTGTCACGGGTCTCATAAACTAAACCGACACAGCACATTTTCTGCACATGCCGTGCACTCTTTTAATGTGCCGGTGCTACGCTACAAAACTGCAGGTATCCATCTCCAAGGTGATGGTCAGTACACCCAGCCTCCGCACGGCCGGTAGCTCCATACGATCTGTCAGCCCCGACTGCTCCTTCTTTCTTCTGTCGGAGGTGATTTGTCCATCGTGTAGAACCAGATACCATTTCTGATGATATTTAGATATCGATGATTTACAGAGAACAGTTCACGTCTGCAGTTACGTAGACTGTCGTGTTATTACTGTCAGCTTGAGCAAGAGCTGGATCTCATTGCTCTGTTTAGTTTTGGAGTTTAGTTTCTTTGTGGCTCTGATGATAGTGTTGATCACTAAAAGCTTAATGTATTTACTGTGTGCGTGTGTGTGTGTGTGTGTGTGTGTGTGTGTGTGTGTGTCCAGACAGTCACCAGTGTACTCTTTTACCCCCTGCTGTTTCTTTTGTCCCCAGCCCCTCAGGACTGCTATTCCCAGGCTTTACATAAGTAAATTCAGACATCTCATTTCTCTGTGTCAAAGAAACTCTGTCAGTTTAACTTTTGTTCTGCTTTTAATCATTTAAACGATCTTCCTGAGCTCAGCTGACGTGTGCTGTGATTTTCCAGGATTTTTGCCCACAGTTGATCCAAAGTAATGTGTAAGACTGATTAAAGAACCAGCAGTATGTCTGCCTGCAGTTATCTGATATTTGTTTACCTCCTTAAGTGTAGAAAGAGCGCCATCAGTGCGCCATCACATGTACAATGCCACAACTCATCCATCTTCCCGTGTCTTTGTGTATTTGACAGGACATGACAGGACTGACGACACAGCAGCAGTAATGTCCATGCATGCCTTTAGCTTTCTGCTACAGCGAGAAGTCAGTGAGTGGGTGTGAAGTGATGGGAAGAATAATCTGCATTTTCAAGATGACTTTATCGGAGCTCGTCGTGCTGTGTGTCAGGAGGTAGAGCAGGTGGCTCGATCCTTTGCTGCTCCAGTTCTACGCGTCCAAGAACAAGATACCGAAGCCAGAGTTGGTCACTGGAGACGCCGATAAAATGTGTGTGAAGGTTTAATAAACTGCATGTGTGGATGGGGGAATGAAAGCGCTTTGAGTGCTCGTGCAGAGCAGAAAAGTGCTTACCACAGACAACTTTTGTATGTAATAACATGAATAATGTCCCACTGCATCACACAGTGTGCTGAATTCAATGCAGTGTCAATACAACCTCCACATTCTACTGCAGATACATGTACAGGTAGAAATGGAGTTCACACTGCTATAAACTCATCACTGCTTTTGTTAGCAGGCTGCATTAGTGTGCTGTCTGTACAGATGCTTGCAAAGAGCTGCAGCTGTGTTAGTGATATAGCTGTTCCTGCCCTGCACACGGTTTGCACACATTTCTATCTGCACAATGGGCAGATAGAAGCTGTCTAATATTTAACTGAGTGAAAACAGGTAATGTTTGAATTCCTCAAAGTCTTCATTAGGCAAAGAGTGAGGCAGACATGTGGCATTTAAGTAAATTACTTTCCGTTTTAAATTCATGTCACATCTGTCAAATCAAGACGATAAAAACAAAGAAAGAAACCCACATACAGCTGTCCTGCATGGCCCTGATGCATCCAGCGCACGTTTCAGCAACTGAAAATAATTTGTCACACCATCAGAAATGATTACACCACACATATATACAAAATAGATTTTTAAAAAAGTAAAAATGGATGTTCTTTCTACCCTCTGCGAGATTAAGACATGAGCAACTTCATATTGTATCAATTGTAAAACTTTATAATAATGAATGCAAATTATATAAAAGTTTAGTTACTAGTTTTTACTGTTAGACGAGGAAATGATAAGAATAATGTTCACTAATAGATGTGAACCATTTATGATCATTATCTGGATGTTTTTAAGTTAATAATAGTCATTTAACACTCAGACACAAGCGTTTGGCAGGATTCTGATGAAGTTGTGTTTGATCCTGGTTACAAGATGCAGCCGCAGAGCTGAGCGCCACTGCTGTCACTGAAACATCAAACTAAACACTTTGATTTTAACTTGGTAACATTTTTATTCATTTTCCTGACCAGGTTTTTAAAAAGAGGGTGGAGGGGGGACTGCTCAGTCCTTAATATGACACGTTTAACAAATGAATAGCTCTAACAGGGAAGTGCCCTTTGTGGTGAGTGGAATCCCTCCTGGGTGTGCGTGGAAGGTGTGTGGGTGAACTGTGTGGGCTTTCCCCATACAGAAGGCCTCTAAAGACCAACCTACACACTCAGGATCCCGCCTCTCTCCGAGCCATGACATCCAGCTGGAGCCTGTCAGCAAAACAGCCAACGAGGCAGAAACCATAAAAGAAGAGGAGAACAAGGAGAACAAAAGCTGTATGAGAGTGAGAATGCCAAGCAAAAAGAAACGTGCATGATAAGGAAAGTGTGATGCAGATGCACAAAGTGTGTGTCGGTGGGACCATCCTGGTGTGCAGAATAGGACAACTCCTACACTCACATTCCTTTATATTATATGGAAGTCAACAGGAACGACACACACATCCCCGACAGCTGCACGCTGATCGGGAAAAGCAGAAGTACCTGTCGCAGGAAGATACTCGCAGGGGGCGTGAAGCTTCCCCCGAGTGAGAATGCAGCGAGAAACCTGAGCAGCAGCAGAGAGCGTTGTGTTTACTCGTCAGGCCGAGGTGGTCACGGGGCAAGAGCAGCAACGAGACTCGTCCACAGAGGATCGAAGAAATCCCACACACTCTCTTTCATGTTATTAAATGCATATTTCAAATACTGTCAAATTATATATTATACTTCATGTTTCTATTTACTTTACTAGATTCCAGAGTTTCAGGGTTGAACGTTTTCTTTTTGTTTTGTTTTTCAAAAGAAAAACAACAAAGACAACAATAATAAACCATAAAAATCCTCCCTGTGTGTCCTGTGTTTGTGCTCATTGTTCCACTGAACACAACATTAATTAGTGCATGCAGTCCTTTGTATTCTATGACTAGCTTGATGACACTGTAGAATTGTATGTATTCTAACAAATTAGCAGTTGTTTAAGTTAATAAAACCAACAGCATTACTAGCACTAGGATTACTAGTTAGCGCTGTGAGACGATTGTCCAAACTACTGAACTAGCAGACAGATCATATAGACTAGCAGGATGAAATATTAATATTACCCTGAAGAAAGCCAGCTGAGTTACATGAAGATCAAGAAATGAATGCAATAGCTCGTATAATTACCTGGCAGGGTAATTATACTAATTTTGAGCATTTACTGAGACTGAGATGCTTGACTGGAAATGAGGTCAGAAGGATGAGCTTTGTAGTTGCCTTCAAAGAGCTGTGTTTGTCCCAGAGGGAGAGGATAGGTCAGATGGCAGGGTCTGCAGCCTGCCACAGTCTTTATTTAAAATGTGCCGTGAACGAGACGTTGTCTATACATGTAGAAAATGTAATATCTAAATAAATTAAGATGAAATGATCAAAGTGAATCAAAGGAATTGAGACTCATGATTTCTGAACCCTGACCTTGCTGAGACGCTCTGGCTCTCCTCTGCGGTACCATCACAGTGCCCAGTGCACAGTGCCCAGTGCACAGCTCCTAGTGCGGGGCTGCTACATCTCTCTGCGCTCTCCTCGCCCGTCTTCTCTTCTTTCATTAGTGCTCCTGTGTTGAGAGGCCACTACAACGGGGCAACAATGACCCCACTGTGTTACCAAGCTTTGTGTGGCATTTTATTCATCTGTACCCCTTCATCTTCCTATCCATGTGACCCCGTTCCCTCTCACACACATCTCGGTATAGTTCCCCTTTCTTCCCCGAGTCCTCCCATCTTTCTCTGCTCTTTTCCTGAATCTCTCTCGCTTCTCTCTTTTTATTCAATGAGGCATTAGTCAATTCACATTTTTCTGTTGTTTGCATGGACGCCTACAGAGTTCCTCTAAGACACTGGCGAGGGCAGAACAGTACAGAGAGCACTGTTCCTTATAGGTCAGGCTGTTATTCTGAACACTAACCTCAATTAACCTTTTTAAAGAATTAAACAGCCTGAACTTGGACTTTTACTGTTTGGCATGTTCTTTGTTTGTTTGAAAGTATTTTAGTTGAGCACACTGAGCACCGAGGCTCCAACAGCCCCGGGTTTGCTGCTGTTTGCAGAATGTAATTACAAATATTGCCAGCACCTTTATGTCCCTGTGTTTTATGTCCCCAATCATATTTTGAAACTTTTAACAACGTTGACATTACGTTGGTGAAACCAACAGTTATTTTCATTGAAAGTTTCTCTTACAAATAATTTTAATAACTGAGGATGAAATCAGTTGGGAAATAAGCCCAAATGAGCATTAAGGCTGAGGTTAGCACATTTTAATAAAATCAGCATTGTTCAGTTTGACCTACACGAGGTGCTTCTACCTCTCCTTTGATATCACATGTGCTGTTGCAGCTGAACAGTGTCTGTTCATTCAATGCGTCACACACCCATTCCTGTTTCTAACAGATTCCAGGCCCAACACAAAAAACCTTGCAAACGTGCTTAAACTGACCCCAGGACAGCTTCCTCGTTACTGAGAGACTCTCGTGTGTTATTCAGTCAGAGGAAAAAGGTTGTTTACAGGCCAGAGTGTGGACATGAATATGTTAGTTAGTTCCTTCCTTTCAAAGTGAATCAATAACATTAATGAAGGATGAAGAGATTCATCATGCTGTATTTCTTTATTGGCGTTCAGCTGTAGAAGCAGGAGAGACGTACAAACTATGTGGATACAGCTCCACCTAGTGGTAGCACCTAAACACAGTCCACCAAAATAAAAGCGCTTCAGACAGACAGACAGGGACCCTTACTGGATGCTACTTAAAGTGACCTGACACCTTTGTGTGTTGTTTGATGTGTTGATATTCTGCAAATCAATTTCCCAAATACGGACTATTATTGAACGTAAAGGATTTAAATTGTAGTTGCATTTAGAGCAGACAGTAATACATGTTTGGATGAACTCAGTATTGGAAAATGATCTTTTGAAACTACACAGACCGACTGTTTACATATTACAGCAGTCTCCAACAAGTCTGAAAATGTGCCTCATGGGATCACAGATTAATGTCGTAAACCAGTGAGTGGCAACGGTTCTTAAACACAATGAATATAAACAATGATTGACATTTATAATGAAATTATGGAAGAAACATAGGTGATCTACGAGTAACCAAAGCAGTAGAGGCTGAGATATTCTGACTAAGATTCAGACGCACTGATAGGTTTGTAGCTTGAACCCATCCGCTGGAACGTTGAAGACAATATAATTACACTGCAAAGCAAGACACAAGTAGGCAAAGTTCTTCATGTTTCTCGTGCACGGGAGAGAACCGGACAGGCACCGTTCCTTCGCTTGACCCCAGTTGCTCTCGTCCGTTCTCCCGTACCACTGTTCTTTTATTGAGGTTACATGAATATGCATAAGTTCATTAACATATGACGTCTACATACACACAAAGAGTACCTTGCCTGTGTGTGTGTGTGTGTGTGTGTGTGTGTGTGTGTGTGTGTGTGTGTGTGTGTGTGTGTGTGGACTGCTGATCAAAGGGTCAAACATCCTTGGTCAGGAAGAGGGTAGCCTCCCCCTCCCCCTAGATGGTTCATCCTAGATAACACGGTGAGGAAGTCCTGCAGTTCATCTAAACAAAGAGCACTTAGACTAGAACAGACGCAACGACGTTAATCCTACCATAAAACAATAAGACACGGTATGACCTCTCATGCTCCCAAAGTGCTGTCTAATACACACAAAGTTTGCAGACTATCAAGGATCAAAACCTCTACCAATCTACAACTAATTACAAAACTCTAAGCATATAGAAGTAAATATTTCTAAGCATAAATGACAATCAACAATACAAATCTAACACGCACTAAATCTGATTTCTGACCCTGCTCAGTAAACGTGTTCTGCCTGTTTGTCAGCCATGTGACTGTAGTCACCTGACTTATGCAGTCACCTGTTCCTCATTCCCCCGCTGCTCAGCAGTGTATGTTATAAGGCTCTTCCCATAACCAGACCCTTGTTATGGATCTGCATTATCAGGCTTCATACTTTAGGCTGATTTTCCTGATCAAATCCCGACTGCTGTCACGTTCTAATGTATCATTGAGTTGTTACTGGAAGAAGCCAAACAAACAAAGTCAGAACGTTAAACTGCCCATAAATCGTATTCCATTGCACTGATGTACAAGCCTCCACAAACAGCTGCGGTCCATGAATTTTATGAGGGGAGAATATATACAACAATCCCGTTACTCTAAACACTAAAGCATGTCTCATCTGAGCAAAGCAGATTCTTGCACTGCACGGTGATGATGGTGGCGGGTGACTATTGCCGTGCAAAGCACAGCATAACTCAAAGTGAATGACTGTGGAGAAAAGTCTTTCACAACATTTAGCCAAGTCAGAAACTACAGTTAGGAAACACCTTGATTCTAGATGTACAATCCTGTTTCCAACAACATGCAAACCACTCGTTGTGCTCAAGGAACAGAGGCCAGATTAGACTCTGACCACGTGATGGACACAGCTTTATGGCTGCTCGTGTTCAATGATGAGTGCTGACAGCATTAGGATGGATTTTAATGTAAATATTTTGCAGCATTTTACACATCTGCTGTGTCAAAAAACACAAATCAATCATACATGAATTAACAACATTATCAGATGATATTATCAGAACAGCTCCAGCCTTTTGCCTGAACCAGATTCTGGTTCAGGCAAAACACACAAACTTAAAGTGTCTGCAGCAAAGAAGGAACACATCTCAGAGAGGCTCTGATCTGCTGAAACAGTGCAAAATCAGAACATTACAAATGGCACGTGACTACAGCGAGGACCGACAACAACAGCCTGATAAAACAAATCACCATGATACTCTGTTTCACCTTTATCTTATTTTGACAAAAGACAAAATCTGAAAAGTAGCTGAAAGAACAAGACGTTGTTGTAACGCAGGATCTAATCATCAGTGATTAACTCTGGCTCGAGTTTGTCTCTTTGCTCTCTTCTCCTTCAGCCGCCGGGCCGGAGGGGCCTGGTTCTGCCTGCTCAGAGGGGTTTCTGTCTATTACTGTCATATCGTTTTTACATCACAATATAAAACACTCTGAGGCAACTGCTGTTGTAGATTGGCACTATGTAAATACAACTGAATTCAACTGAAGTGAATCTGAGACCAGTCTTTGCTTAAAGGAGACCTCATTTCATCTCCCCTCTTCGTGCATGTCTACAAGACTAAACTGTTTGTTCACATTTAATGAGGACAGGCTTCAACTAAGGAGGTAAAATTAACTCCACTGAGCAAAAGGCTGTGAAATTGTACTACTTTTCAGTTTTAAAGTTCACTTTAAAATAAAGGGCAGTTTCTTTAACCCTCTATTAGTGATTGGACCCCAAGTCTAGCCCTATATTCTAGAGAACGTGTTAGTTTGTTTTTGGTGAGTGGTTTGTTCCCTGATACTCAGCAGAACATTTTCTAAACCACAGAAATATCCGGACTGTCTCCGGTTAGAGTTTAAAGTTGGGGCTGTCATGGATTAAACTTGGGCCTCAGTGGGCTTACTGTGATCATGCAAAGCTGCTGTAGTGGAGTCCCAGAAAGAAAAAGAGTTGTAAAGTACACGATAGAGCCCCTTTTGATTTTTGATTCAAGCCAGCTAATTAAAAGGATTAAACATCCTGTTTGTTGACGCTCGATCATAAACCGTTTATGATCAGTCAGGCTGTTTTAGCTTGTGTCACAGGAAGTTTTCACCCAGACTAAAGGGGGTGAACTTCTGTGCTTGTTGAGCTCCGATCTCAGCCACATACAGAGCCCCAGTTTTCAGGTCTAGGTCTACCAAGTGGGGCTTCACATCATCAGCCAACTGGATCACACTGACCACTCTGCACTGGCCAATCATGCCTACAGGCGGCGCATCCAGCAGTGAAATCTGATTGGTGTTGAGCTGGACAACAACAAAGTACTTTTTGTCTGGGGTAAGGCGCACAGAATAGGGTGCATCTTCAGTAAAGCAGCTCCCCCACGTCCCCAGCCACTCCCCGGTGACAGAATTAAAAACCTGGATCCTCTTGTTTCCTCTGTCAGCCACCCACACCCTCTGGGCCGTGTCCACGGTCACGCTGTGTGGGATGTAGAACTGAGCTAGGCCTTGTCCTTTCTCTCCATGCATCCACATCACCTTCTGCTCTTTGGACAGCTTAATGAGGCGGTTGTTCATCCCTCCATCACCGTCCACAATATAAATTTCCCCAGAGTCGTGGACAAATATCTCGGCGGGCTGATCAAACTGCAGGGGGTCCAGTCCAGAACCTGCTTTTCCTGGCGTTCCAAGCACCTGAGACGAACAAATCGAGAATCAACAGGATGTTTTCTATTCCTAGAATCACACTAGATACTTCAGAAACAGCTTTACTTAGCACCAAATCACCTGTAGCAACTTTCCTGATGGCGTGTAACGTTTGATGCAGTGACCATACGGGCCGTTCCCCACATCTGTGATCCACACGGTGGGGTTCGATGAAGCTGCATCTGCTAGAAATATTCCATGAGGCTTCTCCAGGGTGGTTGTATTCCAGGACATGAGGTAATCTCCGTCTGTAGTGAACACCAGCACCTTCGGAGCGTTGTCACCTAAAGGAAAGTAAATGCAAGCACAGTGACATATATGCTGCACTGCATCAGACTCCACATGCAGCCAGCATTTAACAAAGCTTGGTGTCCTTTAGTTTTAGTCCCTGCTGAGGACGTATGGCTGTAAAAGGTCAATGATGTGAGCTGGTGTTTGTCCATGAGGAGCTCTACAAGTCAGCTTGATGCAGCGACTCTCTTACTAACAAGATCTGCATGTGAACTGTATGATGCTGTGCATGTGTGAGAGAGGGAGAGGTCGCAGCGGTGTGGGATAAGCTGAAAGATGTGCTGACATGCTGGGTTAAATGGACTGAGAGCTGACATGTGCTTCATTTAAAGGAGGAGAAGAGAAATAACTGCTGATTATTACACGACTGACTCCTGACCACAAAACTGTGACACTGCAGAATTTGTTTGTCCACAAACTGATGCACTTGTTAAACAGAGAACTGCAGCACAATGTCAAACCCCTCGTGTGTACTGACGTTTTGTAATTTTCTGAGTGATTTTTTCTTTTTTAAAATCATCTTCTTCTTTCGGTGTATCTACTCAGATTACAGATACCTTGATAATACATTCACAGATTCAAAACTGCGCTGTATCATGTACTAAATACCACACACAGATGTCCCTCCACACCACAGCTGACCAGCCTTCGGCCGATGGTGATTTTTCATTTTTACGGGCCAAGGTTTTTTGGTTTTTGCTTATTTTGTAATGGCATAAACAATGAAAGGTGGTTGATTGGACAATGTGCCATGATCAATTCTGAAATGGACCAATTACAGCCGAGGAGGTCAGATGCACCCGCCCCCTTGTCTTATCACAGATACACAGAAGAAAATAGTATTGATTCGTCTCAGACTTCAGCTACAAAGCTGGATTTATTCTGTCTTTACGCTGCACAGCTGCCTCTTCTTCTCTCATTCTCTCCCCTCCCTCTCCTGTTGCTACTTCAATCATGAAACTGATCAATGATCAGCTGATCGGCTCTCTTGTTTGTTTATCGCCCACTCTGTGCCAGAAAGAGGAAACCAGCAGATGTCGCGCTAAACAACAGCAGCACGTTCAAGCTTGATCAGCTGTTGTTAGAATTTATTTAATATTACTTTCTAGTATCAGCTGATGTTTGCTGGAGCCACAGCTGTAAAGCTGCTGGTCATGATATGGTTTGGTTATCTGGTGAGAGGGAAACATGAAGATGAAACCAGGAGATGTCCTTACTGAATCATCAGAGCTGAACAGGTGATGGAGAAACAGGTTTACCTTTTAGGTGACATGAATGAGTTGAAGTTATGAACTGTTTCTGAGAGACAAATAACACCAGGATCCTTTTCTAAGTAGCTGACAGCTGGTAACTGTGCAGGGGCGGGTCTAGCAAAGTTTTGCTAGGGGGGCAGGTAGGGCATTAACAGGGAGAGGGGGGCACAAAGAAATACTTTTCTGTCTTATTCTTATTTAAAATGTCTCACTTTTAATAAATATTTATCTGAATCTTTAAACTAAAGTGGTCATCTGATGTAACCTGTATAGAAATCATACATATACCAACAAGACTGTACATCACTGTCACTGCAGTGTTTCATTCAAAGGCTTTGTAGCTTTTCCTACAATACCTGGGGGCTCTACTCAAAATGCCTGGGCCCATTTTGTGTCCCAGTCCAGCCCTGCTCCACACTGGGTTGCGTTGGCAACATCTATAAAAGCATCGCTGCCACCTGGTGCCCTTACACTCTGATACAGTGAGCTACTTCATCTGACCTCAGCAGCACTGTTTTACTACCTTTATTATATTTGTTGTGTTTAAATTAACTTCTGTAATGAAGCAGTTTCCAAATGTCGACCTTATCGTAACAGATAACAATTAAGATCATCTTCATCTGCACTGACACACTGATGACGCAGTCACCATTATGATGTTTGACTCTGAAGTACTTTACCAACAGAGTGTGATTACCTCTCTGAGCCACATACACCACCCCAGCATACTGGTTGACTGCCACTCCAAACACGTCTCCGGTGTAGAGCTCCGGGTTCTTGGGCCAGCTCAGATCCAGTTTGTACAGGGGTCTGCCCAGCAGCTGGTAGTCGTGTCTGAGGCTCGAGCCGCCCGGCTGCTGGCTGCTCATGGTCCCGTAAAGCACCATCATGAGCAGGACCAAAGAGGCCATGCTGGAAACTATCAAACACGTATGACTTGTCTTTGTCATCAGCATCAGTGGTTTTGCTGTTGGCGTGTACTTCATTTAACACTCTCGTTTTAAAGCTGCCAGGATGCTGCGTACGTGTCCGCGCAGGACGCACAGGCGGAAGTCGGCTTAGCTACACGGGCTACGGAACAAGCAGAACCTTCGTACGATACCTGCTAAGATATTATACGGTTAAAAGCTCGCGATTGTCTTATATATTTGAATCCCACCGACCAAACAGAAAGACACTTCCTCTTCAGCACTAAACGAAAACCAAACAGGCTGTCACGTGAGACAAGCACGCAAAGCATTTCTGTTTATTATGTCGCAATAAAAATAAAGAAAAAGAAAAGAAAAAACTAGATTCATTCGAGTTCAGAAATAACCACTGAATAAAGATGAATTTAAAAAATAGACCCATGAGATTTAATATATAACGTAGCATAAACAAGCTAACATATGAATATCGTTGAGGTTTTATTTTTACAGAAACATTTCTATTTCCGGTCGCTTGAATCAGCAGCAGGAGGAGGAGGATGCTCGGTGATGCCTGTGTTTCCCTGTCTGGTTTTATGTGTAATGAATGAGCTGTAGTCAGCGGGATTTACAGACAGCGTTAAAGAAATGACCTCTTTTGCGTGTATCTTTATGACTCTGCGTTATTTACATATCTGTGTTACAGCAACAGAAGACCACAGTGGGGCCCCCACAGTGGGGGGCACAACTGTCAGCTAAGAACAGGAAACTGACGCCACACTTCGGACTCACCAAAAAGAAACAGAAGATTGAAAAACACTCAAAAGGCCTCCGCAGTAAACAGATCCGTGGGATGTGCTCGGAAGAGCAGCTCTCACACAAAACTGTGACTCTGTTTGTTGCAAGGAAACCGGGTGTTACTGTATTTGCTGTTACTGTTTAAGACAGGAAAAAACAATACAATTATTATCTAAGGACTACACTGTGAAACAGTAGAAGAATGTTAAATTCCAGAAATACTAACTTTCTGTCAAGGTCTGATGGCTCTTCGTGTATTCACTGTGGAATTCAATGAGTCTTGAAGCCAATGGACAAGAATTTTACAAAATTGTTTAAGAATTGTTAGAAGCGCCTAATTTAATATGTATTCAAGAAATATGGTTGAAATGACAGTTTGATTGTGTCAGATATTGGTATACAATCAGGAGTCACAGACAGACTAGAAAGGTGAAGAATAGGACATACATGTGGTATGTCTTATCCCAGAATAGGACATGGTATAATATTATGAATGTAATCAAGGTATGGACAGATAAACATAGTGTGACGATATCATGTCATTGTGTGGTCTATTATCATAATCCTAGCAACACACCGAGAACTGATATACTGAATGACGTTGGTGTCCCCATCAGAGGAAATGTGATGTGGGGAGTCGTAGCAGAACTCGTTCATGTGAATGAAGAGATTGAAAAAGTTCATAAATGATCATGATTGTGTGTATATTAGTAAAGGGCACAAGCTATCCCAATCCCCTCAATCAAACCAAGCAGTTATAGTGTAAATAGTCAATTCAGGTAAAGACCCAACAAATCTGTTAAGCTATAGATCCATGGCATTAAGATCAGGGAGCATAGAGTTGATGATAACAGAGGCTCCTCATCAAATGTGGTGAGGGACTTCTGCAACTCAGAAAACAAGCAGTAAATAGCAAATTGTAAAAGTTGACATTAGAATTCCTGTTTGGTAGGACAAAAGAAGTAAAAATAGACTGTCGTATGATGTGTCGTATATTACTTAACATAAAGAATAATGACGTTTTTGAAAAGACTGAACAAATGTAGGAAAATTGCGTTATGCTAAAGATGGGGCGCACTGGGTAGAAAAATGGAATGTCTCTGAAATAAAATGCAGCCTGCAGGAAAGGAAGTAGAAGACTGTGCAAATAAGTCGGGATTTATCCTATATTTATTTATTTTATCAGTTAAAAAAATCATGTCTTTTTAAAAAAAATACTAAAAATCAGTACATTCATGGTTACAGGTGCACGTGGTGAGATTTCTACATGCTTGTTTGATGAGAAGCTAAACTGGTGTTAAAGAAAGTTAGACACAAGTCTAGTTTCTGCTTTGTGTGTCTCTCAAGTCGAAGTAGACGGGAGGAAAGAAGAGCTTATCTGCCCGTACGTGTATGTGTTCAGGGAATATAAAGGTGGACTTGTTGGCAAAAATGAATTCAGTTTATAGAAAATTAGCACCAAAGGAAAAAATATAATTCATAATCATATGCAGAAGATTTGATATGAATGTTGAGATAGTGGACACACAAATACATCTACAGAGAATCCATTAAGTAGTAAGTAGTTTTGAACAGCATGCAGGGCAGGAACCCAAAGCAGGAGATCATATAGGACTGACCCATACACTACACCCATTAACACCCCGTCTTTACTCTATTATGACAGAAAGTGTTAAAAATGCAATAAGTGCGAGTGGGGAGAGATTTAGTAGCGTGATTGAAAGGATCGTAATCAGAACTTTACATGTTAGAGGAAGCACCACAGATTATGTTATTATTACAGGAGCATCTTTGAACTACAGGATTGAGAATTCAGCTCGTTTCCTCTGCTAATCTGTCCACACGCCAGTGCAGGCGGTGATGCTGCTGCATGCTTTACCGACGCCGTTAAAATAATTAACAGAAGAAGAAGAAAGCCGACCCAGCACCACAGTTGACCAATCAAGATGCAAGCTAGCTGTGATGTCACGACGCTGCTGTGGCTGTGCAGCGAGGCGACTCTTGCTTCCTTTACAGTAATTTTCTTGTAATTATTTTATTCGAGCTTTTGAATCTCAGTGCGAATGACAGTCAGTGAGGGACAGAGGCGCGTTTCATGTAGTGTAAGCCGTCGAAGGATCGACTCCATGGAGGTCGTGGACAGCCCGCTCAACCTTGTAAGTTTGATGTTGCAATAAGAGGCTATCTTTACAGCAGCTAGGAGCTAGCGGCTAGCCGCTTTGTTGTTAGCTTTGCTGCTGTTGTGCTGCGACCCATTTGCTTCGTAAGTCAGATGTTGGAGCAGAGACTGGCGTTACTCTCAAGGCGTAAAGTCGGGAAAAACAAGAATATATGGATCTGTTTTACTCGTTAGCAGAGCCATTCAGGCATCACTAGCAACATAGCGCAATGCTTTTATGCCTCATAACACACCGCTGCAGTCCGTTCACGAACAGAGGCTAAGCAGCGCTCTGCGCATGGTTTATTTAGCCGGTGACAAATACACTACCGTGGCCGAACAGACCGGCACGGTTGGGTTGCTGTTTACACTCATTGGTGGAGCTACTTCGACTTTCTGAGTTGGAAATCCAATTTATGGGAACGTTTCAGTTACCTCGGAAATCAGAACCAGAGCCGCGTCATCCCCATTCACTCCAACGGAACGTTTCGTTTTTTACAGCAATGGCGGATCATGCAATAGTTAGCAACAGAGGTGGGACCAAGTCATTGTTTTGCAAGTCTCAAGTCAAGTCTCAAGTAATGTCAGGCAAGTCAGAGTCGAGTCTCAAGTCACTGGTGTAAAAGTCCGAGTAAAGTCACAAGTCTGAAATTTTGAATTTCAAGTCCTTTCGAGTCTTTAAAAAAAAAACAACGAAAAAATAATGTTGCAGTTATGCTAAATGTAAATATTAGACCATGTAATTTTTTAATCTGTGTTTTTCTCAACACATGACAAAATAGTGAACTTAGAAAATATACACAAATTGTGAAATTGCACCTCTTTAAAATGCAGCTCAATTAAACTTAGCTCCAAGAATAATTTTCACCGACAGTTCTGAGATAAGCTGCATGTTATTCTTGGATGCGGTTGTAGGACCGGCTTTAAAATCGCATGACAAAAATATCATACATATTAAAAAAAAACTGTATCACCAACGTAGCCTGGACAACATTTGCTAGTTAGATGAAGTCAGCTATCTCATCTTAGCATATTTATATGCATATTTATAATCATACGGTTCTTGGAGTGAGTGCATACACTCATGAAGTTTAGTAACTTCAGGTCACTGCAACAAGCCCAGGTACAGTTTACCGCCGGATGGGTGCAGGACCTTGAAATGCACCGTGTAGAACGAAAGACCATCGTACGTATCATAAGTTTACCAGTCTCACAAATTGTCGTCATAAATACACATTCGTTAACCGTTTATTAATAGGACCTTTGAGCTCAACGGTAATTAATTAGTAGTAGAAATAATTTCTGGTAGCATCACAGAAATGTAGCAGTGACAATAATACTGTATGCTGTAATCGTACTGGGCAATTAGTGATACAAAAAAACCTGTTTTATCCTGTGAATAAAAGTATATGTTTTTGTCAATGTACCATAATAACAGAAGCGAAACACAATATTGTGTCAGGACAATTCACTATTTATGCACAATAAACAAAGGAGCATAGCGCGACAATTTCTGTTCAGCGCCAGACTTGCTTGTAACCTATATCACCAATTATGTTAAGAAAAATGATGCATTAACTACAACAGCAGACTGACCTTCGTGTAAATGCTTGGAGCAGACTAACCTGTGAGCTGGAGTGTTCTGGGACGTTATATTTGATCTTTGAATGGCTGCAATCCAGGCCATCCGTCGCGTCTTTGTTACTTCGGAAACATGGCTCGAACAATTTCTCTTCAACGACGTAATCCGATAACAACCGATCTCTTTACCCGTCGGCTTCCCGTGGCTGTCATGCGACCGGCTATTGCAGTTAATAATACAACAGCTTCTTGACATTTTTGTGTTTCTTTTTATCGCTGTATAACTGATTTTAATTGAAAGCCTGCGTGCGCTAGTACCGCTTGCCACGAGTTCCCAGAATCCTTTGCGGTTCTACCCGTGAATGACGTCACATTTTCAATCTCTATATAATATGCATGTTAAATTTTATATTTGGGGTAAAATATCAAGTCTTTTCAAGTAAACCGGTTCAAGTCCAATTCAAGTCCCAAGTCATTGGTGTAAAAGTCCAAGTCAAGTCACAAGTCTTAGAACATTTTTTCAAGTCAAGTCTAAAGTCATAAAATTAATGACTCGAGTCTGACTCGAGTCCAAGTCATGTGACTCGAGTCCACACCTCTGGTTAGCAATATACGCTAACCGCACCATAGAGATGCAGAAGTGAAAGAGAAGATGTTTAAAAAATAAAGTGCACCCAGGTCAAATTTACTCGTGGGGCACAAATCATCAGGAGATGTAGGTGCTGTATGTACACAAAGGATATATATCAGGATACTGAAGCAGTGGACAGAGCCTGGTCAGTTTCCTTCGTATGGTTTATGTAGTGAGTCACAAATACAATAGTGGGATTACAGATTAAAATCTTTACCTTCATTGTCACGATCCTTGTTTGTTAACTTAAGGTTCTTGTGGCTTCTCCGACTTTCCAAGTATAAATTGGTTGAGGAGGCGTTCCAGATGAAAACGGCACCTTCTGACGTCAGCTGGATGCTGACTCTGGCCCGCTTGTCAGCATTTAGCAGACACATAGGCCATCCATGTCAGCAATGCACAGTCAGGCTTTTAGATGATTGATCAGGAGCATGTCTGCGACACATGAAACCCTTCTCCATTTGATCTTAATATTTCCTCCTAACTTAGCTACAGCTCTGAAACTCGGTCATCCAGGATTACAGTAGAACTACCAGCTAGTGTAACATGTCAAGAACAAAAAACACAGTAAATCACATAAAATCCAATTTATCGGATCTGAAGACTTAGTCTTCAGATTCTATCGGATCATCAGTCTCATTTTCATAGCATTAATGTTCATGTATGACAAGAAGTTTTCTTACAGTAAAGAGGGGAAGCTAGTCTCTGTTTCGTATTTTTGCTTCATATATTATCCCTGGTTTCATTCCACCACCTCTTTAACATTCTCGTAACACATTGCATTCCCTGTCTTACGTTCTTCAGGCTCACCAGCAGTGCAGACAGGCCGACCGTTTGGTAGCTGCTGGGAAGTATGAAGAGGCCATCTCCTGCCATGGAAAAGCAGCAGGTAGTCTCAGTTTCACACACACACTCCTTACAGTCTTCTTCGACCACAGTCTTTCTCCTTACAGTCCTGCCATGTAGTGCATTGCTCCTCTGTAGATGCTCTGCAGAGCGGAGGTCGTTCACTGAATGTGCTTTGGACTCTTTCTGGACTTGATCTGCTTTTATGCAGAATCAGGAAGTAACCAAACAACGAGTAGAACGTTACAGTGCTGACTCTCCTCACATAAGCAAACTGCATTTCACTTCCTATATACTTTTATGTTGTAGCCATGGTAACATCTTATAAGAAAGCGTCTGAGGAAGGGTGGTGTTGTTGGGTTTGGGTTTTTTACTACATCCACTTCACTCCAATCCAGCGCAACAAATACTGTCCCTGTCTTATTGTGATGACCATACATTAAACTGATGTTTAATCCAATATACTGTGTGTGTGTTAGGTGTGTATTCTGTCTCATCTCTCTCTCTCTCTCTCACACACACACACACACACACACACACACACACACACACACACACACACACACACACACACTGTCTCACTACCAGATTTTCTGACTGAGGCAATGAAGGCACCCGTGTGTGAGCAGGTGAGACACTCAGTTTTATCTTTTTATCTCTCTGTGTTTGATCAGTGATGGAGTGAAACATATTCTCTGTCATGTAAACATGCTGATTCAGATTCACACACAGTTCTAACACCACCTGTAGCATGCTGTAGATCATCTAGACCAGCGGTCCCCAACCTCTGGGCCGCGGACCGGTCCGTGAGTCGTTTGGTACCGGGCAGCGAGAGTTGAGGCTCGGGTGTGAAATTTATGGTTTTCAGGGTTTTTATCGTTAACTCTGTTTCCCCGGGTCTTTTCCCGTGTTGTAGTTGTGTCTTATTTTGAAAGAAATATTTACATGTTACCATAGCGACCAGAGAGCATTAAGGGGCAGAGAGGAGGATGTTACTCTCAATGTTGTTGGCGCATTTCAGGAGGACGCTGCTAAAAAAGTTACACAATTACACAGTGAATTCATGTTTATTATTATATTTACCAAATACCAGTTTTTGTCTTGGTCGTGTCATTTTATTTTGTTCTATTTATCCGCGACACCTTGAAGGCCGATGAGTGAAAATATTGTCTGACATTAAACCGGTCTGTGGCCCAAAAAAGGTTGGGGACCGCTGACGTAGACCCCAGAGGAAAACTGAAGCCATGACAACTCAAGTTTGTTTGTTTTTTTTAAAGCAGCAGCTGAAGTTAAGGGTCACTTCCTCTAAAATGTCCATCTTATCATCAAAGAAAAATTTAAGGGGAAAATAAACTTAATGTAATGTTGAACATGTAACATCAGGAAGACAGCGAGACAGTGGGTGAGGTGTAAAAGCAGGAATGACAGACGGAGTTTCAGGCAGGAGTACATCAGTAGCTCTGATGGTCAGTGGTCATGTTGACAGTTGAAGAAGAGCAATGAAAATCAGTAGACGTGAGACAGAATGCATGTGTGAATGAGACGGGTGTAACCGCAGACCCTGTACATCACACTGCTGTGATGTATGGTTTGGAGACAGCAGCACAAACAAAAAGAGTTGAAGATGCTAAGACTTCTCATTAGGCCTGACCAGGACGGACAGGATTAGACATGAGGGTGTCAGAGGGGCAGAGCAGGACCACAGAGCAGATTCAGGGGTGTAGTGACAGAGGTGACCTGCACATGTCTGCTGTAAATAAAAACTACATTGACATGTGGTCTCCGTGGCCTCTTCTTGGTTGGATATGCTGAGGATTTTTTTTATTAGCACTACTACTGTTAATCAGTCTCTGTGCAAATCTCAATAAGTAGTAATCTGTAGTAGTCTTAAAAACAGACAAATCTTAAACGTAGGAAAGTCAGAAGTCACTCACCCACCTGCCTGATCGTCAGAGTTTCAGAGCTGATTGTTTGTGTATGTCTTGTATCAGGAGAGTGATTGTTTGTTCCTTGACTGTAGGCTCGTTTGTCCATGGAGCTGCAGAGGGACAGTCACATTAAACAGCAACGGTTAATCCAAGAGCGCTGGAAGAGAGAAGCTCGGCGAGAGGCGGTTAAGACACGACTTGGTCTAGTGCAGGCTACCGGGCCAGGGTTCTTTTCAAAATCTCCGTCCACGGGCAGCAGCCGGCCCTATGCCTCTCCAGGCGCCTCAGCTGCAGAGCTTGGAAGCGTCGGGGAGAGGGAGTATGACACCTTACTATACCAGCTTCAGACTCGGCAGACTGGAGGAACACAGATTTTAACTCCAGTGTGTTCGGGATCTAAGACCACCAAAGATGACAAAACGCGCCTGGAAGAACAACAGACGACCATTGAGAACTTGCGACTCCTGGTTGACGGCCTGACGAACGAAAACCAGCAGCTGAGAGCCGAGAACGAGCGGCTACGACTGGAAAACATGAGGCTGCACTCGGAGGCAGCCGACTTTGTGGAGCGCTCCGAGCTCTGGGTGCTCCCACAAGCAGGTGGTCCTATGGGAACCGGAGTTGGACAGGGAGGGGAGAGTAAAAGGAAGGGAAAGGAGATCGCAATCCCTCAGCTGCCACCGTTGGAAATGCCAGCTCAGGAAGACCTGTGTCTGGATGACCTGCCTCCTCTGGAGCTGCCAGAGGACATCCAGAATGAACTGCAGGAGCTACTAGACAGGGATAAGCTGTAATAGAACACATCACACACACATACACACACATACATGTGGTTCAACCAGTACGACTTTGAGTTCAGATGCCAAAACGTTATACAGTGAAAGCTACCGGCTCGACCCACGAGGCCTCTGCTCAGGTGGAATCAGACGACAAACGGGAACATCAGAGAGGGAGGAAGTGATAACGCTACTATCACTGGTGCAAGGCAGTCCAAGCCACAGATAAAGGAAACGTTCACTGATCTGTGAGAACAGCAGCGAGGCTGTGTGTCAGCAGGACAGGAATACGGGCAAGGTTCAAGGTTTTCCCAAAACTTTCACTTATGTCTCAGACTTCTACTGTGTTATCACATGACCCAGATCTCATACAGCATTCAACGACAGCTTAGTTCTGTCAGCAGCAGATCAGCTGATGTTTCCCACAGATTTAGACTTTATTTAAGGTGTTGTGGAAGCGGGGGTGTGTGCAAGTGTGTGCATTATTATGAAAGGACACACACACACACAGCTTTCCTACAAGAGTTATGACATAATTCTGTGTATGTGTGCTTTGTGGCTCCAAACTCAGCTGTTCTCAGAATAACTGGTCCTGCGGATGAACTCCGTCCTGGACGTTCTGTTCCAGGTGTTCGGCACCGCAGGCCTGAGCTGGATTTTAAGTGACATGAGAGGTCTGGATGAACTGCTCCTAAAATTCTTTTGTATCCACACAGATGCATTCAGATCATGTGTAACTTAATTATAAGAAAGCATACTGGTGTTAGGGAAAAGCTTGTAATAGACTCATTGATGTTTTTCTGAGCAGATACTTGAAGGCTTATAAAACAAACAAGCCTTCTGATGTTCTTCTTATTCCCCACCAGAAATGTAGAGACACACGGGTTATCAATGGGTGTCAGTGGGGATCAATAGGAATGAGGGCTGACGCGCACACAGTGTCATCAGCGAGCAGATATGTTGATCTATTCTGAAGAGTTGATACATTAAGGTTTCCAACAAACACCATGTGAATAATGACAGTGTTCTTCAAAGGTCAAAGGGCAGAGTCCATCAGATGCTTCACACAGTTCTTCAAAAACAAGTGTAGTTGTGGGTTGTTGTGTCTCAGGATCTTCATGTCTGTACTGTTTATGATGTTGACGTCATTCATCGTGTCTTGTTGACTCTGCTAACAAACTGTAGTCTGCATTTTATTTCCTGTTTTGAAACCAAGTAATTATTCATTAATGGAAATGTTTAGTCCTGAGCGTTTGCAGTACCATATCATCTGGTGGTCACGCATACATTAAACTACAGTGTGCTCTAATGGTAACATCAGCTGTGTTTACTGTAGACCACATGTGAATACAGTCAGAATACTTGACTTCTTGGACGGGTGCATCTCAGCAGGCCTGGTTTCCAACACACAAAGAGCATGAAGGCAGCAGAGCACTCAGCTCAAATAAACTCATCTTGACTGGGGTGAGCAGACGGTGACGGGCTGACTCTGTGTCAAGCCCCAAAGTTAAGCCTCACCAGTATCCAAATAGCAGAGGCATGAAAGGCTGCTCACCCTCCTTATAGCTGTGGCAGGGTAAAACTATTGTTTGAGGCCAGTGAACATGCTTTCTAATGTGGGTAGCTGGGCATTGTAACGTGAGTCTAAGGGGAAAGAGTCTCTCTTGGCGCGAGCTTCAAGTGGCCGGTGGAGGAACTACAATTTATGTCAGTTACACGTTTTTAGTCCCAAATGTGGCAGTTTGTACATTACCTGCAAAGCCAAAAGAAGCACCTTCGGTAATCTGAAGCTCTCTTAAATGTTTGGCTCACAGTCATCCCAGGATGTGACTTTGTGAATTTCTTTTTGTTTGGATGCCTCAAATAACTGAAGATATTTTGATCCACATCATAAAATCTGATCACAAACATCCATGACAACAGAAGGAGCAGAATGCAGCATAAACTGCAGGCAGGGCACGTTTATATTATCATAGGCCGTCAGTGAACATCCAGCGAGGCTAGTCCAGCTTAATCACAAAGCCATCCCTTTAAAAGATTCTTATTGATGGATCATTCACGTCCCGACACTCACCGGCTCCTGAACTGAAGCTGTGGTGCAGCTTTAACCGAGCTGAGCAAGCGTTTAGTCCAGCATGTCTACGAGCAAAGCTGATCGTTTATGTCGGCACAACAGAATAAAGAGGACTCGAGGCAACTTGTTTACTGTGTTGCTTGCAGTCTAATGCATGCAGCACGTGCATGCATACTATCACATATTTCGAGGCACTTGTACAAACTCGTGTATTCACTTAAGAGAGTGCATTTCCTTCCTGGATCCACTATGATGAAGATGAAGACGTGGCTACACACAGGACACTTTGCTGCATTTCCCAGCTATGCAAAACTCATTCATTGTAAGCCACGTGTTTGGCTTAGCTGGCCTTTAAATCGATGGTGATGTGAACAGTTGTACAAAATGATGTTCTGTTTTTGAATAAAGCTAACTGACTGTCAGTCTCAGAGTGTCATTTGGACTTCATGTTATTCGTGTGTTTTTGAAATGAGCTTTACAGAAGCTGCTTTATCATTCTCACAGGGCATGAATGCAGCATGACAAACCTGCCAGATGGTCAGCTATCAGAATCACAGCGGCTGAAAAAGCTTCAAGTTGTCTTGTTTTTGGACAAGTTTTTGACTCATTGACTGAAAGCAGCAGCTCTAAAACCACCTCAGTTCTTCCAAATGCCCAAGCGCTTAACTAAGGCCCACACATCTGTGTCCCAGCTCGCCACTTGTGGCCGGTTGGATCAGAGATTTGTTAAAACACCACTGAAGACATTCTTACTGCTGATGCTTCACTTTAAGGGTTTCACTTGCAAACCACCTAGAGCTGTCGAAGCAACTACAGGGAAATGTCAAGTAGTATTTGAGCAGTTCAGTAAGCACTGGTTCTGAGAATGGGCCACCAATATAGGTAAGTTAGTTGAGCAGGTGGCTCATATGCTGCTACTACAGAGGCCTGGGACCACACTGGGCCATTTTCCTGCAAGTCATTAAGCCCATCTATAAAGGCTTAAAGCCAGAAATAAAAATCTTATTTTAAATCTGGCTGATCTCCTTTTCAAGATCAGTGAACAGAAGCACATCTTCTAGAGCTCTGTGTGTAATCTCATTTGGTTCCATTGTTCTTGCAGCTTTGTAACTGATGTCATAAGGAGGCAGTTCTGGAGTGTCGTCCAGGTGCTGCATGCTCGCTGCATGCTCAATCATCCAGGTAAGTAAATCCTAAAAGACTGATTCTGTTCATCTGGACGTTTTCAATGACAGAAATGTTTCGTCACTCATCCAAGTGACTTCTCTGGCTTTTCAACCCCAAAACACGCTGCACCAAAAGCTGGTCCACCCCAAGGATCGGGTCCCCGACACAGACAGAGTAACATAGTGTGCGCTGTTAAGTGCAGGATTTATACATCGGGGAAACCAAACAACCTCTGGCTAAGAGGACGGCACAACACAGCAGAGCCACCTCGTCAGGCCAGGACTCTGCAGCCTATTTACACCTACAGGCCAGTGGACACTCGTTCAATGATGAGGATGTAACATCCTGGACAGGGAGGGACGCTGGTTTTAGGGCGGAGTCAAGGAGGGAAAGACCATCTCTGAATGGAGGAGGGGCCTGAGGGTACATCTGTCACCATCTTACAATGCTGTGATTGCAGCCATTCCCCAACTCTCTGCGAATGGGACTCATGACCATTGATCAGTGGTTGTTGATCAATGGTCATCAATTTGCATGATTAAGATTAAGGACCTGACCTCCCAGCCCATTGTTCCATCAGTGGGCTGGTTTCAGTCATTATGCAAATGTCCTGTTTATAAGATTGGAACCTGCAGTCAGCTGAGACTGAAGACGTCACCTGATGATGAAAGTTTCTCCCTCTGAAAACGTCCAGATGAACAGAATCAGCCTTTGGGATCAGACTCTTGGCTTTACTGCTGTCAGTGACGGGCAGTGTTCTTATATTGACAGAACCACATTCATGTGCTGTTGTCAGATTCATCTTAGCCCTATACAAACTCTGTACTGTGTGATTTGCACACACTTCTAATTGCTGTTGGTGTGAACTCTGAGCAGAGCAGCTCTGGCAAAACGGGTTTTTCTGGCAAAGGGAGAAGTCCAAAAGCTGCTCTGTGGGCGGCTTCAATCATCAGCTTCTACGTAGTTTATTACAGTTTTTCTCAGTTGCTTTGGTGCATTTCTCACAACAGAATTAAACTTTGCACAATAGTCAGTTCAACCTCCACAACATGTAGTCGTTTTGGCACAACCTTGTGGCAGTTTCATGTTCAGGCAAATGCCTTTGGACATGAAGCAGTTGAATAAGTACAAATATCTAAAGAATGGTCACTTTTGACTTGCTGTTCATCACCATCTCCTTGCTTTGATCATGAATGTCACAATTATTTATACTTGTGCCGGCTGAATAGTCATTGTCCTTACAACTAATAGTCTTCATTTCATTGCTTGTGTCAGTGCACTCAAAATTGTTGAACATCTTGTCAAACAATTTGTACACCCATTTTGAAAACCCTATTTTTAAGGAGTTTCCATGAAAATCTCCATAAATTACTTTTCTCGGGTGAACCTTATCTCACACTAGTGAATATTGGTGTGTGTTACTCTTACTTGCAACCAATGAAAAGCCTCTTCTACCCAGTCACAGGTGAATCGCGTTACTCTACAAGTATATATATAATGTAAACCAACAGACAGGATTGGCATGAGGTGCATACTGAATCTACAAAACTGCAGAACATGGAACGTCAGCCTTGTGGAAGAGGGGTGAGGATCGGTGGAGGACGAGGACAAAACCGGGTAAGAAGAGGCCAACCACATAGACACGTCCCTGACGAAATCAGGGCAACACTTGTGGGTCATGTGATAAACCATGGCCTCACAATGGCCGAGGCTGGTCGAAGGGTGCAGCCAAATGTTGGGAGAACTACTGTAAGTTCCATTATTCAGACATTTCGTCGGGAAAACAGGCGAGCATACTGTAATGTAGTTATTCAGCACAAACTAATTTGCTCTGCACTTTCATAGTCATACAGGAGACTTGCATTAGGACATGACCTTATAGATCTTTACATATAGACGTACTGTAACTGAAGCGCAGACTTGGTGTGGCATAGTGTGCTGTGGTACAATACAGTAATGCTGTAAAGAAAGGAGTTTAGAATGATAGTCCTGTAACCATTACTGTAAGCGTGTTTGCGCTTAAAGGACTGCTAGACAACCTAGAAGAGGTGGACGAGGTCCACTTTTGACTCCGCAGCAAGAGGAAAGAATTTGTGCAATGGTGGCTGCAAACAACGCTTTGAGACTGAGAGAAATACAAAGAGCTGTCGTAGAAGATGACACCATCTTTGGAAATATTCAGTCAATATCAATGCCCACCATAGACGGAGTCCTCAGACGGAATGAAATGTCCATGAAGCAATTGTACAAAGTACCATTTGAACGGAACAGTGAAGGAGCTCCGTCACCAGTATGTACAGGTAAAACATGTTTGCATATGTACCTCTGTTTACTGTAAAAGTTTAGGCCATGTACTGCACTTACATTTATGCATGTTACTGTAATCCTATTCACAGTTCAAACTGTACAATCTGTTGTGCCAAATGCACCATTACAGACTTTTTTATTCTCATCCTTTGGATAGCGTATCCTGGAATTGGAGGCCAGGGAACCCCTGCACACGTTTGTATATCTTGACGAAGCTGGATTCAATCTCACAAAAGGCAGACGGCGTGGACGAAAGAGCCACCATTGATGTCCCAGGCCAACGAGGAGGAAATATTACAATGTGTGCAGCAATCTCAGAAAATGGCGTTCACACCCATATTCCTCACATTGGTGCATACAATACACAACACCTGTTGGCTTTTCTGGACGCTCTTTATCGGGCCCTAATCCCACAAAATGAAAGGGATGATCCTGGTGACAATCGGACAATGTATGCAGTGGTTTGGGATAATGTTAGCTTCCATCACTCTGCTGTAGTCGGGCAGTTGTTTGCAGCACACGACAGGATGCTTATGGAGTTTCTTCCTCCTTACACTCCATTCCTAAATCCAATTGAGGAGTTTTTCTCTTCCTGGAGGTGGAAGGTATATGACAGGCATCCACGTACCCAAATGACCCTGCTAGCAGCTATGGATGCAGCTTGTGATGACATCACAGCAGAGTCCTGCAAAGGGTGGATTCGACACTCCAGAAGATGCTTTCATAGATGCATCGATAGAGCTGACATTCGCTGCGATGTTGATGCAAATATGTGGGCAGACAGACGGGAGCGTCTAGATATCAATGATTGATATGTTTTTCAGGTTTTTGTTTCATGACTACTGCAGTAAGGTTTACTGTCTAAGTGAGTTTGTTTGCTGTAAAATGTTTGATTTGCTGTATTTCCCCAGTTGCACAAAGCTGTGAACAGTTTCAATTAAATATTATCAAGAGTGCAGAGGAAGTGTCTTGATTTTCCTTTACAATTTCTGGTTTTCAACATGCCGTGCATGCTGTCCAGACTTGACATGTCATTGGGAAGCACCTACAAAGAACTCCGTCACAATGAGAACATGTTCAAACCATTTGATTTTGTGAGCAAAGGTGCTGGTGTAGTGACTTGTAATTGTGACGCCCTGACACTTTGATATAAGTACTTGCTTTGGATGGATATATTTGTTTTGATGAAGTGACTCGCTTTTGCAAGTTATCCACCATGTTTTGCAGTTTGCACTAATTGTTTTGAGAAGAGCCTTAGTAGTGGTGCAGAGATCAATTCTGTTGTGAGAAATGCACCAAAGCAACTGAGAAAAACTGTAATAGTAGCAAATGAAAAATGATCTGTCCACACTTTGCTCCTGAAAAAGCCCGAGTGGCACCACACACTGAAATATGAATTATGACCATGGGCCAGAGTACTGTTACAGCGCCCAACACCACAGGAGTACAGTTCATACATTTGTATAATTTTGTAATAAAATGAATTGTCTGTTTCACCTGCGGTTCTTCTGTAATATTAACACTGTACAGTATTGTTTCATAGTCTCACACAAAGATTTTAACAGGAAATATGGGCGCTACATTAGATCCACTGCAAACTCTCAGAACTGAATAATAATGGACAGACCACAGGATCTGTTGGCCTGACTGCAGTCAGACAAACTTTCTTTTATTACACCTCCACACACCAGGTATCTTCCCCACAAAGGTCATACAGCCACAGTGCTTTGTGTGGATACATAAAGCTTTGGTATCATTAGTCAGTTACAATGGTTACATGGACCCGCTGATGTGAATACGTTTGGCTTGTTGTTGCATCAAAGCAAATAAAAACAGGCTGAAAATTCCTCTGCTTTAGGACGACCTGCTGAACCAGGAGCACGATGACACATCGACATCGTTTCTGCCAGAGAAACGCAGAAATCACAACGTCGCTCAACCAGCAGTGTGCGAGGAAACGAATGCTACGAGCAGCTGTTATCAGCATCCATCAGCCACCTCGTGCTCTGCATCCTCTCACAGCTAGTTACATTAAAATTGAGATGACAAGCAAGGACAGCATAAAGATAAAAAAGTATAAGAGGAGGTATATGTGCAAAACGTGGTTGCATACAAAACACCTTTTGATCACCTCACCAAAAAAAACACCATTCAGAAAGCAAAACTTGAGTAATAGCACAAAACACGACTTGAAATTTACAACCAGGGAGTGATCGGGACACAGTACAAAGTGCACCAATAAAAAACAGAAAATAATCATCAAGAGTGGGAGCTGCAGGCCTGCACAAGTGCTGACACTCTCTCTTATTCACGTTGTTTCCCCCCGACAGAAGAGTCTGAATATCAGCTCTGTCAGGCCTGCTCTCCTCAAATGTTCATGCTTTCACATTGCTCTCCACTGGTACTGTAAGTGGGTACCAATTAGGCCACAAGTCCAGACTCCAACAATAGTGGTACGAGCAGGTAAAACAGCTAAAAGGCAGCAAAAGCAGAACTAATGCCAAACTTTTCGAATAGAGTTTGAAGCTGAACTGCTAAATAAATCATAAAAACATATATAATAAAAACAACTTTGGTTATTCTAAATGCAAGTTCAACATTTTATATTCCACCACGAGAACAGTGATTTTTCACTCTGAGCTGAAAGTTGGAATGAAGTTCAATCCAAATCAGGATGATTTACTCCTGAATGCACTTAGTAACACAACTGTGTTGTTGTTGTGTAGCTGAATGTGCAGCTCGCTCATGTTTGCTAATAAGACAGACGTGTTATTAGACATTCGCCCTTCTTCTGCTGCTCTTACAACAACTGCCTGATAAAGCTTTAATTAAGATTTTTAACAAGCTATTTTAAAAGCAATGTAAATGTCTATGTAGAGTATGAGTGTTAGCCATTAGTGTCACGTGACTCCAGCCAAGCACACAATAGTTGAAGGTTCACTCAAACTTTGAGATTTTGGTCTTTTGCACAAGAAAAATCATTGATGCAAAAAGTTGACAATAGTGGAGAAACCAAAGCTTGTGCCTGTTGAGGGGTTACTGTTATGCTGTGATGCAACAGCATGAAAACTAGTGAAGCATGACTTTATGAACTCCTCACAGAGGACGCCTTAGGTGGCATGTGTCCTGTAAAATTACAAACAAATCAACAGCTCATCTAAAATCTGGACACACATAGAAACATGTCTACAATGCTAACGAAGAAAGAAACAAATCACACGTCCCACAACAAAGTCAGCCCGTGTTCGCTGAGAGCGAGCGCTCTTTGAGCCACTGCGTGTAATAAATATGTCAGCAGAAAGGTGATCGTCAAAGAGCTCAGCAGAGTGAAAAGTCAGAGCTAAAAACAAGCTGACAGTACCATCCACCAACCAGCAGCCTGCTCAGCTGTGTGTATGTATGTGACAGCAGTAATGTCTTCAGACTCCGTAGTTAACGGCGCTCAGCGCTGGTCTCTTCTTGCCTTTAATCTTCAGTGATCCGTAACGAGCCTGGTGACAACGTTTAAGAAAAACACTCATCAGTGTGCTGCAGTCCAGAGATTCAGCACTACTGACTGTGGCAGAAGGATGTATCGACACACTAATGTGCGTACTCAGTGGAACAGAACACTCACGTCTTTGCGAACTCTGGATCGAGACAGTTTGACGCTCTGCGATCGCCTCAGTCCTTTCTGACTCACAGCCTCGTCTTCAGAGAAGGTTGGCTCGGCCTCTTCGTCCGTCCTTTCCTCCTGATCATAATAGTACTCTGGAGAACAGAAACACATACGTCAGGAATCACCAAGACACACAATGTTTGCATCCATCTGTTCTCCTCCACTTAAGAGGTTCACCCTGCACAGGTGCCCAGTGCTAACACACAGAGATTAAGACGCTCACATTCACAGCTGTGACAGACTCAGAGTTGCATGTTTGGGACTCTGGGCGGAGCTGGAGTGCCCGGATTTGAACCCAGGACCTTCCTGCTGTGAGGCGTCCGTGCTGACCAACACGTCTGAGTTTCAACAATGATCACCAAATTCAACGTAAGACTTTTTATACTGTTCTTACTATTAAAAGGGCCCACAGTCAATAAGCACACTCAAACTGAAATATTCAGTACAGTAATATAAACAGGAAACAGAAGCACAAATCAAATACACAACGATACTAAAACAACAACGAGACACAAAACCATCACAAACTGGTGAGGTCCTGTGAGGACCAACAACAGGAAAACTGTAACACTGAAGAGTGTGAGCGATGACTGTGAGGCGCATGTGTCCCAGCAGAGGGCAGCACACACCAGAAGTGCCGCCTCTCTCTGGCTCCACTGTCATAAACACACAACAGCACAAGCTCATTATTAATAACAACATCTGCAGCTTCACTGCACTGAGCTTATCATTACGAGCTCGTGGACATCACATCATGGACAGGACTGCCTCACACTATCGCACTCTTGTATCCAGGGATAAATATCGATACATTGGAATATTGCGATGTTTCGTGTTACGATACTGAATCGATATTCAAAAGCAGTGTTATCGATTTTTTTATTGAGAATTTACTTGCATTTACTGTGTATTTCTTTTATGTGTAGCAATTCAAACTCCGGCCGCTAGTGTTTACCGCTTTCACTATGATGGAAAAACAAGGTCTCGCGATAACACTGGATGTGCCGTAGAAGCGTCTATTTTACCAAACCTAAGAAGTGGACCAGCGGACGTGTGGCAAACTGTGCTAGCTCACTGATGACAGAAGAGGAGAGGACACAGCAGCTTTCAAAGCAGATGTGTGGACTTCTTTTGGATTTAGGACAAAACAAGGCAGTAAAACTTTGACAAGAGCTACGAAGTCCGTAAAATCTGCACCGCCACAGTCAAATACTCAGGTAACACAAATTTACGAGTACCATAGCAACGTAGCATCAAATGCTAACCTTAAAACTACCAGCAACTGACTCGTGCAACAAAACCAGCGCAGTCGGTACTTGTTTCTATTTGCGCTGTCTGAGCGCAGTAGAGAATAAAGGATTCGGTGATATGATTACAACGCTGGAGCCCCGTTACACCGTTTCTCCGGACAACATATCGCAGACATCGCTCTCCAAAGTTGTACCAAGAAGTCACAGCGACAGTCCTGGACTCCCAGCTCAGCAGACAGCTGCTTGGACTTCGAGATCACAGCTCATCACATACTGATCCGTGGAACCTTCAGTCACAGACGAACAAACTCCTTTTCAGGTTGCACAAAAAGTGTTCCACTGGTGGACATGGCAGGGCTTCTTTTATTAGCACTTTATATTGTTTACTTGGATGAATTCTTCAAGCAATTTCATTTTTCATGTATAGTTGTTTATGTTAAGGTCACATAAAAGTGCTTCTTTTTGATGCTGCAGAGAGCAGTTTTTGGATTAGTATTTTAAAATGATAGTACTCACTAAGTAAGACCTCAGTGTTACATTGTTTACTTCTATCAGTAAAGTGGTTTTTGTTTATCTTCTGATAAGACATTTCTCCATTCATTTTGAACTTGGAGAGTGAAACGTATCCCTCTGTTTTAGTTAACAGCTCATTTAACACTTTGGACTGTTTACTGTGAGTTCTTGTTAGAGATTTTCTACATTATACATTATAACCAAATCTCTATAATACAATATAATCAAGTAGGCCTTATATTCTAACCAAGTATGCCTTATATTTTGTGTGTTCATATATTTTCACATAACCAAACCTATTGTTGAAGAATTACCTAATCAAGTCTATTGTTAAAGGAAAACTGATGCATTCCTTACCTAAGTGTCTGAGATGTTTGACAGCATGATATAATGATGCATTCTTTTCCTATAGTGTCTGTGATGTCAGATAAAGCATGATATACTTCTGTATTTTTATCCCAGTGTGTGAAAGATCAGATAAGCTGATTTAATGTTTAATCTCTTCCCTGACAGTTAAAAAGAGGAAGTACTATGTAACCCATTTTTGCCTTATAAATAAAGCAAGCGAGCCTGTGCTCGGTGTGTGTGTCTTCTCAGAGGCAATCACCCGTGCGCACGTTTTCTAATTACTCTCTGAGTCGGTCTGCAGTTGTCTCATTTCTCTTACTTGTGTTTTGAACAAATGTCTAAACCCCTGACAGTTCTCATACAATCAACACAAACACAAATATCGTCTGGCTTTTAGTATCCCAATATATTGTATCGTGACACATATTGTATCGCCAGATTCTCGCCAATACACACTCCTACTTGTATCAACTGTATGCACTATACTTGAATATTAGTATGACGACAAAGTTGATTTGGACTGGATGAATGAATCGTTACCAAACACACTCACAATCAGTTACTAGCAGAAAGAAGAAACCACATGTGTTGTGACAGAGAACGACACTCACGACTGCACAGCACGGCTCCGGCGCTCGCACAGAAACATCCTGCAGAGCCTTCAGTTTTCAGGAACCAGCTTCCAGTTTGGATTCGGGAGACAGACACTATCTCTACTTTTAAAGCTTCAAACTTTCCTTTTTGCTAAAGCATATAGTTAGGGCTGGACCAGGTCACCCTGAATCCTCCCTTAGTTATGCTGCAATAGGTGTAGACTGCTGGGGATTCCCATGATGCACTGGGTGCATCATGGGAATCAAACACCCTAACCCTGTGGTCAGTGCAGATCCAGAACAGTGCACCATGCCTCAGCAGTGCTCTGATCTGTAGACTGTCCAGTGGAACATGTTCCCTGCTCTTCAATTAACTGACAGCAATTTTCATAGCAATGATGTCATCCTCAATTCTTCTTGTCGACCTTGTTGTTATTTCTATTGTGTTTTTGTGGCAAAGAACCACAGACAGTACCAAACCGAGGCTGTGACTTCTGTAACCTGCATTCTTCCATAAAGACGATGGTTACACAAAGACTTCCAGTCATGAAGACGTCAGTGAGAAAAACCTGGCTTCTTATGGTCTCAGTCACTATTTTGGGTCATACACAGTTTGTGTACAGTTTACAGTCACAAACCATCCCTCCCCGTCCATATCTTTGCATCCTTCCAACAATGGAAAGCGACCATCAAAACCATGAGAAAATAAACCATAAACAGTTTATTTTGTGACACCACAAAACAAACGATAGTAATATTAAACGATAGACATTTTCATATCGTCATCAGATATACACCGTTATATCGAACAGCCCTAATGTGCATCATCACCAGTCATTTTTAAGTCTGTTAAAAGGATGACAGACATATGAAGCCTCAGAGGCAGCGAGGAGCACACAAGAGAGTTGTTAGGCATAAACATCTCCGTCTTCATCTCTCTGTAGCTCCTCCTCGTCGTCTGAGCTGAATACATAATACAGTCTCTCTCTCAGTATCCTGATGCTGTGTAGCAGCCTTTCTCCCTTACATCCACCCATCCGTCTCTACATCTCCATTCATCTTTGTCCTCGCCTCCTTCATCTCACCCCCCGTTCTGTCTCTTTCCACACCTCACCTACTTGCTGTGTGTGTGTGTGTGTGTGTGTGTGCGCGCGCGCGCGTGAGAGAGAGCGCGAGCAGGAGAGTGTGTTTGACATTCCACTGGCATCCCACACAGCCTTATCTCATCCCCTGTGTCTGCTGGGAAGTCATCTCACACTCCAACCAGCCTGCAGTTGTCATCACGCTGAGGACAAACACACACAGAGAAGTGCAAAGGTAACAATGTAGCTGTCTAACAAAGTCCTGCTCATGTGTGCCTTATTGTTCTCTTCTGACCATCATCATCATTTATGATGGTTGTCATTATTCTTAATTATTATTAGTCAACATTGTAATAAAATAATGTTCTCTCATTCATCACCAGCGTCAGTCTTCATGGATTACTGCTTTGGCGTTTTTTGCCAAACTCATAATAAAATAAAAACGTAATATCACTGGAAAGAGTTTCACTGATATCTTTCCAGGAGTCATGTTTGGGATTCATCCCTTCATGGCATGTGTGAGGTTTGCATGTGCTTACATGACAGTGTTGAGCACATGTGCTCACTGCGCACATCGTTGCTCACACAACAGTCTAAACGCTGAGCTCAGGCTCTTCAGGGTCCTGGTTGGTTTTGAACTGTGCACAGCAGGGAGACACTTTTCAGGGGGAACATAAAGGTCCAGTCACCGGCTCACTGCAAAGCTCCAAACCCCAGCAGGCTTCCTCAGATACGAGACGTTTTGTAGTTGTCATGGAGACTGTGGCGAGAACCAGTGACAGACAGAACGACGCCACCTTCATCCACCACGAAGGACTGACCTTTGGCTGGAAATCTCATCTTAGCATTGTTTAGAAAAAGCTACCATATCAAACATGTTATCAATCAGCTGTCAGGGTTCTAGTCAAACCTCTAATCACAGATTTTATTCTTTTAGGTTTCTGTTTACGAACTGTTTTCTCTTTCTGTTTCCATCCATCCATCCATCTTCATCCGCTTTGTCCGGGGCCGGGTCGCGGGGGCAGCAGCCTAAGCAGAGAGGCCCAGACCTCCCTCTCCCCAGCCACCTCCTCCAGCTTATCCGGGGGAACACCAAGGCGTTCCCAGGCCAGCCGAGAGATATAATCTCTCCAGCGTGTCCTGGGACATGCCTGGAACACCTCACCCAGGAGGCGCCCAGGGGGCATCCTTGTCAGATGCCCGAACCACCTCAGCTGGCTCCTTTCGATGTGGAGCAGCAGCTGCTCTACTCTTTCGGTTTCCTTTACCATGAATTGTTGTGATTGAGAAGTTGTGTTACGTTTATGAGAGAAGCGCACGAGTGTGTGTGAGTGTGTGTGTACCATCTCCATCCGGAGCGTCACTGCTGCGAGACCTCCTGACAGCAGGGTTGGAAGAATGGGAGCTGTACTGGTACAGCTGGTTTCCTCTGTCGTCCTGCTGGTCTATCTGTGTGAGGTCATGCATACTCAGGCTGCGCAGCTTCTCAGTAATGGCCCCCTGACCCTGCAGCACACACAACACTCAGCATTACACCACAAAAACATCTCAGAGATCAGCAGTGCTGATGTGTTACAATCACAGAAAGAGCCTGTAGTTTATCAATAATCTGAATCATGTTTCCAGGTGTGGCAGTCATCTTTCACGTGAATGGCTACAGTCATACAGGTGTCCTGTTCCTGATGCCATCAGTTGTTATAACAGACACTGTAGACTTTAATTTGTCTAAATTAAAAGCAGACGTATTTGTGTGCTTGCAACTAGTGTCAGATATCTAGAGTTCATTACTCACCAATCAAAATCCTCATAATAACTATTTTGTATAATTGGAAATATTTCTTTGCTTATCTGTACCTTAGACACACGTCACATCTAAACAGCTACAATTCAAATTTGATGCATTATAATTCCACATATTTATGCATCATTGTATCCAGAATGTCATCGTGTAGCTGTGACTGATTAATATCAACACTGAGCTGTTCAGATTTTACTAGTTCACTGGGAACACTATGATATATTAATACAGGACAGATATTATTGGAACGGCAGAAATCTGACAGTAAAAACAGACACTGCAAACTACAGCACTGTGAGCTGCTGTTGAGCAACCCTTCACTTCTGGAAATAGATCCAAGTTTACTGAAGTATGGAGGTGGAGGAGATCGTTCATATGTTGGACTATCAGTATCTTACATGAAGAAGAGAATATTTACATTAGAGAAAACTAAACTTCAGTCCGCACTGCTGCGCTGTTACTGTACAGGGCTTCATGCAGCTTTAAAGACCTGTGAGACAAACCGACGGTGGAGCACAGAAATGCAAACATGTCGTTTAAATGACTTTGCTGTGACAACATTTTTACATTAAAAAGTTTAAGAAGCATTACATGTTTTTCCACAACACTCGTTTCTTGTTGTGCTGCCGATCTGTGTTTGTCCTTCATCATTGCTGTATTTTTAGAAACATGAAATACTGGGAGACATCATGAAAGGAACCTTCTGCATTAAAGGATTAGTTCACTTGTTTTTCAAGCCTCAGGAACAAATAAAGCCTGAAACAGGCTTCGTTTGCCTTCGTGATGCCTCTCATCCACACTGGACTCTCAGAGAGGGTGCAGAGTCATTAACAAGGCCCAAAGCCACAGTCACAGCACCACAGCTTCAACAGCAACAGGCTTCAGCACTCTGAAGCTGCATTTCCACTGTAACTAGACCCACTAGTGTAAATGATACCTAATGGAATTGATTAAATGATACCGTCTGCTTCAGATCTGGGAATTAAAGCTTAAATCAATTAAACATATAACGAATAATTGATGATGACAAGAATACGCTAACTGAATAACGAGGTACAGAATACATTCAGATCAGGGATGCTACTGAATGATGATGAAGATGTTACCACGGAAACACTTCACAAAGAACATGAACAGCAGGGGGGGGGGGGTATTGTTGTAATGTACAGCAGTATATTTGGGCTATTACAGGTAAACGCTAATACGAACAAAATGATGAAGTCAGACATTCACAGGGACATTTTCACCCTGTAGCACCAATGTAAGCTCATTTATTATTATTCTTAGAGCTTTGTGATTTAGAAGGTTTTGATACATAATTCTTAATTTCTTTTTGTTTGTTGTTTGTAAACATAAAGCCCCGGCATGCTGCTGTAACAATGAAATTAATGTCAAACACATTAAGGGACATACAATGAAAAACAAACAGTGTCGTAAATAATGAGTGACATGTATCTGCAACACCACCAAGTCCATGTCAAAACCAAAACCAAAAAGAAGAATCAAATTAAAACTGATGTTCTCAAGCAGCGGGTCTGGACACAGACGATAATCAAAGGGTGGATGCTGAGCTGTACGAAACAGAACATTCTGTCCATGCTGCTTACACTGACTGGTTTTTACCTCCCAGAGCAGCCTGCTGAACCACCGAAACCCTGAAGACACAAGGATGTTAGTGCAGACAGAAAAGAAACAAACGTCAGAGGGAAGACAGGAGGCAAGTTGGTGCAGATGCAGAAAACATCATCTCAAAAGCAAACGTCCAGCTGAGATCTGCAGTGTTCCCCCAGGATCCAAAACATTCACAACCCTGCATGCTGATGACCAACAAACACACAATATCAACTCATATTTAGTCGAGTTTGTTACACTTGCAATCAGCAAATTCTTAAAAACACAACCACAGAGGAGGACAGTGGTTGGGTTTCTCTGGGGCACTCCGAGTTAACAATAATACAGTGAAGCAATTATTCTGCTTACATTTCGGGTCAATGATGCTACATTTTCATACTACAGTGTTTTCAACTTAAATGCATGTTTACTGCGTGTCTGCACCATCCGGATAGCAGTGACAGGAACATCAAAATAGTCCCTGTTTATATTGTTTGCATCTGCTTAAAACTAGCAAATTGTTAACCAAGAGTTGCCTAGATGATGGTTAGAAAGTACTCGGATCTAATCTGCTGTGATGTGACCTTCATTACCTGTTCAAAGCTAAACTATGTTTATGTGATCTTATTAGCAATAAGTTCTTCAGTCCCGTAGTTACCAAGAGCAATGCAAATGTTTTATCAATTATCAGTGTGGATACAGACACATCTCACAAAAGGAGCACTGCGAGCTGTAATACTCATTTGGTAAACTGGTTGGTTACCAAACCAGCCAGGACTGCAAGCTTCCACATTACAACACATTTTAGATTTTACTTTGTTTGCTAGGACTTCATTTATTGAATCTTGGTCCCATGCTGTGAGATGGACAAAGAAGCAGCTTTGAACTGTAAACTGGACGGAGGAAAAGCTCTGAAATGTCTTTTCTTCTCAGTCTGTGACAGCAGGTACATGTGGTGTAGGTGCCAGGTTTGCATGTCTAACCACAGCTCTAGGCTCAGCTAAAACATTTCAGACAGATTGATTTTATGTGCATTTCAGATGGTTTTACTGTAAAAGCCAAGGTCAATCAAATTCCTAGTAAGATGCAAGCCTATTTTAAAGAAATGAAAAACTGCTACTAACCCTGTGATGACAAAACATGCATGCGGAGAAAAGAAGAGAGACTGTAAAGACAAACGGGGAACACAAAGATGAAATATGTAAGAAGATCTTCATGTCAAGGAGGAACCATAGGAGACTCAAAGTGAGGCAGCGAGAGAGAAGTGAGATGCAGGGCAGTGACAGAGGCATCGCTTTGATTAACAGGGTGTTTCAGGTAAGTGGAGACAGGAGGCTGCACTGACACAGCAAGGACACAAAAACAACCAGACCTGTCGTTGATCCTGCTGAGTGCTGCCTCTTTGTGTTAGAATATGCACACCTGACCTCGTTCATTATGTGAAAAAGCAGGTGCTCTTTCTCTAAAACAGAACATAACACTGTTACTCAGCTGAAGTCAGCCACAAACTAATCCCACTGAAGAAGTATGGCCTGTTAAAAACTCCATTCAGAGTCGATGGGTAGCACGGTCAGCAGAACCTAGTTCAATGCAGTCGTGGAAATACCACTCAAGAACTCAACTTCCTTCAGTTTGAACTCATTAACAACATTCAAGTTGTTTAGTTTGACACGGCCGACACCGCTCCACAGGCTAAAGTGTTAGCAAGCACTGGATAAATGCTTAGGCTAAGGTAACATAGCTAATGTCATCTTATAGTAACACTAACAGAGACCATCCTAACATAATGTTAACATTTTCTGATACTTGAACTTTGCACCTGCTAAATCCTGGCTGAGCGGTCCAATCAATTCAGATTAATTCTGAGTCTTTATTTATTTACACACACAAACACACAATAGAATTGTATTATAGTTCGATATTATAATAACTACATACTATTAATCATTAATAATGTACTAGTTAGTCATTATTCCTCCATTTCTGAACATGGGCTTCAATTGTTCAGTCTTGCTTAATAAAGCTGCTTTCAGCTGCTCCCATAAACAAATAAAATTACTTAATACCAGACTAATCCTTGATCATCATCAGCATCATAATAATAATGTGAGCAGTTATTAATTTGTTACAGGGGTTCACTGTTTTGTAGTGTCTCACAGTTAAATACTGCTGTACTACTGTGGATCTAACCTGACACCATTCGCTTTTTCTTTGTAGTGCATCCCCACTGCTCAGGTGCTGTGAAGCGTGAGATCAACTGGGCCTATCTGAATCACTCAGGTATTCAAGAAATGCTGAAGAAACCAGTTCAAATGTCATTTATTTATACTGGCTCTGCAGGAAGACCATCTGAGGCACAGACATGCACAGAGGATGTGTGAGCATGTGCAAAGGCTATCAGACACATCGTCAAGTGAAGATCTCGTACAGGCTATCGATTCATCTCCTATGCACTCAGTCATGCACCAATGCCACAGTGACAGTCTATATCGGGGTCAGCAACCTCAACACCCAAAGAGCCATTTGGAGCCGGTTTCCACGCAAAAGAAAATACTTGTTGACATCTAAAATGAAGATAACACTGTGTATATTGTTTTTTACCTTTATGCTTTGTGTGAACAACTAAGGCGTGTTGCTTATGACATCCATGAAGTGCTACAGAGAAAATTACATTATATTCATGTAATGAACACATTCTGAACTCTTAAAGAAATACAACAAAAGCTGAACTAAAATAATCCAGCAAACAAAAACTGCTGTGAGCCGCCCCCCTCATATCGCCTTTGTGCTTTTGGAGCCTTGACCTGACTTTTAAAAAATAATTGGGGAAATAAGCACTATGCTGCTAAAAAATGAAAAATATATATTTGCAAAATTCTGCCTAAATATGTATTTTACCTGGTTAATGTGTGTGGCGGGGCGTGGTCTGCAGCGCCGCTGCAGGGGAGGCGGACGCACCTGAGCTGCACCCGCAATCAGGCCTCGCCGCCTTAACGTCTGGTGGTATGTGTGGGGCTGTGAGCTGCAAAGCTACAGCCGGCTGTATGTGTCAGCAACTGTGTGTAAGGTGGTCAAATAAAGAGATGCTGAAAAGCGCGTTCATGCAAACATCGTCGGGTCTGCTGTGATATGTTTACAACGGGACTTCTGCTCCTGAACCTCTGCGCACAGTGTCTGCAGGTCGGGGCTGTACGAAGTCACTTTATCTTTACAGGACTGTAAGCTGTCGTCTGTGGGGCGTGAGCGTGTTTGTTTTAACATAGTTCACGGTGGAGCTGCTGACATAATGTGGATCCGAAGGGCCATAACTGGCCTACGTGGGGCTGAAAGTCTCGATAAATGCACGCCGTTTCAGCTTCCACGAGTGTGACGCTTATTTTGAGCGATGAAAAAAATAATAGAATTTTATTTTTATATTTCAATATCACAATAATCTTCCAATTTAGAACTACAAGTTAAAAAAGAACTAATATAAATAAAATACACTTCATCTAAACACTTCTAATTTATTTTCCCAAACCACGCGGAGCTGCACTGTAAGGACTAAAGAGCCGCAGGTTGCCGACCCCTGGTCTGTATGCTCTTACGTCTGATTTAGCACGCTAAATAAGGACATTCAGTGCCCACAGGCGCTACTGTAGAACACAGACAAAGGAAGCTGTTGCAAGCAAAGAGAGCTGAAGCCGCAGACTGGTATTTTATTCCTCTGTAGTAGGGCTGTTCGATATAACGATATGTATCGGATGACGACATAAAAACGTCTGTCGTTTCATTTTACGCTATTGTTTGTTTCGTAGTGTCGCAAAATAAACTGTTTACAGCCATATTTGTTCATGGTTCTGATGTCACTGTAGCGGCTATGTTCATTTCTTAAAGTTCTCTCTCTAATATTTAATATAACCACACTACAGACGGACAAGCGCCTGTTTTTATGCGTTGTCGTTAGCAACAACGACGGTAACACCATCGTGTGTCCGTTTGTTTATGTTCCACTTAAACCTTTCACAATAAAGCTCAAGATCCTGTTGAGACCTTTCAAAATAAACTGAATCACATGAAAGAGCAGATTATTTACGGATGAGAAGTAAAAAAGACGCCAGGTGCTAAAAAATAAAGCTCAGACTCAAACGTTAGAACAGGCTTTTCCCCGCAGCACGCCGTGTAATAAATACTCAAAGAAAACGGCGCCGTTACAACTTATGTCTAAAACTGTATCGTTTCATGCATCGGTTAAAACACTCTGCTCCAGCTACACAACGCACAGCTGGAAACACTTCACACAAGTCGAGCTGCCCGAGATTCACAGACTTTACAGAAAATGTTACATTTTTGTGATTTATATCGTTATCGGACGATAGACGTCTTATATCGGGATATGAGATTTTGGTCATATCGCACAGCCCTACTCTGTAGCAACGTAGTGAGAAAGAAGATGAAAACTGACTTAGCCATGCTATCTAACATAAAACTGTAGTGCACTCACGTGAAAAATTAAAAAAAAGAATAACTTGCCTTGACGGCTGCAGTGACCGCAGCGGTGGCTGCAATGCTCAGGCCCTGCTTGCCAAAGTTCACCATGGTCTCATAGCTTCTCTCTTTGGCCTGCACAATGTACTCATCTATTTCCTAAAGGAAGACAACAATTACATTTTAGAACACAGTTGAACTGGGCACAAAGCAGTGTGACCTGCATTACACGTGGATGTACGGATGAATGTACCCTTTCTCTGGAGGACAGCAAAGGATGCAGACACTTCCTGTAAATAAGACTTGCTCCTCTGGTGTAAGGGGACAGCAGCCAGACCACAAAAGCTATCTTTAGCTCGTAGTAGAGAGGAAACCTGGATATGGAGACACACACGGTAAGTTTAACCCATGGTACATAATGATGCTTTCCACTGCAGAAAAACAGGTTAAGAGATATGCACCCACTCCCACTCCTGTTGTCAAGTTTTTGTTGCACACAGCTCTGAAGGTTTATTATGGTTTTTTGGACTGCACCGACATGTTCCAGCACTTTCTGTGACTGTCTGATAAAACATCAGCTGTAGGGCTGCAGGTATCGATTATTTTATTAATGGACTAATCTATCGAATATTCTATCGATTAATCGAGTAACCGGGTAAGAAATTATTTTCTCTTATTAATGAGTAATAATAAATATTCAAAAACTTCTCATTGGTTTTAGAAATGTCAGCGTTTTAAAGTTTAACTGCATATAACATCTGTAAAAAAAAACATCGTTCTCCATCAATTCCTCAAAATCGTTACATTGTTCCTTCGAGCTAAATGTTGCCACATGAGAGATTCATAAAAATCACTGAAACTCGACCTGAAGCTCCTGCAAATGTGACTCTGTTCCTACACAGTGCACATCCACATTACCACAAGTTTATTCTAGTTACACTAGGAAAGAGTACATTTCTATCATTATTATTCAGGGTAGCGAGGAAAACAACTTCTTCCACTCACACAGTCAGTGTAGATGTATCTGTACGACATGTGAGTTCACGAGGTTTACATAATGTTTGATTCACTGTGTTTGTGTTTAACATTCATGGCAAACTCACCATGCCAGTGTTAGGTCAGTGATCGTCTCCACGACAGTGTAGAGGGCAAATACAATCCAGTACATCATCCATCGCACCTACAGGCAGAGAGACATGAATCATCGTTTAAAAGGCTGGCTGAGCATTAAACCATGCATCACCTCTTAACATTACTAATATTAACACTAACATTAAAAATCTTTGTTATACGAGGAGGACAGAGAGGGAGCATGTCCACCGAGAGCAGCAGCGTCTGAACCAGCATGCTGATCATGAAGAAATGATGACATCATCCGTTTGTTTTAATTCAACTGTAATCTAAGCACCTCTGTCTGTTAGGATTCTTTAGATTTACTAAAATAAAAATAAAATCAGATTAACATCTGATTGTGTGGGGCGTGCTTTTTTATGTCACGTTACGTTTCACTGTTAGAAACTATGAAACACATCACACACTTCCAGAAGGAAACTAATACGACTGAAGGCAAGAAGGATACGAGCACCTACAGACTCATATCACAGTTTATAATACAGCCTCGCAGCAGCCCAAAGCAATGGGTGTGACTTCAGCACTAACCCCGCCCCTGACTTTGATGGGCTGAAATTCATTCATGAACAGCCACAGGGCCAGGACTGCCAAAATGAATGACATAAATACGTCATTAAAAACCGGAATAAATAATTAAATGTGTAAATAATTAAGCAATTATATAATTAATTAAACGTGTCATTAATAAAATAGGAAATAAATAATTCAATGTTTTAAATGGAATGATCGTGCCTTTAATTAATTATTGATAGATTTATTCATTCAATCAATTCCAATTTTTAATTAATTAATGACACATTTAATTAATTACTTAATTTGTGTATTTAATTAATTCATTTTGTCACTCCTGGCCCTCCATAGCCGTGAGGATTCATACTGCATCCCTCGTTTCCTGCGCACAGGAAGTTAAAACCAAAAGCAGCTCATATTTTGTATATTCTGGTCTGTCGGGATTAGGATTCCACTTTATTGTCATTGCACATGAATGAATACAGAGTAACAAAACACACTTCTGATTAGATGCAGACTGCAAGAGCAGCAAGTGCAATAAGAGCAGAGCATATCCAGATAAGTCGAGTAGAGATGAATACAGGTGATCTGTACAGCACACAGATGTTCTATCTGTGCAGACGGGCAGATATACAGGTGTACTATGAACAAATATAAAGATATGCTACATATATACAGATGTGCCGGTGTGTGGTAAACAGATGTCCTATGAATATATCTACAGCAGTGGAAGCGTAGCTCTGAACAGTTAGAGTTAGTTAGTTATAATAAGCGGCTCTGGAGTGCCACCATTTTGCATCATCGACCCAGAGTGCATCACTTTGTGTAATAAACACAGGCACACTTCCTGTATTTGTGACAGCGTCCTTCAGTAGAAGACGTTTATAGCATAGTAATGCCCACAACGTGACATACTTGGGGTTTCTTTTGACTTACATTACATGCCCTGAGGCATAATGGGTGCTTCTAAAAAGCTGCATTTTGAAAATGGGTAGAATTGATCATTTTTGATGATCAACCACCTCAGCTTTGACTGAGCAGAGCATTCAAAAGTTATTCTACTAAGAACCCTGCTCCACACTGGTGTAACAAGCGAACATGGTCACGAACCCCAGTGGACAGCTTTGAGCTAATAAACTCGTTTTTAAATGATGTTGTTCTTTCTCTAAGCCTCTGCCTCCTTCGCAGGCTGGCAGCAGTGAAACAAAGGTTGAGGACGTCTGTGAAGGTTCTCAGTCATCCAGGTCATCGTAGTCAAAGAAGCTTCTTCTAAGGTCTAAGTTCTAAGGTCATTTGCCCTTAGAACTGAAGAAGCTTCTCGGATGAAAGGTGAAACGTCTTCAAGCAACTTAAAGAAGTCCAGACGCTTTTCTTTCCAAGCTCCTTAGACAAAGGTCCCCCCCCCCCCGGCGGTCTGGCTTCCTTCGTCCCTCTTTGACGGCTTTCCAGTCCCGTCTGACTGGATTTCCATGTTAAACCAAGCAGTAGGTGTGTGTGAGTAAATAAGTGATGCTTAATTGTGTCCCATTTGCCCACAGAGGGGGGTTTTCAGCTACCACTCCGTCATGCTGAACAGCTGTTCACCATGAAAAACATCCAAGATCAAAAAATGCAGATTATGGAAAGTCAGCCAAGACTTCTCATCGTTTTTAATGACATTACTTCACTCATCTCTGTGAGAGTGTGTTTGAAAGAGAAACAACAGGGAAACACATTCACCCATCTCTCACACTCACACTAAATGTAAAGAGTGAGCTGACACTGAGAGGTTTAATTTATACGTTCAGTCTCCCTCTGCTTCAGACATTTCAGCTCCCAGCTTCCTTCTGCTTTCCATTTCTGATAGAATATTTGCTCCTTTCCTCCTTCATTCATTTTATCAGTACAAAGGACATTAAGATGTAACCTATACACCAGCCTTTTAGCTTCCTGGGGCTACAGTAGACATTTACTGACCCTGTCTTTGAATAACTGCCTTCCAGGGGGGGGGAGAAGAAACATTACATTAGACTTGCACAGCCACTACTGCTAAGGTTAAACTTGGATCAAAATTCTGGTGGCCCGACACCTCAGCCTCCTAGTAGATGCTCCACACTGCCAGCCCCACTGTGTGATAACACCCACGCTTACAGTTAAGAGGTAAAATGCTAAAAGGTGGGCAACAGTTACGACCACCCGAGCTTCAGTTGTGCCTCTGAAACAAACTCAAAGAATTTTGAGCAAACTTGCATCCAAGCAGCTGATTAACCATCCATCAATTCATCCTGACTAAATGAAAGAAACACTAAAGTTTTATCGATTAGTCATCAAATTGTCATCTGTCATACCAAACTCCTAAGGTGCACACAGAGCATCACAACACTTTTCTCAAGCACTGGCCCACATCTTATGTTCCTCAGCTGCAGAGACTAACAAGCTTTTATTTAAAGTGTGTTTGCATCGCTCATAATGTTTGGTCTTAATTTATTTAGTTCTTGGGCTTTGCAGACAAACTATGATTCCTTATACGGAGGCTTTATGGCGGTTTTGAGTTCAATCCTCCGAAAAGGCTCCAGCATGTTGGCAATGACATTCAGTCCAAAGAACGCTGACTGGTTGAAAAGCCTGTAAGTGAAGCACAGACAGCGACTGCAGCTTTTTCTTTTACATCGGTGCTAAAAAGTTCTCTCTCTCTCATGACCTGTGCTGGAGCTTCTCCCAGAGGTTTTTCTCCCCACCTCACCAAGCAGTGCTGACAGGGCACCACTCGATCAATACGCTGATATCTAGGGATTAAAAAGAATCTGATGTATGTAGTTAGTTATGAGATTTGTGGATTACTTGTTTACACTCTGCCAGACTATACTTGGATCAGCTGATTTCTTTTGGTGGTATTCCAAACACATGCTGCCAAAAGGTAAGTTGCTTAAAACCATGCAACATGATTTAAGGCCATCTGTCACATCTCTGCTTTACTATGTTCATTGATCAGCCATCAAAAGTGCAGATACGCTGAACTGGCAAATAGCTGATACTGGCCCCACTGAAGCACCATAAAGCAACATCTCATGTGCTCAGGTCTTTAGTCATCCTTCATTTCATCCCAGACCTTCTTAAAATGATTTAAGTGGTCTTGAGCAACAGCTCTCCAAGCTTTCTGGAGGTCTTTGAAAGCTGTTATTTGGTTATTGGCTGTTTTTCATACTCATTTACAGTTCAGTCCTTGTACCGGAGGACTGTTTGGGTTTTTGTAGCCAGCTAACACAAACCTTTCTGAAAGTACAGCGTCTACAGCCATCTGTAAACCACAGAGTCCAATCCACCGTGTTAGAGATTTTGTCAAAATGAATATAAATTTAAATCAGGAAACACCATCTGGAAAGCATTTGATGCACAACAGCTTAAGTTTTCCAAAACACACTGCAAAAGATATGTTGTATGTACTCACATGGTGGAGCAGACAGGCCTGCTCAATCATGGCAGGGATACACACGGCTGATCTCAGACCTGTTTATCTACAACTGAGTGTGGTCGACTGTACATGGATGGACAACTCCGACTACAACGCTGCTGGAAACTGAGCGACATCACTAACATCAGTCAGTGAGCGCAATGGTACGTGCACGTTTTCATAAGCAGTGAACAAAGAAGAAGGCTGGGACTTGAATCTGTTTCAAGTTTGTCATGAACTGGAGTAACCTCTGCAGGGTGAGCTGCAGCTACAAACAAGCAGCAACGAGACGCAGAATAGCTGCTGCGCTGCACACAAAGTATTTCTCCTGGTCAGCTTAAGTACAGCTTGCTTCATGAAACAAGAAACAGTACTGATCTTCATTTCCAACCATTCCTTTATGAACCTCTGCAAAAGCAAAGTAAAAGCAGAGGTCTAACAAGAAGAGCAGATAAGGATAAAGTAAGTGGGTGAAAGACGCAGCAGTCTGAGACAGGGTGTGTTAAAGCTGTATGTGAATGTGTTACTAACTCAGCAGACTGGAATGTCACTCTCACTGGTATTAGTTACATCACCCGACTCCTTAGCCAAAACATCTCTAGGGCATATCGTCTATATGCATCCAGCCGTGCTTCAAATGTGTAATCAGTCCCAAGACCTGTTTAACATTCTGCAAAAGACTTAAAGAAAGCAAGTTGGTATCTACCAGAGGGGCTAGTCCCTAAGACAAGGACAAGAATGTCTGAATCGAGATGAAAGATCAAATCATTCGAACCATCAAACGCATTTTTAAAACTGACAGAGAAGAAAATATTTCAAAGGATGGAGGACTGTAATCACAGATGAAAGTGAGCTTTGGTAGGCAGGGTGACTCTAAAGTCCTCTAATGGCACAGGGGAGAAATAACTCACTTCAAAAGAACTATTAATCTACCAATAGATTTAATAGTTAAGCAAGTCGGCTTGCTTAAGTTCAAACTGAGGTTCAGGCTACGTCCACACGTACACGGGTACTTTTGAAAACACGTAAATGCAAAAACGAAGGAAAACGCTGCTAGGAACATGCCAAAGCAACAGGTGGCGATATATTCCTAACCGTGTAGAAATGTTGGCCAATCAGAAGTCTAGAAGCCTGGGTGGGAAAGAGTAAACAAAGATGGCGCAGAGAAGCAGAACTGAGCCCTTTGTGTGAAGGGACTGAAACTGTGTTGTATATGTAAGCATGTAAACACTGCAGAGAGTCAAGTTAAAGGTCCGCCATTGTAGAAATCCATTTCTACATTTCTGAGGACTGCTTCCATCACCTCGCTGAATCTGCGTCGATGCAGTCATGAAGCAGTTCTGAAGTCAGACAGAGGCACACTGAATGATCGATTCATACCTAATAAAGTGGTCAGTAAATAGGAGAATGTATACGGGAGAACATCATGAGCGCTGGCTGCTTTCACACCGCTAACCAGCACAAAGATGCTGTTGTGTAACGAGTGGAAGTTGTCAAGTCAAAATAAACAGCATCAGCAGCCTGAATGTAGAAAAATGTGACACGAGCTCCTTTTTCCATCAGTACCTCCTCGGATCAACTCCCCACGGATTGACTGGTCGCCCAATCCAGTACTACCTAACGAGGTTGTTGTCATAGCAACACGCCCGAGCATCCTGCAATGTAATTAATATGCGACACGAACGCTACAACAAAGTTGGACGTCGACACAATACCTGGTGTTTGGCCCGTGGCGTTTCGTCACTCTCAAAGATCATGGCCTTGTTTTTGTTGGGGGTTTTTGCCATTTCATTCAATGCAGAGTTTCAAAAATGGCCATTTTAATTTTCATGAAGGAGACACTGTCCGTGACTCACCGAGTGACGCTACTGACCAGCCAATCAGTGGCATGCAGTCTGATGACCTCACATTTTAGTGCCTGCTTGGATCGCCTGGAACCCCGGGGCAAGCAGGTACTTTATTTAAAAAAAAAACCCCACACCTGGTACCAGGTACTATGACCTAATGGAAAACTGTGGCACACCATACCGAGTCGATCCCAGTAGGTACTGATGGAAAAGGGGCTGTGCAGTCAATGTCACTAACAGTGGATACACAGCCTGCTCTGCATTAGTCCAACATAGTCTATTACTGTACTGCACATATCATCTCTGAGTTAATATCACCATTCAGGTTATTTTGAAAAAGGTACATAATGATGAAAATAAGATATATATTTTAAACTTACAACATCATATGTTCAGTTTCACTGACATATGCAGACAGCACATGAAGCACATGAAGCACGACGGCTGTGTCAGCAGGACCATGCTGGACGCATTCACATACAAAATGACGTCACTTGATGATATTATTCATTTGCATGCCTGCTGGAATAATTACTCATTAAGTGAAAAAGCTATAATCATGCTCCAGATCATTTTGGCCCACGTTACCTCCTAATTTGTCGAAGTTGTTGAAATGAAATGTTTTCTAATGTTTAAAAACAACATTAACAAATGTTAATAACTTAGACCCCCCCCCTCACCCCCCCACAGTGTGTCTGTGTGTGAGATGAAGTCATGCAGGAGAAGAGAAGTAAATAAAAAGTAATATTTCTGAACTTACATATTCCTTAACATTTTTGGTCTTGACAGCTTTGTAAGAGTAGTACGCAGGATACAGAGTCCCAAACAGCAGCCTGCATGGAGACAGAACACATGACAACTTCTCTCAAATTTAATCAACACAAATACAGTTTAACAGGAAAGTTCTCTGCACTGTAACATCGCTGGTATGTGGAAACACAGCTTTGCCTTTAAACCCACACCCTATTTCAACACGCTGATCAGCAGGCATACATAGCGAAGACGGGCCCGTACATGGTGTATATGATACAGTAGATACTGAGTGGTGAACCAGTGCTGCAGGTTTATACATTCTGTTTCACATGTATACAAGAAATTATTTTTATGTTGGTTTGTTTGTACCAATGCATACACTGCTGAAAGCCTGCAGTGCCACCATGCAAGCTAAGGCAAACGTCCAAAACTGCGTTTTTATTGTTAAAAACCATCATTTCTTGCATCTGAACAATGTGGGGACTCATTTATATCCCACTTTCCTCTGTCATATAATGCAACAGTTTGGTTTCTATGCAGTTTTCAACACTACCCCAAAATACTGCACTGTTCACTCAGGACTGTGTGCTAAGATTCAAGCAGAGAAAATCATATGAAGAATGTGAAGCTGGGTTTCTGAAGCTGAGGTGCTTTTGACTGTGCAGGCCTCGTTTTTTTAATTATATACTGAATTTCACCTGAACGAAAGAGAAACTGCACAACGAGCAATAAAGGATCAAGCGTTTCAGATGACGTTAGGAGAGCTCTCGTTACACACAGCAAAACAATGAACATCTACACACCCACACTAGGTAAACACCATATACTGTTCATGGTAGAAGCCTGTGAAGGAGTGACTCACAATGCAAGATAAGCGACTCGATAAATTTAAAGTGGGACACTCCTTTCCTCCAATCCCTCTTCCTTAAGCTCCTCTTGCACTGAGGTTACTCTGTCTACAGCACAGTGTGCAGGTCTCTCCAGTATGCACAAGCTAGATATACCCTGACTGTGCACCACATAAGAACACACAGCTTCTTGGGCGGCATTCAGTTTGTCAGCTGCCATCAACATTACTCAGCTGCACAGATTACAGGAAACACTGACAGACAGGAGAAGCACAGCATGGCTACAGCACAAAATAAGTGCTTTAGTATCATTGCAGTTTTTGTACGTCACATTTAACGTAAAAAGTGTGGAAATTGTCACCAGTCTTTTCTTAAAGCTGTCTGACTCGTCGATAGGACAGAACAAAACCAGTAAAGAACTTTTACTCTTTTAGCTAGTTAGCTAGTAGCCATCAGCAATGTTGTGGGTTACCTTGTTTTACCCTGCTTACCTTGTCTAGTTTTACTGGACTGTTTGGTTGTTCTTGGGGGTTTTTCACAAAAATGAATAAATAACTAACTTATGTAGTGGCTGAGAGGTCGAGCATGGACCAGGATGCAACAGTCTCACCACTTTTGATCACAAAGCAAGGTTTAGGTACACAGCTGGAACATAGCTGTCTGATTGCAATCACTCTCACACAGATTGGCAAAGGTTTGCAAATAATGTCTGTCTAATTGCAATCAGCAAACTACTGCAATCTGGCTGTCCCAGTACCTGCGAGCGCCTCTCTGGAAGAGGAGACTAAACTAGTCGCGCTCTTTTTGTTCTTTTATAAAAGTGAATTTGCTGACATTATGTAGACATTTTGTAGCAACTGCATGGCTCTTTGTGGGGGCATTTCTGTTGTAAGTCTGAAGGTTCTGGCTAGACTCTGAATGGAAGCAACTACATTTGTGTAGTTGTATTTTCTATACATGTAGATGGAAACAGAATTGTGATTTTGTTCATTTTAATGGTTAATCGCTGTATTATAACAAACAGAATCGATGTAATTGCCAAACTAGCCCCATATCAAACAAAAACCAGACGAATGATAGACTCGCCGTGTCTTACTGCTGTCGTCTGAACGCATTAAAGTTGCTTTGAAGACTGCAGCTGACTGGGAGTGGTCATGGACCTGCTCCCTGTCTTGCAGAAAGTCCCAACATTTTTGTGGTCTTCAATTTGTGCTAACTGTGAGAATGATTCATGTTAACATCATAAAGATTTCAGTGCTTTAATTCTGCGGATGTTCACGGGAAACGATTAAAACACACACGTTAGAAAGATGGGCTTCATGAGTTTTACCGGACTGCCGCTAGCTACCATGACAACAGCAGCGGCTACAGCGAGTCCAGACATGCTCGCATAAGCGTGGGACGATCCTCTCCATCCAAATCAAATAATCCTGATCTTAATGCTGTAGTCTGTTTGTGCCTCCACTCAAATACACCTGACCAGTCTCACAACAGCACTGCAAACACCAGAGAAAACCAAATGATAAGAAGCCTGTGAGAAACTCTGTACAGAGGAAACAGCCAAAGCAGATTAAATGGTATCTGCTAAACACAGATTTGGACTAAACAGAATCTCTCGTACCCAAGTGTAGCCTGGATCCAGAGAAATACCATCATCCATATCAGTGCCATCTTCAACTTCTCCAGTTAGCACCCAACACGATACAGCGCTGCAGCCACAGACAGGCACACAGCCTCCTCTCACGAGCAGCTGGAACAGGAACTGATGTTCATAATACCGAACACGCCTCACAAGGAAGCGAGAACAGGCCGGAGACATCGATCATTCTAATCATCCAGTATTGGATCAGATTAAAAGAAAAACAAGACTCCGCCTTCCAGTGCCCGATCACTCTGATCACTTACATCAACAGCAGTGATGGGATACAACATAAATACTTTCATGTTTGCAAAATGTTTCGACATTTATAAAGACAAAAATATCAGATAATCTCATGATGGTGTAAGAATAAAGGAGCTGATTTAACCCTTCTGCTACATGTTGAGGATTTTACCAAGAGCTCAGCAACCAAGAACGGATCCTTTGAGTATTTACTGCCCCGTGGCTGTAAATAATCGGCTTATTTACTGATTAGTTATGAACAACTTTCAGACTTTTAGGAAACATGGAAGCCTTTAAATCATTTTTGCACTATAAAAATCTCTAACCACAGACTTCACGGATACAGTATCGTACACAGACACACCGCCTCGGACCACAGTCCCCTCAGTAACCAGCGAGCTGCCAACAAACAGAGCTGTTTATATTCCAGCTGTCGCTATAGAAACATCGAGGTAACCAAGACTTCACACGCTCGTCACGTCTCTGCGTCATGTCAGTGCAGGTTCAAAAATGTGCTTTTTGTTCGATAAAGGGCAGAGAAGCACACAGCCGAGCCACCGACGGAAAACAAAACTCTGTACCTGAATCCTGTTTCTCTGTTCTGGTGCTGAATGGGTTTTGTGTGAGCGTTTAAAGCAGACAGGAAAGCTGCCAAGATCAGACCCTGGACTACCCAGACACACAGGGACAAGAGCCTGCAAGGACGTCCTGGTCTCGCCATACCAAGGGTGTCAAACATAAGGTCCAAGATTCAGAATCAGCCCAGAAAACACTGCAGTCAGGCCCACTGATTTCTTCTTCTTTTAACTGTATTGTCACACATTTTACAGCCTGTCCCACTGATAAAAATCTCCACTACAGCTATTGATGCTATACGAAAATAATTCAATTAAATGACTAGTAAATGGACTGGTTCTTATATAGCGCTTTTCTACTCTGAGCACATGCTTTACACAACCTGCCTCATTCACCCAGTCACACAAGCACTCTTCCTGCATGTAAGATATGTTCTATAATCTGACGGTGGAGCAGAGACACCTTGGGGTTAGTATCTTAGCCAAGGATACTTGCCATGCACTGGAGCAGACGGGGACCAAACACCAACCTTCTGATTAGTAGGTGACCTGCTCTACCGCCGCAGCTACAGCCACGCCTTGTACCGACTCCTGACAGCAGCAACGATTAGACGACTCGTCACACACACTCTTACTCAGAGATTAAATGTGCAGTTAAATGTTTTTAGTTCATTGGGAATTTACTTTCCCAATGAAAGTCCAGCCCACTTAAAATCAAAGAGAGCTGTATGTGGCCGAAGATGTAAAGTGAGTCTTCCACATCTGCTGTCACGTAGGATTCGGCTTTTCAGTTTCATATGATGGCAAAGATATTACTTGGTAACAAATCCATGAGTACCCATATTGGTGGTGAACGCTGTTAAACTTAAAGGACGGTATGTTATGCAGGAAAGTGAAGGCGGGTGTGGAAGGTTCCTCCAGGAAAGTAGGACAATCACAGGCAGGAAAATCAAACCTCAAGAGTGGATTTGTCTCAGCAGGAGTCACCTGAGCTATTTCATACATTTTATTATAAAAATATTTAAGCCACACAAAATCAAAACATCAGCATCAATGCCCATTCCAAGATCAAGAGCAATAAAGCTTTATTTCAAACTTTTTTTAAGAACTGGAGGGAAAATAGTTCCCAGAGATTTTCTGGACAGGTCATGCACATACACTGTACTGCATGTCTGTCTATAAATACATGCTGGCCCACCCTTTGCAGCTATATCAACTTCAAACTCTTCTGGGAAGGCTTTCCACGAGGTTTAGGAGTGTTATTGGACATTTCTGACCATTCTTCAAGAAGCACATTTGTGTGTTCAGGCACTGATCCCGAGAATTCCTGGCTCATCTCAGAGAGGTTATATTGGATTGCGCCACAACTTCTGATAAACAACGCCACACCATAATCCACCTTCCAACAAACTTCACATTTGGCACAGTGCAGTCAGACCGCTAACCTTCTTTTGGCAACTGTCAAACCCAGACTCATCTGTTGGCCTGACAGAAGACGTGTGATTGTCACTGCAGAGAACATCTCTACTGCTCTCGAGTCCAGTCACGACACGTAACACTGTGGATGCAGCGGTTGAGCTATGGAAAGCCACTCCATGAAGCACTGTTCTGAGTGACTGATGCTTGGCAACTCTGCACACGCTGTGTCTCCACATCAGCTGACCCCACTTTGTGACTGAGTTGCTGTCATTTCCCAGTTGCTTCCACTTACAATACCACCAACTGTGGAATATTTAGCAGTAAGGCAACTTCACAGCTGTACTTGTTGCACAGGTGGCATCCATCATGTTTGTAGAAGCAGTCTGCATGGTTAGGTGCTTGATTTATACACCTGTCACAATAAGGGCGATGAAACAGCTGAATTTGATGACTTGGAAGGGTGAGTGAATCCTTCTTAATGCACTTGCAGCTTGTTTCTCAGCACACTGTCTTACATTATTAAATTAATGCATTTTAATCTGTCTTTTCTGTAATTCTCTGCAAACTATTTATAAAAAAATAACTGAGTAATATACTCAGCCAATTCTTCGGGCAGTTTCTCATTCTGCAGAGTCACTGCTACTTCACCCTTTCAGACTGCAGCAGCCACAGTAGTCTTTGTTCTGCTCTACAACTACACTGAGCTCAGCGCAGTCGCACCAGTCGTTTCTTCACCTGGTGCAGGTTCTGGTTGGTGATGTGCAAAACAAGAAACTGTGAAGAAGCAGCTACCGTACGTGCTGCAACAGCAAACCGGCCAGTGAATCTGGCCTCCATCCCCATAGCTATCAACTTTGATACGTTACCTAGTAAAAGTAATGTTCTGTTCCTCTATCGACAGTTACTGTAAAGTGGGTGAATTTACTTATGACGCTGGAGTGCAGCCACTTTGATCTGACACGGCTCCTGACTTGGGAACTTTAGCCAATCGTCCTGTTTGAGGCTTGAACTGGACCTCTCCACTGTGTTTGCACCTTCTTCAGTATTTTTAATGGCATTTTAAAATAGCTTCTGTATGAAACAGAGCCTCAGTCTTCGTGAATGAAAGTCTAGTGTTAGCACTAATTAGCACATGTGTTTGTGTTTCACAGCTTGCTAACAACTTAATACTGTACCACATCATCCAAATATGGTCCCTTCTGGTTTTAGAAAACTAACATGCTAACCAAGACATTATTATTTACACTTAAACTACAGTTACTGTGCAGTCCTTTACTCTGTTTAGCCAAAGACCTGTGCAAACTAACACCAGAGCAGAACCTGGCATAAGACCAATTGAGGACAAATCTGAAGTTTGAAAAAAGTATCAAATGTCCTCCTGTCATCGAGCTTCACATGGCCTAATTAGATTACTATGGGTCATGTGACTGTGCTGATTTATGTACTAATATTTATTTTAAACTGAATCATTCAGGATCAAAGAGATTCCTTTAGACTTTCAGCTGTGTCCCATCTACACGGAGGTCTATCGTTCCCAGGCTGGACTCCTTGTTTTGTATGTCACACCCTTGGCATGCTTCTGGTACAGACTTTACATAGAGGTTTCATCTTTACTGATGCCATGGTGTCTGACCTCTGTGAGTACCACTTTAGTACAACAACAGGAGTGTCGTATATTTTTATATTAAAAAAATCTATTAGGAAACATTTAGATAGTTACTATGGTAGCAAGAGCACGTTTACATTTTTCGTGATCTTAAACGTATCCTGTGCACGAGGATAAGAAAGAAAACTACAAATACTCACAGAAAACATGTTGAATGTCATCATGCCAAAACTAGCATCTGTCCATTTCTTTATATTCCCTCTGATTTCCTCTTAGCTTCATTTCAGCACAGCCCCACCCCTTCCTCTCTCTGCATGCAGCTGTGAAAATAATGCTTTCAGATGGGTTTTGACTCTGGGCGACAGGTCAGTTTCCCTGGCTTCCTGACATCGTACACCACCAAAAACCAGATGGATGGAGGTGGAAGGAAAGAACAGAGAAACACAGAGCAGTGTTTAAAAAAAAAAAAAAAAAAACAGAAGAAAAACACACAGGAGACACACACACAATGAAGAGAGGAGGAGTGGGAGACCCAGAGATATCCAAGATTTTAGCTCCCACCATCTGGTTTGAGCCTTAGGAATAAGAACTTGATTACATGACTTTTCCACTAAAAACACAGTCAATGGCTGTTTCTGGGTCCAAACTCCTCTTAAGTTCCCAAACTCAAACACTGCTGAGTCAAAAACCGTCCAAATGATCAGTGTGGCTGCTCTAAAAGGTGTGACAATCCAGCTGAACACACAAGCATCCATGAAAAACAGGATTTAAGAAGTTTAACAGCGTTACAAGTTAGAAACTAGTGATCTAACTCTGTGCTATCTAAAGATGATGGACGTTTTCTGACTGAGGGAGTTCTGAAAAACTAAAACATACAGCTCTGCTATCACTGGATATAAATAAAGACACAACCACACAGCGGCCTGATTTGTAGGGTTACTGAAGTTGGCTAGCTGGCATGTAATGGTGCGCCACATGGTGGTTAGCTAGAGAGCTATGGTTAGGATAATACACACACATTAGCACAGTGAAGCTGGTGCATGAATATTGACTTTGTTCCCCTCAATACAAGTGAACGTGAGGGTCTCAGACGGGCAGAGACAGGCGAGCTTCTACAACAAAAACTTTCTTTTGAAGGAAAACTTTTTTGGACCTGTACAGCTGAGCATGCTGAAATCCCACTGTGTCTTTTAATCACTGCTTCCTTTGTTATCTTGAAGCAGGTTATCTCTGAAGCAGGTTACTCAAACATCTTTGTCGCTAAACTTAAAGGACGCGGCAACTATGAAACAAGCTGAATACACAGACTTGAAGAAAGGCACAAAAATTTGGCACATTAACTTGCAGACTTGTGAGGGTGCTGCCTAAAATTAGAAACAGGTTGAAAATCAGCCTTTGATTTATTTTTCTACTGCGGCACAATCAGACGAGGGAAATAGCTGCTGAAAGGGAGATACACTGAAGTGAAAAGGAAACGCGTAAGAATGAGGTGCTGCTGCTCTTATTTTTAATGCTGAGTTCATCACCTTAAAATAGAACAATGTCAACTCTTGGATTCTATCCCTATGTTACGGTGACACTTCCAGGGTTTCCCTGTGCACTACAGAAACTGTTAGTTATACCTACATGTTCTCTTTGCAGAGTGACAGAAGTCCTTGATCTCAAATTGAAGACTTGCTTTCCTTTTTTGGTGGTGACCATGAGGACACTGCTTACAGAGGGGATGTTTTCCTGCATTAGCCTAAACACATAGGTCACTTGCACAGCCTAATGGGCTAAACCAACCAAAGCTCTAGCCTGGGGTTTGCCTTAATCAAACTGGGCCTGTGGCAGTGACTTTGACTGATTGCTGTTACTGCATGCTTGCCACGTCATCTGTGCTGTTGCCTTATTTCACAGTATTATATCCTTGTGTGCCGTTCTTTATGGCTTTAACATATAGATAACATTAACTCTATATGAAAATGAGTTAGAGCCAAATAAAAGCATAAGGAAAAAAACAGATAGGAAAATAGATGTGAAAAGTAAGCAATGTCCATAAAAATGGATATTCACAAGTAGGGACATCACAACAGCAAACATGTAATAGTCAGTACCAGTACCACACTGTTTAAGCTCTTTTACTAAAAAGTCGTTGTGAATCAGTCACATGCTGGTGCTGACTGTGGAGGAGGCAGTAGTGTTAAACGCTATTAGATACATTATGTTACCTTTAGCATTTCTACAACATTAGCAACTGCAAACATTTTAAGCTGTGGCACAAAGCTGATTCCAAAATGGTAACATGCATCTGAGGATACCAACACAAAGTCCTTCTATACACATTTCTGACTACCTGTTATCAATGAGTCGAGGCAGAGCTGCTGTGGCAGCTGATTGACACAACGTGCAAAGGAGAGTCTGAAACTTCTGTCCTCTTTCTTCTCATTTAATGACTTTCAGCAATTGTTCATCTGAGATGTTGTCCTCCACTTTAGATATGCTGAATGTTCCACCAACAGCTTTTTGGAATCATCTTGTGGGAGCAAAAATACAATTTGATGCCTGTTAAACTGTTACCGCTGGCGTTTCTTTAGCAAGTTAAAGTAAAAATGGGGTCTAAGTACAGAACTTTTTTAACAACAAGTTGTCTGTTATGTGTAGACACAACCTTATTTATTTCAGCTATAATAAAATACACCAGCTATGAGATCGTGGAGAGATGCAAAAAGATGGTAACACTCGCCACATTATCTGTGTAGGAGATAACAGTCTCTTTGTGGCGATGCATAAGCATATAGCAGACTGTAATAAATGTGTGACTAAACAAAATTACACTGAATTTCAAACCAGCAACTGGAAAAGAGCATGTGTAATGGACCGCATGCTGATTTAAAGGCTTTTTCTCAGCAGGATTGGGATAAGTTATTGTCCAAGTAAAATGAAAATTATCACTCTAGCTACAATTTGTACAGGCGAATGTGGTTTGTACACTTGGCTATACAATTTTCCTTTTGTTCAAATGAATCTAAAATTAGAAGGAATGTGTGTGCATGTAATTATTGGTCTAAGACAATAACACACCTTCTTTCTGTACTTTCAGCACCGTCATAACTGCCCAAGTGCAGCACCGTCAGCCCATGACTGTGTTCATTATACAGTAACAGGCTGTACTAGTTAAAAATGAGGAGCATTTATTCTCTCCCCAGAGGGCTTTTGGTGTTCCTATCCGCCATTACCCTGTGGACGTATGCAGACACAGGGAGGAGCAGACGGGAAGAAAGGAATTATGTCGACTCCCAAGTTACTGTTTTCCTTACCAGATCAACATGTCTCTCATGCTCCCAACACATTAAACACCTGCTTTAATCATACGTAATTTCAACGTAATATCCAGTGATATGCCATTGGATATTTAATAACTATCCAGTAACCAAATCCGTCCCCCACTTATAGCAGCGCACTTCTTCATGCGTCTTGACAACATTGTGGATAACAGGTTGAACCGGGCATTGCTGGTTAGTTATATCTCCAGGCTGACAGCTGTACCTGACACTCCTTCACAGTGGAACATGTAAAGGCTTGTAAAGTTCCACTTCACAATAGTCACAGTTCCTTAGGACTGACTCACCAGCACCACGGATGGCTATGACTCTGTTAGCATTAGCTTCAGACAAGATTACATACCTTGCGTCCCCACAACACTAGATTTCATAAACAGAACAACTTTGTAGCTCTGCATGGACGTAAGCGATGTTGTTTTAGAGCGAATGTACAAGTTTAAATGACTCGAGCCTCCACTTAGCTTAAGCACGACAACGGGTTAGCCAAGCAGGCCAGGCAAACAGCGGCTGCTCATAAAACGAGGAAAGTTCTCCTTGAGCGGTCTCTGTACTTACACAACGCATCTCGAAATCATCCAGGACACCATGTCTTCTGTATCTGTAGGTCTGTTTCAGCAGTAGAACAGAGCCAATAATAATGTTAAACGCCGATCCCGCACCGCCGTGAACTTTTCAGCCCAAACTTCGGTAAACAGAAACAGCTAGCTAATCTCGTCGTACATCAGCTAGCCAACACACCAGGAACACCTCACTGCAGTGTCCTTGGAGTCATAGCTACACGACGAAGCGCGTATCCTAAATATTCCTGCTGTAGTCGCTCCCTCCCATCAGATTTCCTCCTTCCTTCTCTGCTTCGCTGCTCAGTTCCTGGCACAAGAAAGGTGCTGTCGTCATTAGGGAAAATAAACACCCTCCCTCCGCATATGCTATTGGCCAGTGCAGTCTGTTTACGACGAACCTGAAATTGTAATTGGCTGGCCACGTTTGGCTAGCCAATCACATCCATTTGGTTAAGCAAGTGGCATTTTAAACTCAGTTACTGTGCTCCGATTGGTCTGCTGTCGATTCGTGGCGAGCTCTAGCCAACCACGAGGGAAATATTTTTCAGAGCATGAAAACGGCAGGTGCGCGCCCTTTGACCTCCACTTTACGTTTAGTCTTCATGTCTGTAGCTGTTATTATACAAAATACATTTTGAATAACCTAAAAGTGAAAGCACGATTTTTTAAAATAAACAATGCCTTTAATCGCATAAACGTTGGAAAGCAAAGGGTTAGGTGGTTACTGTACATCAGGGTAAGTAATATTGAAGCATTTCATAAAGTCCAATGGGCCAAATAAAAAGTGTCTGTTTCTTGTTGTTATGCAGAAAAGTGTTTTGTCATGTAATGGTCAATAAGCACTAGTGACCTGACTCCATAGGCACTCGTGCATGCCATAACAGATCATCAGCTGTTCTTTTCTTTCTTCAGTCTTTTTGGTTCACCTGGTACCAAATTCATCTTGGTCTCATCTGTCCAAAAATATTTTACAGAACTGTGCAAGCTCTGTTTTCTGGCAAAGCCTAATCTGCCCTTCCCATTCTTGAGTTTAACCAGCGGTTTGCACTTTGTTGTGAAACCCTCTGTGTTTACATTCATGACGGCTTCTGAAGTCATTTTCTTAACCACAGACAGAATTCCACACGTTAGCTGTGTTTCATCATCTTTGTGGTTACATTCATTGTTGATTTGGCCTTTTTTTTTAGTGATGGCCTTCTTCACTTGCACTGACATCTATGTGGACCTCATATTGAGAGTTCGAGTAAACAGCCTCCAAATACAAGTTCAACATTTGAATCAACCCCAGATTTTTTTTAATCTGCTTAAGCCATCCTCAACCATGAAACTGCTTTTCGGTCAAATGTCCAATTACTTTTGATCACCTGAAAATGGGGACTATGTACAAAAACACTTTTGCCATCCCTTTGAATTAAAGGTAAGAATCTGCAATTCTTGATTGTTTGATTTAAACTCTACCGTGGTAGTGTACGGAGGCAATATAACACAAACTGTGTCATCGTGTAAATACTCACGGACCTAACTGTAATCAGTACACACAAACCCCATCTGTCAGCTTTCAGAATGGCGCTTCTTTGTGTGTGTCTGCTTTAGGTAATAATAATCTAAGTAATAACAGCATCTGAGCTTGTACAATTGCAGCTATGAGCTTGTGCCTTTCTGTATCAGGATATTTGTAAACCCATGCAGACATGTTAGTGTATTGTGCAGGTATGTTCAGGCATGTGGGTAAGACTGGGAGGGGGGTCTGGTTTTATAGCTACTTGTTATTCATGAAGGCGGCTGCTACAGCGTGTAGCTCAGCGAGGAGATTCCCAGAGGAGCCTGTCTGGTCACACAATCCGTCTGGGAAAGCATCAGAGGCTCAGGGCTGAACAGAAAACACCTCCTCACCCTCAGCTGCTCACTGGTCTAATGTCATAGAGAGCAACAACATTAATTAGAAACATACACATTTGCAGACAAACCAAACAGAACAAATATGCTGTATTCTGAAGATCAGCCTCTGGTAAAAGGCAATTCCCATTACGCAAGGTGTTTGGGTCTTTCTTTGTGAGTACACTGCAGTGGTGGCGGTTGAATTTTTACTTCTGCATCCCAGTAATTACACCAGGCAACTTTAAAATGAAATCAAAGCAACAATCTCTCTTTGTCCCAATCATTCAACTGAAAGAAGTCAAAATAGAATCATAGACATACATAATATATATTGTTTAGTGTGTGTGTTTTTATTCAGAGTGTGAAGCCTGTAAAAATGAGTCAGGAAATATTAGCAGAGCTTTGCTGCTCAGATCAAAGTGTAAATTTCACTTTATCATTACAATAGTGACTGCCAGCTGTAAGTGTTTATTCATCACATTTTCTCGGTCTTAGTACTAATCTGGCCTGAACACACCCTCAACCAGCCATCGTGGCCCCCAATATACAGGAGATTGCATCAATCTCATTGATAATAATTAGAAATTATACTTTAATTGCGTTTAATCTTTGAATGGCTGTGGGGTAGAAACTCTTTTTTTAGCCTATTTGCCCTTGATTTTATTGTCCTGTATTGTCTGCCTGATGGCAGCAATTTAAAAGATCTTGATATGTGTGTGATGGGTCACACAAAATTTGGGGCCTTTCCTGAAACAGTGGGTATTGTGAAGTTTCTCCAGAGAGGGCAAACTGACTTTTCTCTGGGCAACTCTGATAACCTGCTGAAGTGCTTTGTGCCGCTGTGCAGCTGGAAAACCACACACAGAGACGATGCGTCGGTAATCTTTCTATTGAGCAGCGATATCAGGATACCAGCAGTTTGAGGTGGATGTTGTTGGGGTTTTTGTTTTTGTTATCACACTCAGGAAATGAAGTCTTTGCTGGGCCTTATTCACCACCTCAGCTGTGTTAACACCACCGGTCAAGTCCGCCGTGATGTGGACTCCCAAAAATCAGGAAACTGAAACCTTCTCCATACACTTCCTGTTAACGAGTAATGGCTGAGTAACCTTTCCTTCTTCCTGAAGTCCACGATGAGCTCCAATGTCTTTGGTGAATTAAGAAGGAAGTTGTTGTCTCTGCATGACACCATCACTGATTCCAAGTCAATCCTGTAGGTGCACTGATCTTCCCCAAAGATGAGCCGCATCATCGTGGACATTTTTTATTACAGTTTTTCTCGATTGGTTTGGCCCATTTCTTGAAACCGAGTTGACTTTCTCAAAATAACATGGACAAATCTCCAAACCACCTTGCAATTGTTCACAACAGAATGTCATTTTTCATTGGTTTCATCAAATTGCTAATGCTTTAGTACATGTCTCAAGTGACTTTGTGCTTCTTTTCAAATGATTATGTACAAGTAGCTACAGTTAGCACAATGAGCCCACATTTAGCACATTTTCCAAATAAATAGATCTTGGCGATCTAAACTGATTAGTTGATTTTTCAGTGAAATGGTTACTCACTCCAAAACATATCAGCATGGTTTCATTGTGTAAGTCATCATATGCACAATTGTCTGTTCAACTGTCAAAATTAGTCAAAGATATAATACCATGAAAGTATGTCTTGGAACATTTGATAAAGTTATGACAGTACTTGACAATCAATCAGGTGAAATTAGAACTAACGAAGGAGCAGTTTCCCACATCTCAGATGACCAATCAAACAGGTTGTTTAGATACCTGACAGGTGTTGTCTATGATTATGACTGCTGCCAAAAGTATATAGACAGAGCTTGGCCCGGGGCCAGTTTCATTTGCAGTGTGAACATGGAAGCACCTCGCCAAGTACAACAGCAACTTCCTGCTCGAGGAAGAGGAGGAAGAAGAAGAGGAAGAGGAGGAAGAAGAAGAGGAAGAGGAGGAAGAAGAAGAGGAGGAGTGAGAATGCGTGGAGGAATAGGGGGAAGAGGCCGAGGAGCACGGAGGCACCATGATGTCCCAGATGAAATCCGGGCCACCCTTATTGACCACGTTATAAACCATCGCCTCACAATGGCAGAGGCAGGTCGCCGAGTGCAGCCTAATGTGCCTCGGTCTACAGTCTCCTCCATCATCCAAACCTTTCGCAGGGAAAACAGGTACAGAACTATGCTATTGAACTATTCAGTGTTGGTGTGTGTGTAGGCCTAGAGTACTGTAATATCTTCATGTCATGTTATATGATAATATAAAAATGACAAAGAAAAAAAAATGGAGAAAATACTGTGAATAGTATTCCAGTCACTGTGCAGTGCATCACACTTTTAGTACCATAAAACAGCAGTACAATTACATTGGTAACTCATTTTGTAACAAATTTACAGTGTTGACCTTTGACTTGTATGTCTAGGATTGGACGACAGCCTCAAGTGGGCGGCAGAAGAAAACTTCTAAATGAACAACAAGAACGAGAAATATGCAACATGGTCATTGCAAATACTGCCATCACACTGAGACAGATTCGTAATGCAATCCTGCTAGACAATGTAATGTTCCAAAATATAAACTCTATCAGCATCTCCACAATAGACCGGGTACTGCAGAAACATCAGATGACCATGAAACAGATTTACAGGGTACCATTTGAGAGAAACTCTGACAGAGTGAAAGGGCTGCGGTACCAGTATGTGCATGTAAGTCAACTACTGGTTGTCTATCATTGTAACACTATTACAGTAAGACATGGTTACCACTGTTTTTTTTGTTTTGCGTTATCCTTTTTACCTTCAGAACCCAGCTTTGTGTGACTAGAGCATTTTGCCTAGAAATTGTCTTCAGTTTTCCACTCCCTGTTTTTACAGTACTTTAGATCCTCCCTGCAGTATCTGTCTCTACTTGACTGATTAGATTTATTTCTATTCTATTGTAGAGAATAATGGCATTAGAAGGCAACGAAACCCCTCACATCCTAGTGTTCGTTGATGAAGCTGGCTTCAACCTGGCCAAAGGTCGAAGGCGTGGCCGTAACATCATTGGCCACCGAGCCACTGTGGATGTCCCAGGCCAGCGAGGAGCAAATATAACAATGTGTGCCGCTATATCAGAAAGAGGTGTGGCCACACACATTCCCAGTTTAGGGCCCTACAATACACAAAAGCTCCTCAATTTTTTGGACCACCTTTATACTGATCTGATCCCAGAAAATGAGAGAGGTGAAGAAGGACCTCAGCTACCACATTATGTCATTGTGTGGGATAATGTGAACTTCCACCGCGGCCCACGCATCAGAACCTGGTTCACCACCCATCCCCGGATGCTAATGGAGTTTCTTCCACCTTACTCTCCTTTCCTAAATCCAATTGAGGAGTTTTTTTCAGCTTGGAGGTGGAGGGTGTATGAGCATCAGGCTCAAGACCAGAGGGCCCTGCTGCATGTGAGGACATCACAGGGGATCAATGTAGGGGATGGTTGAGACATTCACGCCGTTTCTTCCCTCGCTGCATCGCAAGAGAAAATATCCGTTGCGATGTGGATGAGAATTTATGGCCTGACAGAGAGCAGCGCGTCGATGGCCAGGGGGATGAGGATGGTGGCCAGGAAAGAGAGGGTGACAATGGCGACCACTGAAAATATTACTGTACTATAGTTCTGAAACGTTATGTACAGTATGGTAGGCTAGAGTTTGTTTGTTTTTTTTTTTGTTTGTGTTTATAACTGTTCACATTTACAGAATCCTGTATATGTTTTCTTTTCACAGTATGTTCTCTAATGTTAACATTTCTTTGTACGAATAAAAATGTTTACAGTTTCCTTGAGTATGAGTGGTTTATTGGAGGCTGATTTTACTGTAAAATCTTTTAGTTTTATTCATAGTGGTATTCTGTTGCTAGACCTGTGTCTCAGTGACAAAACGTCTAAGCATTTTGACTTGCAGTGCTTAAACAATGCCAAAGGTATAATGCATTTTGGGGGCATTGACTATTTATATGGGAAGGATATTTAGTTTTGACACATGGATAAACTTTTTTGGGAGAGATATGAGCTTTTGCAGGGATCCATGGTGTTGTGCTAAACCATCCAGGTTATTTTGACAAAAGCACTAAATGAATGCACATGTGCCAAGGCAATTGAGAAGGATCTGTGCTATTTTGACTGTACTGACCTTTTATATGGGAAAGGAATATGCTTTTGAAGCATGGACGAAGAGTTTGGGGAAAGATATTTGATTTTGCTAGTGAGCTATAATGTTGGGCAGAACTGTAAGTGTCATGAACCGAAGTTCCGTGCGCAAGCTGGACCCAGAAGCAGAACACACACACCAGGGTAGAAGGGAATAAAGAAAGCAAATTTATTATAACTAAAGGTGTCCCGTGAGGGTAGCCGAAAAAACAACGTATGGAACCAGAAGAAACCGAGGGACTGGGGAGGTGAACTGCGCAGGGAACGCCGAGAGCGGGGCTGTGAGAAGCTGCAAAACAAAAAAGAGAAACAGATTACTGGGGTGCGGAAAAAAGGCAGCATACGAGGGAAGGTGGAGTATACGTCTTACGGAGGTAGCCGGGCTGAGTGAACCAGAGGGGGGGGGCTCCAAAAGGGTCGAGACGGCGAGGCTGATAGTGCTTCCGAATCTCAGGCGGACAGGTGGACAGGCAGGTGGCTCGCAAAAACGCCGAGTTGTGATTGCTGAGAGGCGACTACGGACTGGCGTGGAGCAGCAGGTAGGGCAGGATTAAATAGTCCACCTGGTGATCGCCTGGGATGGGATGCAGGTGTGGGGTTAGCAGCCACGCCCGTGGGCGTGGGCATCCCAACAGCACCCCGGACGCCGGGCCGCGGACCATGACAGTAAGACTGTTTGGCCAAATGACCTTATGGTTTTGAGAATGTCATCTCGGTTTCAAGAAATGAGCCAAACCAATCGAGAAAAACTGTAATATGTTTAACACAATCTTCAAGAAGTAAGAGAACATCTGAGGAGTGGAGAAAAATGTGCTGGTAGCGATTTTCAGGAACAAGAGTAATCTATGGAACAGTAGTAACTACAGAGAGATTAATGAGCCATGCAGCTATGGGAAAAAGCTAAAGCTAGGATAAAAAGAGTGGTAATGATTAGTGGAAGCTGTACTTGCCCAGAAAGAGCACTACCAATGCAATCTAGAGAAGGTCAGATGGAGCTGATCTGTGTCTTTGTGGATCTAGAGAAGCCATATCATAGGGTGCCAAGAGAAGAAGTGTGGTACTGGATGAAGAAGTCAAAAGTGTCAGAGAAGTATGCGAGCGTGGTGGAGGGCATCGATAAGGACAGCGAGACAGTGGTGAGCTGTAGGGTGGAAGTAACAGATGGGTTCAAGATGCAGCTGGGATTATATCACAGATGTTCTGAGAGCCCCTCATTATTTGTGATAGTGTTGGACAAGTTGGCACATGAGGTCAGGCATGGACTACAGTGATCTGTAAGGAGAGTATGGAGCAGATGGAACAGAGCCTAGAGAGGTGAAGGTATGCACTGAAGAGAAGAGGGATGAGTCAAGTGTTTGAAAGTAGATACATTTAAATACCTGGACATTATTATCCAAAACAACAGACAGTGCACAAAATCTGTGAAGAAGAGAGCAGGCAGTGCGGACTGAGTGTCAGGAGGACAGCAGAAAGAGTGAAAGGAAAAGTTTATAAGCTGGTATGGAGAACTGCTATGATGTATGGTTTGGAGATGGTAGTGCTGACGAAAAACCAGAAGCAGAGCAGGACCAGGCTGGTCAGGATTGGAAATGAGTATATCAGAGGGACAAAGTCAGAGAGGCAGGGTTGAAATGATTTGGATGTGTGCAGAGGAGGGATAGTGAGAGGCTTGGTGTGATGGAGGATGGTAGGGATAGGGCTAGATGGAGGCCGCTGAAAGACGAAGAAGACCAAACACATCCCTACTCAGCTGTACACTGACTGTGACTGGTCACATCTGACCAACTCATCTAGGGCTAGAAATCTAGAAAGCCGTTGAAGTATTTCTTTAAACAGCATGAATATGCACATGTCGAGGAGCGTGTCAGGCTACATTTCACTGTGTGTTATACTTGTATAACTATGCATGTGACAAATAAAGAACCTTGAATATGCAGTGAGTTCTTCTGCTAATTTAAGGAACTGGGATGTCTTTAGCAGAGCTCCCCAGCAGGTCTTGTATTATGTAAAAGCACAATATAAATGTGTACAGTACAGTATAGAATCCAATAATGTTCATCCCACAGTGTCATTTCTTCATAGTTATCACAATACTCTTGCTTTCAAATTGGTCTTACTCGTCTGCTGATACCTACCGCTGCTCTGTGCCTTCTTCGTACTCTTTTGTTTTCTCTTTCTTGCATTTCCTTGTCCGTCCGTTCTATGACTGCATTTCCTCAGGATCTTTTCCCTTTTTTTTTCAATGCCGCTCTTCTTCCATCGCTCGTCAAGCTCTCGTTCTCTCCTTATCTTGCATCCCACAAGCCTGGAGATCACTGCAGGCTGATTGCTACATGCTTCACGCATATAAACCTTGACGATGTCCTTAAGATGCCTCCACTCCACTCCATTGAGACGTAAGCACATGAACGCAAAAGCACACAAATGCGCAATCCTGGACAGGGCTACACATGAGTAGGAGACTCACACAGACCTTCCCTCTCTCATTCTGCTTTGCTCTGCCCTATTCTCCTCCTCTTGCCTTCACTGCTCCTTTTTTAGTCTTGCTTGTTTATAGTAAGTCGATGGAAGACGTGGAGTAAACCACACAGGAGAGAGATCAAACATGCCAGCTGCATTTTAAATTCTGATATAGATAGATAGATAGATAGATAGATAGATAGATAGATAGATAGATAGATAGATAGATAGATAGATAGATAGATAGATAGATAGATAGATAGATAGATAGATAGATAGATAGATAGATAGATAGATAGATAGATAGATATTTTAACCATTAGAGAAAAATAACTCATAATCATCTCACAGATGTAACATTATCTACAGCTACTTTCATTACCATTGATATTCATTTAGTCTTTTTCTCCCATTGATCTTTCTGAGTTAACTTCTACCATTTTAATTCTTCGATCTTAAATATGATCAACCTATCTCTAATAATCAGCTATGTACCACAGGCCTTCAAGCTGGCTGTAGTTAAACCTTTACTCAAAAAGCATCTCTAGACCCAGCAGTCTTAGCTAATTATAGGCCAATCTCCAACCTTCCTTTCATATCAAACATCCTTGCCTGCACATGCCTGCAGCACAGAAACAGCTTTAGTGAAGGTTACAAATGATCTTCTTATGGCCTCTGACAGTGGACTCATCTCTGTGCTTGTCCTGCTAGACCTCAGTGCAGTGTTCGATACTGTCGACCATAATATCCTATTAGAGCGATTAGAACATGCTGTAGGTATTACAGGTACTGCTATTAGGAGTTGGTGGGGTCTCTCTGGTGTGGTTTCATGGGTTTTGCTTCCTTTTTCAGCACAGGTAGTTGGGGCGGTGTGTCACAGGATGCTGGCACACCAGCGGTACATCAGACGTCATTTGATAGCGCGTTCTTAAGGAGCAGCGCGACGGACGCCTGGTGTCGGAATGTTGTCGCCTCCCTGAGTTTTAATGTGTTGATTGAGCTCTGCGGTGTGCACTACGGCAAACCCATGTTTTGGATTTGGTCTGCTTATCCGCATTCCTGTATCCTTAGCTGGACCCATCACCCGGGTGATGGGTCCAGGTGCTGGTGCTGGTGCTGGTGCTGCCAGGTGCTGGTGAAGCCGCATTTCCTGGATTTCTATGGAGATCAACCTTGAGATCTACCTCTGCATCCCGGAGATTTACGGTGTGACAAGTGAGCTCCCCAACTCTCCCCATGCCTGTTGCCGTTTGCTATCGATTGTTTGGTGTCTTCCCCTAAAACTTCGTTTCCCTTTTTCCCGTAGATCCACCCTGTGTGCGCTGATTTCCCCATTCACTCCGAATGCGTGTCAGCTTCCTTCCCTGGTTTTCCCTCGTTTATTTTACAACCTCCCAGCCTATGTAAATACTCCGGGCACTGTAAATAAAAAGCACCTTTTGCACTTCTTACATCTCTGTGTGTTCTGCCATAGAGTCCTCTCCTTCAGCTTAACAACTGCGCTGCAGTGGTTTGTATCATATCTATCTAATAGACTCCAGTTTGTGCATGTAAATGGAGAGTCCTCTTCACACACTGAGGTTAATTATGGAGTTCCACAGGGTTCAGTGCTAGGACCAATTCTGTTTACATTATACATGCTTCCCTTAGGCAGCATCATTAGAAGACATAGCATAAATTTACACTGCTATGCTGATGACACCCAGCTCTATCTGTCCATGAAGCCAGATAACACACACCAATGAGTTAAACTGCAGGAATGTCTTAAAGACATAAAGACCTGGATGGCCGCTAACTTTCTGCTTCTTAATTCAGATCAAACTGAGGTTATTGTACTCGGCCCTGAAAAGCTTAGAAATATGGTATCTAAGCAGATTCTTCCTCTGGATGGCATTACCTTGGCCTCCAGTAACACTGTGAGGAACCTTGGAGTCATTTTTGACCAGGACATGTCCTTCAACGCACATATTAAACAAATATGTAAGACTGCTTTCTTCCATTTGTGCAACATCTCTAAAGTTAGAAATATCCTGTCTCAGAGTGACGCTGAAAAACTAGTTCATGCATTTATTACTTCCAGGCTGGACGACTGTAATTCATTATTATCAGGAAGTCCTAAAAACTCACTGAAAAGCCTTCAGCTGATCCAAAATGCTGCAGCAAGAGTCCTGACAGGGACTAGAAAGAGAGAGCAGATTTCTCCTGTTTTGGCTTCCTGTTAAATCCAGAATTCAAAATCCTGCTCCTCACATACAAGCTCTTAAATAATCAGGCCCCATCTTATCTTAATGACCTTGTAGTACCATATCACCCTATTAGAGCACTTCGCTCTCGCTCTGCAGGCCTACTTGTTGTTCCTAGAGTATTTAAAAGTAGAATGGGAGGCAGAGCCTTCAGTTTTCAGGCCCCTCTTCTGTGGAACCAGCTTCCAGTTTGGATTCAGGAGACAGACACTATCTCTACTTTCAAGATTAGGCTTAAAACTTTCCTTTTTGCTAAAGCATATAGTTAGGGCTGGACCAGGTGACCCTGAATCCTCCCTTAGTTATGCTGCAATAGACATAGGCTGCGTGTTTCTTCTTCAGTCACCTTTCTCACTCACTATGTATTAACAGACCTCTCTGCATTGAATCATATCTGTTATTAACCTCTGTCTCTCTTCCACAGCATGTCTTTATCCTGTCTTCCTTCTCTCACCCCAACCAATCACAGCAGATGGCCCCGCCCCTCCCTGAGCCTGGTTCTGCTGGAGGTTTCTTCCTGTTAAAAGGGAGTTTTTCCTTCCCACTGTCACCAAAGTGCTGCTCATAGGGGGTCATATGATTGTTGGGTTTTCTCTGTATGTATTATTGTACAATCTACTGTGCAATATAAAGCGCCTTGAGGCCACTGACTCTGATATCCTAGGTGCTTACAATAATGCTACAGCAGTCATTTGGCATCTGCTGGTGCATGCCACATTTGGTTGATGTGGATAGGGCCCATGCCACTGGGCAACTTCAAGCTGCTGTTCTGCAAATCCAAGCTGCAGTATTCTCTGCATTAGTTGTCGGTGCTCGTCTCATCTCCCAAGTTTAGCTCATTAGTCCAAGTTTGAATTTTTATTTATCTTTTATTGTTCATGTATTTTGTTTCTAGGTTCATTTTTGCCAACAAATAAAAGCTGCTGCTTTAAGTTAAGTTCTCCGTCTCAGAGTCCTGCGTTTGGGTCCAACCCCTGCCTGCCAAACAGCTTACCATAACAGCAATGCCATATCTCCACAGTCTGAGCCTGGACTCTATCCTCTAAAATGACAATGTTAATTCCCCAGAGAATGGGGTTTATTAGAGACTACATCCAGAATTTGGGAGTGGAGAGAATGGAATGGTCTGCCTGCAGTCCTGACCTCAATCTCACCAAACACCTGTGGGATCAACTTGGCCGTGCTGTTCATGCCAGAGTGACCAATATATTCACATTGGCTGACTTGTGACATTGAAGAATGGAATGCCCACAGCAGTGTGTGACCAAGTGGTGACTAGCATGAGAAGGAAGTGCCAGCCTGCTGTGGCTGTGTATCGTCCTTCCACATGGTTCTATGGCCTGTGTTTGTTAAATGAATAAATTGTTAAATTGCCAAAATGTCATGTTTCTTAGGACTTCAATCATCCAACCCAATAAACAACACCAAACAAACTCTGGCTATTGCTGATTCTGTTTTTGGACATGAAGCTGACACCAACAACCATAGTGAAGTATCTTCCAGTGGCCAAAGCAGGTGACATCGCAGGAGCTCTGAAACTGTTGGCTAAGGATAAACATAAATTCTGTAAAACTATAACTCCCATTGGCAGTAATACCAGTCAGCTACATCAATAAGAGGTCACTAAAATTTGAATTGAATCAGTATGTAACAGTCAAAACAATGTTGTACTAGGTAGTTTTCTCTGGTTCCCACTAATTGGACCAGGAGTGATGTGTTTAGCCACATGTCCTTCTTAAATTGCTGGTTGTCTGAACGGTTCCAAAAAATAATGTGGGCTTTATAGATAATTGGAAGACTTTCTGGGGAATACCTGGTCTTGTTAGGAGCTACAACATCCAATCCTTGGATGGAGCTAATCTCTTTTCTAGGAATCTGGTCAAACCCCCCAAACTATCCAGAGTTGAGACCAGGAAGCAGAGTTTCAGTCTGGTAAATGGATTGGTTCTTATATAGTGCTTTTCTACTCTGAGAACTCAGTGTTCATACAGTGCACAGTCTGGAGCAGACAGGGATCAAACCACCAACCTTCCGATTAGTAGGTGACCTGACTGCGTCAGCTCCAGACCACCAAAAGACAACAAAAAGTCCCAAAGAAAGAACAATGTGGTATCTACAACTATTGCGGGGTCTACCGTGTTATTGTATGGTCTACCTTATAGTATAAAGCGCCTTGACGCAACTGTTGTTGTGATTTGGCGCTATATAAATGAATTAATTTCAACTGAATTACAACTGCACCAAAGAGTAAAACAGTGAAATGCAGATTATTAAGTTTCTCTCTTAAGTTCCTATTGGTACATGAATTAATAATTCATCAACGTATTGATGTACTCTGCCTTACGGACACCTGGTTACAGCAGGTGGATTATCTTAGTTTAAATGAATCAACACCCGAGTCATACTAACTGTTAGAATCCTTGAAGCTCAAGTTGAGGCGGGTGAGTGGCAACAATCTTCCACTCGAGGTTATCAATCAACCAAAGACCCAGAAAGTGTTTTAATTGTATTTGTTGATATTTGTCGTCCTCCTGGACCTTAATCAGAGTTTCTATCTGATGTCTCCAGGTATACCCTGGGCCTGCTCCTGGAAAGACATGCCCAGCCAAAACACCTAGCCTTAGCTGTCTCCTTTCGATGTGGAGTAGCAGCACTGCTCTGAACACCTCCTGACTGAATGAAGTCCTCACCCTATCGCTAAGGCAGAGCCCATCCACCTTTCTGAGAAAATTTCCACTGCTTGTATCTCAGTCTAATTGTGTTAACAAGAAGATCGGACTGAGATACAAGACTCCCCCAAACAACAACGCACCACCTGGTGGCGGATGGATGCATAACATTCAGGACAGGATTTACTGACATTGGGCATCACATAAAAACATAACAATTAGATTAAACAAGTAAATCCGACCAGTGACAACAACAACAATTACTCGGCTAGTCATACATTGTGAAGTATTACATCTCCACAGCGCAATACCATTGATATTTATTTAGACTTTTGTTGTCCAATTGATCTTTGTGAGTTCACCTTCAGTAATTACTTCCTCCAAACAATCAATGTGTGTTTTAGACCCCATTGCAACAAGACTGTTCAGAGAAGCCCTATCATTTATTAATGCTTCAACATTAAAAACTGTAAACCTATGAATAGGCTAAGTGCCTGAAAATGCTTCAACAAGAGTACTGACAGGGACTAAAAAGAGAGAGTATATTTCACTGGTGTCCCTTCATTGGCTCTCTGTTAAATCCAAAATTGAATTAAAAACCCTTATTATTACATAAAAGGTCTTAAATAATCAGGCCCCATCTTATCTTAATGACCTTGTAGTACCATATCACCCTATTAGAGCACTTCGCTCTCGCTCTGCAGGCCTACTTGTTGTTCCTAGAGTATTTAAAAGTAGAATGGGAGGCAGAGCCTTCAGTTTTCAGGCCCCTCTTCTGTGGAACCAGCTTCCAGTTGGAGACAGACCAGTTGGAGATTCAGGAGACAGACACTATCTCTACTTTTAAGATTAGGCTTCAAACGTTCCTTTTTGACAAAGAATATTATAAGGATGACCCTTAATCCTTCCTTAAGTGTTTCTTCTTGACTCACCTTTATGTGTGTTTGTACACCATTCTGCATGTAATTATTAGTTATTAATAATCTCTAGTTGTGTGTCTTTTTCCCGTCAGTCCCTGAGCCTGGTTCTGCTGGAGGTTTCTTCCTGTTACAAGGAAGTTTGTCCTTCCCGCTGTCACCAAAGTGCTTGCTCATAAGGAGTCAACTAAATGTTGGGGTATTTGCTGTATTATTGTAGGATCTTTACCTTACAACATAAAGCAGCTTGAGGCAGACTGTTGTTGTTGAGACCCCCCAAGCACACTGGGTATGTTCTTTGTAGCCATTAAAGAGTAGAGATTAATAGTAATTTTGCAAGAAAAAAGAAAAAAAAAACTCTCTCTCTCACACACACACGCACCAAAAAACCCCAACTTTCATACTGGGATAGTGATGAAAAACGTATACCTTTAGTAGAATGGATAAATGATTACATTATTTATAATATATATTAATATAAACAACATATTAAACAAAATATATATGATATAAACATAATTTCCTCCTGAATTGTTACCTTCCTATATTAATGCTGCTTGTGATGGCAGAAATAGAAGTGCAGTCCCGCTAACAGAGCGGGAGCATAACAAGGAATTTGAACATTAGCCGTTCATTATATTAGCCTCGACTCGTGGCGGTAATAGTCGGTGTAGTATTAGCAAAAATAGTACCAATTATTCGACGGAGCGGAGGGACACCAGCGTGCTGCGGTTTGTGAATGTCTAGGGATCAGCGGAGAAACACCAATGGATGGCGGCTGTGCTGCGGTTCAATGTTCCACCGTTTTTTCAAGTGGAGAGAAAAGGCGACTGACGCTTGAACGGGTGGAGACTGCTACACGTTTAAATCCCCCGGGTCGGTTTTTCATCTTTCAGCAAGGCCAACTTTTCTTTTTTTCCTTTTCCTCCCATCCGTTGGATTATTTAGAGCTGTTTTAATGTCGTAAGTTACAGGTCTGCAAGGGCGTCGTTGTTGGGAAGTTTATTCCGGGGGGGGTGGGGGGGTTTGACCAGCAAAGGGCCATGGCAGTCGAGGCTCGGCCGGAGCTGGTCGGGAAGCGGTTCCTCTGTGTCAGCGGTGCCGAGCCGCCTGAAATCGGCGACATTGGTCGGTGGCCGTGGAGGTCCGGGGTTATACGGGCCGTCAACCATCGTGACAGCGACAATGCCGAGCTGACGGTAAGGAAAATGCTGACTTTGTCCTCGTAGTTGTCTGTTACATGCAAAGCAAACGGGAAAATCTCTGTGGTTGGTGGCTAGCCAGCGAGGCACTGTTGTAGGCTTGCCAGGCGGAAATTATTTTGCGGCTTTCTTTTCGGTCGCTGCGACTCTTCGGACGCAGGAGTCTGTGGTGTGTATGCACACCTGATTAGTAGAATGTGTTGCATTGTTTACGTGTGAGTTTGGCTAGTTTTCGGACCGCTTAAGCCTGCGAGTCAATGCGTGGTAGCTTGGAAAGCAAACGGTTAGTTCAGGTCTAAGTTCTGCGCTTATTTACACGAAATCCTCCAACTTGTGTCTTCCAGTAGGCACGCGCTGTGGCTCAGACTGATATAAGTGGGCTGGTTATTCAGTTAGTGCCCAGATCATTTGAAGCGCGGTGTGCCTCTGCCAGCCTGAGGGATATTGTAAGGGTCGATTGACACATAATCAATGCGAAGCACCGAGTGACACGTGAATGGCTCATGTTGTCATTGGAGAAAAGCATGTGTAGGAATTTGAGTCCCTGCTTTACACTGCAGATCAGCTGACGCGTGTCAAGTTGGCTTTCCACAGACGTTAAATAGTCGTTATTACTTCGTGGTTACTAGTCTCCGTCCGTGTTATTAGGGCATTTCTTGTGGCCACTCGGACTTGCGCACGGGTGCGGGAATGCTAGGATTTCCAAACACACAACAGAAGAGGCTCGCTGCAGGCTGAACAAAGGCCATTTTGTCTTCAAGTAAAATATATGGTTTGCATTTTCAAAAAGGACCTTCTGTCACGCTCCTGTCACGCAGGTGCCCATACGTTTCCCGCTTCACGTGTAATAATTGCATTCGTAATAGTAGCCGGGCAGTAAATACACGACCCCTCCTTCCTATAAAGAGGCATTTTTTATAACGGGCTAACGTGCCAAAGCCAGCAAACAATGAAATATTTGCCCTGACAAGCCCTTGGCTGGCGAACGCAGTGTATAGTGCATTCTCCCCTTTTCTTTTGTTCAGTCTTTTTTGACTGCCTATGCAGATAACTGGCAGAAGCCCCAGCCCAGCTCTGATTTGATGCTTTAGCCTGTTGTCTTTGTCTATATGTTCCCTTTTTTGAGAGCAGTAAAGCGTCTGGCTTTAAAGCTTATGGCGAATTTAATCATGTGATTGTCACAGAGCTCTGTGGCGGATTTATTCTTTGTGTATGATTTTATTTGTCAAGTTAATTTCTTGCATATTTTCCAACGATTTTGAAGCTTAAACGTTTTTTTTTTCAGTGTTCTTAGTCCTTGGCAGACCATAGATGCAACTGATTAATACTGATGTCTTTTTGATTAGAGAGTGGACGAATTTGTGTTGTCACACCTTCCTTGCTTTCTGTTATTCATATAATCAAAGTATCAGGCTGGCATGGGTGGTTATCTTTCATGAATTAATTACAGTTTCATAACAAAACATTGTTGGTGCCTTCACTAGATCAGACATGTGCTTCTTTGTACTGGACAACAGCCGTGTCCCCAGATTACTAATGCCCAGTAGAGCTGGTCCTTGTCTGTGATGTAACTTAGGCATGGAGTAGTGTTCTACTTTAATTCCATACAGTGTGGCACAGTCTCATTAGCAAGGGGCTTAACTATCAGAGTGAATACAGTGGAGAGGGATTTGAGAGTAGATTAGAGGAAGTGTGTCAAGCCAGGTTGCCAGGCCTTTGTCAAGTGTCTCTGATCAGATAGGCCAAAAGTTCATATTTACTGTTAATGCTCACTGAGATTTATTACTCAGCAGATACAAATGTAGAAAAAAGAGAACGCCCCTTAATGTTTTTCACGTTTGTGGCTGAAGTAGAAATCAATGAGTGTGTATCAAAAATCCGTTGGACAGAACAGCACTTAAGAATTCCTGTAAAGACGATCCTCTTGGTTTCACTGTCTTAAAGTTGCATTTAATTCTAGGGCTGTTCGATATATCGATATATATCGGACGACGATATAAAAACATCTATCGTTTCATTTTACGCTATCGTTTATTTGGTGGTGTCGCAAAATAAACTGTTTACAGCAATATTTGTTCATGGTTCTGATGGTCGCTGTAGTGGCTTCTTCTTCAATTTCTTAAAGTTCTCTCTTTCTCTTATATTTAATATAACCACACTACAGACGGACAAGCGCCTGTTTTTATGTGTTGTCGTTAGCAACAACGACGGTAACACCATCGCGTGTCCGCTTGTTTATGTTTCACAATAAAGCTCAAGATCCTGTTGAGACGTTTCAAAATAAACTGAATCACGCGAAAGAGCAGATTATTTACAGATGAGAATTAAAAAAGACAAGCCAGGTGCTAAAAAATAAACCTTAGACTCAAACGTTAGAAAGTTACAACTTATGTCTAAAAATGTATAGTTTCATACATCGGTTAAAACACTCGACTCCAGCTACACGACGCACAACAGGAAACACTTCACGCAAGTCGAGCTGCCCGAGATTCACAGAATTTACAGAAAATGTTACATTTTTGTGATTTATATCGTTATCGGACGATAGACGTCTTATATCGGGATATGAGATTCTGGACATATCGCACAGCCCTATTTAACTCTTATATGGAGTGGAAGAGCTTATTACTTGATTTGGAAAAAGAAAGAAAATATGTTGTTTCTCTGATTGTTGCAGTGCGGTCCGTGTGACCTGATCACAGACAGCGTTGATGCACTGAGATGTGATCGGTCAGACGTATTCATATCGTATTCATTTGGTTGCATGGTTAGCCAACCATGTTGGCTACTCACAGTTTCTAGAGTTCATTTTGCATAAGACAGTTTAACAATTGTGTGTAAATATGAAGAGCTCCGAATTAAGTGACCATATACCCTGTGTGTTTACTCAAGGGTTGGTACAGGGTGCTTTGGAGGTCATTGTTGGTAACTGGTTGTTTATAAAGGTCTTCTAAGCTATATTATCAGGGTTGATTGAGTTAATGTAGAGTTTTCCCAGGTATGACATGAGAAAACAAAAAAGTGAAACTCGTTGGTATTTTGACTTCTGCATTTTTCACTCTAACACTCGTGGATTGAGTCAGTGAGCATGGAAATAATCATAATTGTCTTTGTGTGATTTTACCAGGTTAATATTCAAAATTCAAAGAGCCATGAAATGCTGTGGACTCTGTCTGACAGAGATTTTATTATGTCAAAATTATTTAAGATCTTAAATTTGACATCTGGCTAAGCTGTATATCAAGTAAAGTGGCAGAACCTGTTTTACCTTTAATATAAAACATCTTCAGTCAGGCGTGGGCGATATATCGAATATACTCGATGTATTGCTAGTTTTTGCATGTACGATGGTTAATGGTTATGATAAAGCCATGTTGAGTATAAATTGCCATAGAAATATTAAGCTGTCTGCATATGAGGTTTTCCTCTCCCACACGCTGCGAAGGCATTATTACTCCGTTATTACTCCTACTTTCAGTTTTTATTTTGTCTCATGAATTCATGATGATGTTGAAAAAAAATGTTGAACGGTGTATGGTTCAAAATAACATTTGGTTTTGGAGGTTGTAAACATATCGTGATATATGTCGTTTATTGTGATATAGCCCAAAAAAATATCATGATATTAGATTTTCCTCATGTTAACCCAGTCCTACCTTGAGTGTAGTGATTTGGTCCTATATAAATAACACTGAATTAAACGCAGCACGGTGGTTAGCACTGTTGCCGCACAGCAAGAAGGTCCTGAGGTCAATTCCACCATCAGACCGGGGTCTTTCTGTGTGGAGTTAGCATGTTCTCCCCGTGTTTGCGTGGGTTCCCTCCGGGTACTCCGGCTTCCTCCCACCGTCCAAAGACATGCAGCTTGTGGAGATAGGTTAATTGATTTATCCAAATTGCCACTAGGTGCGAATGTGCGAGTGAATGTGAGTGTGAATGGTTGTCTGTCCCTGTGTGTTGGCCCTGCGACAGACTGGCGACCTGTCCAGGGTGTACCGCCCTATGACAGCTGGGATAGGCTCCAGCGCCCCCCGCGACCCTGAAAAGGATAAGTGGAAGCGAATGGATGGATGGATTAAACGCTGTTTTCTGTTTGTCTTCAAATCATTTGTTTTCAAAGTACTTTCTGACAAATAAACAAGTAACACTAATTGCTTCTCAGTGTCCTGCAGTTTAACTATGACTTCATTATGTTGGACTACAACCTGTAGGCCTCATTCATCTCAGTGAGCTTGACATAACGTGACATGAACCATTGTTCACTCCTCTCCTGGTCAGAGTGACCCTTGCCAGAGGTGTTTGTTTATCTCTTCACGAGCGTCTTTTTGCCCAGGAGCAGGCTTACAAATACATTGTAACTAAATCTTAATCCTGTTACACAGAATGTCATAACTGTTAGTTAATAAGATACAATGTATCTGTTTTGATGAAATAACAGTTTAGTTTGATACAGTTGGTTCTGCTTATAATGATATTTAATGAGTAGCCGCAGGGTTAGATTCAGTCTACGTGTGTTTATTTTCCATCTCATGTCATATCATGTCAGGCTCTTGTTACTTCCTAATCTATTTGCAGTGTCACTAGGTGTTTGCCACCTGAGAAGCCTAAAGTCATTTTAATTAGCTCTGCTTCGGTTCTGGCAGGATTTTTAAAAAGAATAAAGTTCAGAAAATGAAAATAAATTACTCCATTGATGATTTTTGTGAGTTCCTCTGCATTTGAGCCAGTATTGGTTCTGCAAGCACTCTGAAACACAAACTGGTAGCAGGTTTAAATGGAACTGATATAAAATGATAAATATTAACCCGAGAGCTGAACATCTGTGAAGCAGTCATATTAAACAATGTCTAAACAGCATTATAGGCCCCCATAGTTTTCAGTTGCTTGAGAGACAGTGACACATGCTTAAAGAAAAGGCAAAGCTCAGCAGCAAAGCTCTACTCTGGCACATTAGACACAAAATTGACAAACTCATCTGGATTCACAGTGAATAGAAAGGGCAGGGCAGCCAGGTCATTGCCTATAGGAGCTTTTGTTTTTCATTACAATCCTGTGTGTGTGTGTGTGTGTGTGTGTGTGTGTGTGTGTGTGTACAGAACCTTTGGTGCCAGTTTGTTTTTAAGGCTGTAGCCTTCGGTCCATCACTGTGTGGCTAATCAGCAGAAAATAACAGGCTGTGAGTGGAAAAGAACCTTCCACATACAGAATCCATGCATGGGTGTTGCAGTGTGTGTGAGTGTGTGTGTTGGGTCGTGAATAACAACATTGTTTAGAAACAGAGGGAATAAATGTGGCAGAATAGATGCTGTCAGCTTCTTGTGTAGATGTAGGCTTAGTCCACATGAAATAGACCCATATACTATATCATTCTGTACAAGACACAATGGATTTGAGTTCTTTGCATTGTTGTTCGGTGCTTCGTCTGTTTTTCAGTTTTCACTTAAAATGTGTTCTTCAACAGGTCAGTCCAAATTATAGTCACATGACTGTACATATGAGTCACATGGTCTTCAATTCATTTTGTTACATGGTTAAAAAATATTGTAAAATTTCTGTTAATATTGTGAAGAAGCTTTGTATTATCTCAGGCCGAGCTTCTCACCACCGCGCACTCATTTCTTTTATGCTCTGTAAAAATCTCTCATAGAGCTGTCGACAAATACTCTAAATTTCATTATATAATTGAATAGTTAAAAAAAGATTTGGGAGAAAAGAAGCACTTGTGTCTGTTTCGTGAGCCACACAGGATGTAAAGCTGAAAAACGATGTTGTTGGGAGGTTAGCTGAGCACAGTTAAGACTTTAAATGTACTGCAAATTCTTCAGGATATTCTTGTAGTACTACGTTTCTCACATTAGTTATAGCATTCGTTTCAGTTCAATCAGGTAAATAAATGAAATGTGTAGAATGGTTATATTTATTTATTAGGTTGGCATCAGTGCATTGAGCTACATTTTGCAATATGACATCCAAGCTGTGAGGTGTCTGTGCAGCGCGGTAACGAGATCCACCAAATGTTAGTGGTTTGTTTTCTGGTGCCTAAGGAAACAAAATGTAATCTGAAGCCAAGTTGGGATGGCTGGATGCACCCTTCCCCCATTGCTGTCAGACACACACACACACACACACACACACACACACACACACACACACACTGAACCTCATTGCTTCATACAGCAGCCACAAAGTCTTCTACAGGCTCTCGGGCTTCCTAGATATCCCTGGGAATATATTAGGCTCCTCTAGTCAGCTGCTCTAGCTTCCTGCAGGACCTTGTCAGACCTCAGTGGGCTGTTCTTCTGTTCTTAGTGTGGCATGGTGTAACTGTATAATGCTAAAACGTATTATAACCTTGTGTATTGTTCCTAGCTGCAGCAATACATTTAATGTTAAAACCAAAGGAAGGCTGTCCATTTTCACTTTGTCTATTAAGCAGTAAGTGATTCTTCATTGATGGCTAGCTGCACTGAAATGAGAGAATGCATCAGGTAGCAGTAATGCTAACTGATGCTAAGGTTTGTAGAGCACTTTTTAAATGATGACTTGTTGGAGAGGGTGTTTGAGTCAGGTGCACTGTGCTCTGCTGCACTAAGCTTCAGTCTGATACTCTGTGGTTGACTTTTCCCTGTAATAGGTTGGGTGTACGATATTCCACCCATCTTATTTGCAAAGAAATGACTCTGCACCATAACGAGAGGGCCAGGTGGCACAATCAGTGGGCAGAGCAGAGGTCCACAACGTCCGATCAGGAGCATTTCATGTAATATTACGGTGTAATTTAACCCCTATATATCCTGGGGTTAAGTTGTTCTTTTCCCAGGCACACTGCAACCATAACAGTTTTTTTTTATCATGGCATGATTGGGAATCCTAATATCATCAACATCTGTGGAAGGAACAAAAATCGCCACTGTACCATCTCCTTCGCTTTGTTTTTTCTCGCTTGTAGTGGTAAGAAGTAATCTAGTTACTGAGATAATGTGGTCAAACTAGAAAAAAGCTCAAGTTTCCAAAACAGTTTTTAAACAAATTGAACTGGAGCACTTTCAAGGACTTTCTTGACAGACCAGAAGTAAAACTAATTTCTTTTCCCTGTGTAAGTAATGGTCAGGAGGTAAGGCAAAGCAACAGTAAAACTGTGTATCATGAAAATACTCAAAAGTTCATTTAACGGCAATATTTTAAAATAGAAATACATCAAAGTGCAGCAGGAAAGCACTAATGAAGCTAAACAGAATGAAATAACTAACCTCTCATGCCTTACTGGAGAATTCCCAAGCTCTCCGAATCACCGTCCAGTTGAACGATGTGCTCTGCACAGTGTGCGAGGGCGGACACACCAAACAGCTCCCATATCAGGATTTTGACTGTGTAATATTTCAGCCAGAGCAGTGAAACTTCCAGTACTCCGCTCTCACAGCAGAGCATGTATAACTGAGTTATAGAAGGAAGATCCCAAAGCATCGTCCTGCAGATTGACTCACTTGCTATCATCAGTGTCTACGCCTTCATCAGGTGGTGTCATCCGCCCGCTCCAAACCTTGCAGTTGTTCGTCTGAGCTGCTTTCTTCCATTAAAGCTTCTCTTCCTCACTGACTGTTTGCTCTATAAGGTAAATGCCTCATCTTTTGGTTTTCTGTGTTAAAAACCCAACACAGTGAGTAATGAGTGATGCAGCGACGTTACAGTGGTGAGCTGGAAAATGATTATACATCTAAAGAAAAAGGACAGTCATTTTAATTTTTCATAAAATAAATGAGCATCACACAAACCACTCACATGATTTAATTTCTGTGTGTAGACAGACTGTGTAGTTTTTATTACATTTTGGCCTCATGTTGAATTTCACATCATCATCCCCCAAATAATTCAACTCAATTAAATCAAAACACAATGCAAAGTAGTATTAAACTGTCATCATATCAGCTAACCTCATGCCCTGTTTTCACTCTGTGGGAAGGCTTCAGTAATGGATCACAGCTCAGTGAGTGGCTTACCTTTGGAGGATAACAGTGCGTGGCCGAGCTCTTTGGAAAACCTTCTAAGCTCTCAGTGTAGGCATGAATCAACAGCTACGTGAACAGCTTTGTTTAGTCAGGATCTTTTTCTGTAGACGGCTTTGAGCAAACTACATAATGCACTGTGTAGGCCAATGTCACGGATAAATCAAAACATGTGAGCTGACCTGTGGGGTTTCCACAGCAAAGTCAGTGTCTCAGTAAAGCATGTAGGGAGGAAGCATAAGGAGCGAGTAAACCTGAGCTCGTCTGACTGCTTCAGCACCTCTGTCCTCACGCTTGGCTGATTTGGCATAAAAGAGGTAATGCAATACTACACACTGAGATGGTTTGACTGGACTTAATGTCTAAAATGTTTCTTCAATTTGTATATAGCTGGGATCCAAATAAGTAGTATAGATCAACGCCACCATGGGATGTCTCTCATAAAAGCAACTCGACTCAATAAATGACTTGTGTCGCACTTCAGACTCATTTCAGTCCAGCCCAGAGCTGTTCTGTGTGTTTTTGAACGCTGCTGTCAGTCAACCAGGAGACTGGCTGGGCCCTCTAACGAGACTGTTACCAAAGAATGTGAGCGAAGCTATTTTTGTGTAGCCAGTAATGAGGAGGTTGTACTCATTCAGTTTGGAACATCTCCCACATGGATTGATGGAGGCACTGTGGCTCGCATGCGTTCATCTTGTCTTCTGCTGCCGTCTTCAGTTTTGGAGCACAGGGTGAGTGGAGTGTTGTTTGTCTGCTACCTGTGAGCAGTGAGCTTCAACTTACATAATGCGCCCGACTTCTGTCCTAGCTGAAACCAGTCGGCCCTGAAACATAATTCACTTAATCTTGTCATCTACTGATTCGTTATATTAAACGTGGTTGCTCTGTGCCAGTGGGACACTACAAAGCATAGAGTGACAGCTGGCGTGCCGGCAGCCTCAGTAGATGAATTTTAAACAGAACACTTTGTTCTCTGTGAGCAAAGACACCAACCATTCCTACCTGATAAGACTGTGATGAACAATATAAATCTCCTATTATGGTTTTGTCACTACCACCACCATAGATGCTGGCTGTCATGGTTACTGAAGCACACCACCTCGTTGATTTCTCTAAATCTTACCATGTGTTTTTATAAACAACAATAAGGTAACACCTTAATCGCCTGCCTAATCCTGGTAGGGCTCACCGTGCTCCCAGTATGGCTTAGACCCACTGGGGCACCGTGCCAGACTGATGCTGGTCACGTCTGTTCTGGTGATTGTTTTTGTCATGCAGGGGGATCCACTGTACTGAGCGGGGTGTGCTTTATACTAACATTAATATTACTGATTAATGTTCTCCTGATAGTCCTTTAATAATATGGTGAGCATCTAGTCTGATGGAGTCTGCTTTTGGCTTCACCTGTGGCTCCGGTCGGTGCCCTTATTGGACTTAAAGAAGCATTGCAATAATAATCACATCTCTAAAAAGCTGCCGTTATATTTTATGTGTTGGATGCTCTCTTTACTTATGTGGAATTAGTTGTTTTTCATGTATCTACCACATGATGTGTTTGTTGCAGTGCAGGGTTGTGTCCAAGGATGATGACGTCAGCAGTGTTGATTTTTAAATGAAAGCTTAATCTGACGGTGCAAACTCCACTGTGTGCTGGGAGGCCACCATTAAGGAATAATTATATCTCAGCTATTTAACTGATGAAGTCCACTTATGTTAATTCTGGTGTTCTAAATTGTTCATTGTTGTATATGAACGTCCACGTGTGTCTTTACTAGGGCTGCCACAGACGATTATTTTGATAATCGACTAGTCACCGATTATTTTTGCGATTAGTCGACTAATCAGATCATCATCCATTGGACGTAAAACTACAGCTTATTGCACCAGCAGCATCTGCTCTTATATAACTATCATTAGCTTACAGCTTTAAGTGTTTAAGGTCTGTGCTAACTAAAGATAAAGACAAGATGATAGTTTATTAAATTTTAATGAAATTTGCAGATTCTTTCGGTGAAGTTTAATAAACTCCTTGCTATCTAAAATATAACAGGACACCGGAGTAAATTCTCCAGCATCTCACACTTCTGATAATCAGCTGTCTGCTTGACGTTTATTCAGCTGTGTAAAAACTATAACTTTAATCTCAGCCAAACCGATTTACTCAGGAACAAATAAAATACTAAAAAAGCCAAACAATAACATTTTTAAGTTATCTAAGTGACTCATATATATTTAACCTGAGTAGCGACAGACGGCAGTGGGTTTGAAAACGATTTGGGTGAGCCTTGCCCCGGCTAACTATCGAGCTAGTGGGTAACAGACGTCTCCGAAAACGTCGGAGCGCTTTTGAAAATATGTGGTGTCTTGATAAACTGAGCAGATATTTGAGGTTTACACAGCTACATTCTCGCCTGAAAATATGTTAAACGTTTATTTTGTGACCCAGAAAGAATAATAAGAGTAATATTAAAACTAACTAGCTGCCGCCATTGTTGGAAACTGAGCTGGGCTGCGCTATGAATTCTGGGACACAGCTTCTTCTTCTTCTTCGGGGTTAATGGCAGCTGGCATCCTTGTACATGCAGTGCTGCCATCTTCTGTTTCAGTCCGTTATTACACTCTTAAATCCTGCTACTCATTCCTGCGTCTTTTGCGATCTTACAAAGCTTCAAACGACGCGTCGACTATTAAATTAGTCGTCGACGATTTTGATAGTCGACGTAATCGTGACTAGTCGACTAATCGTGGCAGCCCTAGTCTTTACCTGAGTTTCTTCTGTTTGGGTAGCACAGAGTGTGGAGAATAAATGGTGCACGTTAACCTCCTCCTGCCTCGACCCGGCTGTGATACGAGTATATCGAATACTTCTTTGTTTAACTGCTGGGTATACCCAGATGGAAGTTATTGTATGTGCTGTACTCCAGTTTACCTCCGAGCTGTATGTGTAGATCCAGTTTCCAGGCGATAAACGTATAGTCCAGCAGACGAGGTGTAATCTAAGTTGATCGCTTGACCATTAAATGAGTTTGAATGCTAACCACTGAATGACCTTATAGCAGGAAATGCAAAACCCACTGTCGGTTCTTTGTCTCTTACCTCTGTCCGTCTGTTTGATCAAATAGCTCAAAAAGATTTCTGCACACCTAGGGCTGTGCAATATGTCCAGAATCTCATATCCCGATACAAGACATCTATCGTCCGATAACCATATAAATCACAAAAATGTAACATTTTCTGTAAAGTCTGTGAATCTCGGGCAGCTCGTCTTGCGTGAAGTGTTTCCAGCTGCGCGTCGTGTAGCTGGAGTCGAGTGTTTTAACCGACGTATGAAACGATACATTTTTAATCTTGATGCTTGCTCAATCATCCAGGTAACTAAATCAAAGGCAGCCATTCCCCAACTCTCTGTCAACGGGACTCATGGCCATTGATCAGTGGTCATTGATCAGTGGTCATTGATCAGTGGTCATTGATCAGTGGTCATTGATCAGTGGTCATTGATCAGTGGTCATTGATCAGTGGTCATTGATCAGTGGTCATGAGAATTTGCATAATTAAGATTAAGGAACTGACCTCCCAGCCCATTGTTCCTTCAGTGGGCTGGTTTCAGTCATTATGCACATGTCCTGTTTATAAGATTGGAACCTGCAGTCAGCTGAGACTGAAGACGTCACTTCGTCCAGATGAACAGAATTAACTTTTGGAGATACATCTTTAGACATAAGTTGTAACGGCGCCGTTTTCTTTGTATTTATTACACGGCGTGCTGCGAGGAAAAGCCTGTTCTAACGTTTGAGTCTGAGCTTTATTTTTTAGCTCCTGGCGTCTTTTTTACTTCTCATCCGTAAATAATCTGCTCTTTCACGTGATTCAGTTTATTTTGAAAAGTCTCAACAGGATCTTGAGCTTTATTGTGAAAGGTTTATGTAGAAAATAAACAAGCGGACACGCGATGGTGTTACCGTCGTTGTTGCTAACGACAACGCATAAAAACAGGTGCTTGTCCGTCCGTAGTGTGGTTATATTAAATATAAGAGAAAGAGAGAACTTTAACTAATGAATACAGCCACTGAAAACATATTGCTGTAAACAGTTTATGAAACGATAGATGTTTTTATATCGTCATCAGATATATATGGTTATATCGAACAGCCCTATGCACAGTTATGTGTAATATGTGCAGCACTGACTAAAGGGACAGTGCAGGTCATTTGGACGATCTCATTTATGGATGTTGCCGTTTGCTGTTTTCATTTAGAGTCAAAGACAGTTGGCTGCATGCACAGGACGTGCAGGAGAATCAAAATACTGTTTGTCTGTCTTCAAAAAGAGCCTGTGTACACAGACAGTATGGCACATGACCAACAGCAGCAGGTATGCTTGCAGTAAAGAGCCAATGACAGACGGTCAGTAGCATTAAAAGATATGAATGTATGTGTGTGAGTGTAGGGGAGAGGTGGTGAATAGAATGTGATTTCTTCTATTAGGTGGTGCAGCAGTGGGTAAAACAGCTGTTTTCACGTACACCACAGTGTGATACTTGAATCACAGGCTGATATCAGCTATTGGCTGAACCAGACTCCCGATTCTTAGTTCTTTAGAAGCAGCGACACTTCATGTTTCTGAACTCATATTGTGCTTCATGTTCTTCAGCAATGAATCTGTTTGTATTTTTGAAAAATGTGAACATTTCAGCGGCTGTGGTAAGCTGCTGAAATGTTTCTGATCACAAGCTCCTTGATTTGGACCTGAAAATAAACTGATAGATGTACACACTGGTACGCTGAGCCTGGCCCTCTGCTGTTGGTGCATGACTCACTAGCTGGCATTCAGAGAGACAGAGTGAGGGACGGAGGAGAGAGAGATGATGTTACAGAGAGCTGTAAGAAAGGAGCGAGCGGCTGTTATTTGAAAAATGAAGGGACAGAGTAGAGAGAGCTGTGTACTCTCATTAGCCGTTTGGTTCTGTAGCCAGCCAGGCTCTCTGGAAGAGAGGGAACGAGAGCAGAGGAGGAGGGAAAGGGAACGTGAGAGAGAAAATGGGAATGTGAGAGAGAGGGGTTTCTTTCTCCTCTGTCTGGCCTCTCTCCCATAGCAACAGCGGCTTAGCCACGTGAACGGCAGTTTCTTTGAGTTCACCCGCTGCACAGAGCTTAACTCCTTCAGTGCCAGCTTACAGCAGAGGCACAGAGCACAAGACAACAAAGATCTACAAAGGATCTGAGCACACTGTATCCTTTCCAACTGTAGCGTCTTCAGTTGATTTCAGACAGAGATGTTCATTGACCACACAGTACTAATCACTGCTCTACCATCTGATAGAATATGTGCAATATAATACAGTGGTGTCCATGACATTTGCACAATTAAAAGCTAACAGTCCTGTAATGCAATGCAGACATTTTACACATGCAACAATTATTTTAGTGCAGCTGAGCAGCTTCTAGTGAAGACACACTGAAATGCAGGGATACTGCTCCCTAATGAGTGATCTTTAACATAGTTCAGCAGAGTCGTGCACTGAACATCATGCGGAGGAGATCAGAGTACGCTTGTGCACTTATGTTAAGGTTTACAGCACTGTGAGAGTGAAACGGTGGAACGACTGTTGACTGGAGAAAGCATGGCTCCCCTGTGGAGTCCAGCTTCACTCTGCCTGTGCAATACAGACATAGAAACATCTCTTTTTCTTCCAAGAAAAACCCCAAAACAAAGTGAAGGGCCGTGTATTTGAGTGTGTAGTGCTTTCAAAGCAGAGCTTCATCTCCGTTTCACTAAGAGTGCAGTCGAAACGTTAAAGAGCTTGTTTTTGCCTTTGCTGCCTTCTGTTCATTCTGTTCTCTTCGTTCAGCAGCTAGCTAACTCTTTCCAGATGGCGTAGTGCTAATGCCACTTTCTTCTCTGCTGCTGTGTCCATAAGCACTAAACCAAATGACTCGGTGACCCAATATTGGCACTGATGTCCACATCAGTATTGAACTGCTTCTGTTTATTTGAAATGCATTCTTAAACTAAGACATAGCAATGCAAGGTTGTAAGACATCTAATGTTACTAGTCCTTATACTGGAACAGTGATGTGTTATTATGTTGCAAAGATGTCAGAGAAACACAAAAAGAAACAAACAAAAGTCAACAACAGTGAAGCGCTCTCCCAGCTCTGTTTCGTGCCATAAAGCTGAGAGTAACTTCTGAGATAGTTGAGTGTGTCTGATGGAGTCTTTGTGACTGTGATGTGTCTGCTCCTGTTGTGTTTGCCAGGTAGCAAAGCCAGTGGGTGAAGTGTAAGCCTCACAGTAATTCTCCCTGAAGCTTCAGAGCTTCAGGGTCTCTCCCAGCATAGCTACCCAAGAATTACACCGTTAGCTTGTGACCTGACAGAGAGTGTATCATGTGAACGTGAAGACTGACATGTGAGTTTAAACTGAGTTTAACAAAGTTTAATATGCTGTCCACTTAAAATCCTGTTTCATTTTGTCTTGATGGAATCAGAGCTGGGATCCAGCCTGATCCAGGTCAGACCTGATCCGGATCTTTGGCTGTGGGTCTCTGCTGATAATGCGTACTGATCCAGTACCAGTGTGAAATTATGAATCCATATCCCGCGCTATACTCGAGCGTAGTAAAGCTTAACAGCAATGTCACACCGTCCTTTCAGCTTCTCAGGCTCCTGCCTGAATATCATGACAGTGAAAGTAAATGAGTGAGTGAGTGAGAGAGGGAAAGCATGTCAGCTCACTGTGACCACAGTTTGCAGTCAAGTAAATAAACATAAGAAACATTGCTGTTCCTCTGTATGTAATTCTGTACATGCTGCTGTTGCTTGGTTCAAGAGAACAGCAGAGATCTGGCTTTTGTGCTCAGCATCGGATGGACACGGTTTTGTTTTGTCCTTGATCTCTCGTTGATCTTTGCTTTTCATCTTATCCCCCCGAAAACGGTCCTTTTCTATTGAGCCATAGCAAAAACCACTGCTGTTTAATGATATGCTTTAACTTTATGATAAAATCAAGTTCAAACTAAAGGATAACTTCCAATTTCGATGAGATGAGTATGGAGCTCACAGAAATGCTGCTTATGTTTGGAGAAAGAAGGAGAGGCGTACAACCTGAAGACCATGATCCATGAACGTGGAGTATCTGCTGTGGGGATGCGTCATGCATCTGGATCTGGGAGTCATGTCAGGGTGGAAAGAATCATGAAGAAAGAAGGACACGTGAAGCCAAAGTGACATTTTCATACAGGACTAATAATGCTTCGTCATCTAGAGCCTCGAGCTGCCGTCATGCTGCATAAAAAAAACAGACTCACATGTAGAATCCCCAAAAAGTTGATCCTGTTCATCTGGACGTGGAGTTTTCAGTGAGACCAACCTTTCGTCACTCATCCAGGTGACTCCTTCAGTCTCAGCTGAATATACATAACGACTGAGAATCAGCCATGAGGTCAGCTTCACCATCATTCACATGTAGGACTAGGGATGGGTATCGTTTAGGTTTTATCCGATACCAGTACCAAACCGGTACTTTTGAAACGGTGCCGGTGCTCAAACGGTGCTTAAAGAATGGAGAACACAAAATTGGCCCAAAAACCTCTCATGTTCAGCTGTTTTTTTGTAAAAAGATAACAATGTTAGCCTTTTCTGCAGCTATGGGGCATATATGGTATCACTCTTGGCTGGAAGCAGTGCTTAAACAATGGAAAAAACACAAACTTTGTCCAAAAACCTCTCATGTTTAACTGTTTCCCACTTTTTCTTTGGTCATTTTAGCCTTTTTAGCCAGGGTGAAGGGAGCATCTGCCATCAAACAGGAAGACAGCCGCATGTAGCTATGATGATGTTTTCTAGTTCACCTTACATGCATTAATGTAATAACGTGGTTAAATTCAAATTTTATTTGTCACGTACACAGTCATACACAGTACGATATGTAGTGAAATGCTTGGACAACTGCTCGTGACCTAAAGAGAACAAAAAAGGAAAAGGCTATGAATAAGATAGGAAATAAATATGAAAAATTAAAAAGGGTAAATTTAACTAGGAAGGAATAAAATATAAATTAAGGTTAAAAATGAAATAACTGTACAACACAAATTAGAATGAAGGGTAAATTTAACTGGGAAGAATAAGATAAAATATATAAATTAAAGTTGAAAATAAAATAACTGTACAACAAAATACACAATATAGAACTATATAAGAATGTATGAAGGAATCTAAATCTAAATAAATATATACACAATAACAGCAGCTGTACAAGTATTAACTGGAAATGAAGAATATAGTGACCAGTGTTGTGCAAAACCAAAGTCCAGAAAGTCCAGTGTGTGTGTAAGAACTGTATGTGTGGGTCAGTACTGTGTGGTGGTGTGATTGAGAGACCGTATCACCTGCGGGAAGAAGCTCCTCCTCAGTCTCTCTGTGTTGGTCTTCAGGGAGCGGAATCGCTTTCCTGACCTCAACAGAGAGAACAGTCTGTTGTTGGGATGGCTGAGGTCCTTCACCATCTTCCTGTTAGCCTACTCAACGTAAATTACACACGAACAACATGAAGCTACTCACGCAGAGAAGAACGGCTGCTGCTGCATCATCATCTTCATCATTTCTGCTACACTGGCAGGGCTAGGGGCCAGGACTCTCCTCTTCGGGTTTCTGGGGGATGTTGCTAACTCTGGGTCCGATAACAGGCACCACACCCGCAGTAGATGTGCTCGGTGTGAGGTCTCGCAGCAAGCTATCAAATACGGTGCATTTCTGGGCTTTTAAAAAAAACGCTATGCGTCGCCAGGTGTTTCATCAGATTTGAGGTGCTACCTCCTTTGACAGTATCACAGTATCAGCTTAAAGCACTTGTTGCTGCTGAGTTTGCATCTTTTGCTGTGAAGTAGAGCCAGACTTTGACCGCTTCGCCTTGGGCATTTTTAATCTGTAGCTCTGCTCTAAAAGAACGTACGTACCTGGCCCCGCCTACTATCCTCGGAAACGTAAAATGATTGGCTAGAAGTGTATCACAGCTCAGGAAAAAAAAGCACCGAAATAAAGCACCGAAATGTGCGCTGCTTTTCAGTCTGGTTACTACCGTTTATGTCAGAACCGGTGCCGTCATGGCACCGGACACCGGTACCCATCCCTATGTAGGACTGATCATTAGAAGATACCAGGCTGGACCTCAGTACTCTATATCTTACTATTTTGGACATTTAGAGCTGAAATAAATTGGTCTTAGATTAAAAAACATTAACATGCTGGAAATAATATTTGGAGACCTGCCTGTGAAGAGTTCATTGTACAGTTCTTTGATTGTTATAAGCTGTTACAGTACAAAGTGATTATTAAAACACTGAGTTTAATATAAGCTTGCTTTGGGATGGTTTCAGTTTGTGAAACCTGAATGGTTGTGCTTCAGTTACACTTATGTAATGTCACCTTTATGAATGGAGAGCAGTATTTTTAATTAAGTAGGCCCCACCACCGCCCCTGAACACTGCTGTGTGATTAGCCTTGAAAACTGCTTCAGTAGCTCCTGTATTTGACGTGTCTCAGCTGGAATGTGAATTGCAATTAAACAAGTTAACTCTTGTTTCCTGAGAGAGAAAATATTCCCTCCCAAAGAAGAGCTCATCATCATCATCATCATCAGCAGGCTGAATGCTGGTCGGCTCTTTCTTTCTTCATCAAAGCAGCAAACAGTACTATCCCCACATGCAGGCGACAATATTGATTTATTTTGGATTTATGAAATTCAAGAAAACTGTGCCTTTATAAATGCAGCAGCATCACCAGCAGCTCAGAGCTCTGCTGCCTGTTTTGTGAAATCAACAGTCAGAAGATACTTTTAATGATTAATCACTTACATGAGCTGTTACAATGAATCCTTTGCCTGATTATTGTCACATTTTCACAGATGTCTTCAGTGCTGCTCTTTTTCTTTTTAACTTTTGTGCTGCTCATGGGCTAAAATCCTGTGAGTTATTGTGGCATATTTTAGTTGTGCAGTGAAATTTGAATTGGATAACAGTCTGCTCTAGAAATACCAGTCGGTTAAGAGTAATATCTTCATTTAATGCAGCAGCTGCAGCTCCGACAGACGTCTGTCTCTCTGAATAGAGAATGAGTGTAAGATATGTCAAAATAAACAGGAATATAATCCAGATGTGTACCCAAGTTGCCTATAGCCCCAGTAGCTATATACTCGATAGTACACGATTAGTATTTCCCTGTTTGAGCAGTCAGACAGTGTCGCAGTCACAAAGCAGTAAAGCTTGTCAGACAAGTAGTCTTTGTTCTGGCGGCCATGCAGCCAGGCTTCTTTCCACTGTCCTGTCAGTGTGTACGTCAGCCTGGCCCCCTGTGCTAGCACTCACACTTGAAAGAAAAGACACATGTGGACTCCAAATGCCTGCCCACACACAAGGCCCGCTTCATTTCTTTTGTAGTGTTGGCAAGCAGAGAAAAGAGAAGTGACTGGACTACAGTTCTACACTGACACACCTTTGAGGAAAACAGTGCTGGAGGTGATTCTGAGCAACACACACACTTGTCTGTAGTAGTGGTGTTGTTCATGTTGATGAAGATTGTGAATGGAGAGAGAGAGGTGATTTAAAACAGCAAAATGATTAATGGTGTAAAACGTGCATCAATGAAACCTGAGCTCTTTGTTCAGTTTCTGTGATCTGCAGCATGACAGTTTGATAATGTATTCAAACAGAATCATAGTTAACAAATGAGTTTTCATGGATTGATTAAACGAGCTCCTTATTGGATCATATTTAGATTTTCACATATTCTCAACTTTTTACTCTTCAGTTGAGCTCACGCTCGGTTCCATGTCTTGGGTACTGTAAGAGTTATTTCAGAACATTTTGTATTCTGTATTACGCTGTGAAGACTGAATGAAGCAAATACTATCCCAGTGAACTAGATGCATGATATGTAAATACTCTGCACACTGTCATGTGTGTGTGTGTTTGTCTGTGTGTGTGTGCATGTGGAGGGTGTGCTGTCACATTGTTACATCCTCTCTGAAAGACAACACTACTGCTAAAAAGCAGCCTTAAGCTCAACTTCTTTTTTTAAGCTCCGTGTGTGTGTGTGTGTGTGTGTGTGTGTGTGTGTGTGTGTGTGTGTGTGTGTGTGTGTGTGTGTGTGCGTGCACGTGCACAAACAGTTTTAAATGTGTACGTGTTTTCTGTTTGTCATGGTAAAGAGAAAAAAATGGAAATAGTTGATGAAGTGTTGAATCTTTGTTGGTGTCACTCTACCTGCACTCACCCTAACATGCTGCCGTATTGAAGACTGACACAATAGAAAATAACAAAGAGTGCTTTCCCTTTAACGGCCCGTGGTGATGTGTCCAATCAGAATTTACAGCTTCTTTTAACTCTTCAATAGTTGTTCAGTCTTGTTTGCTTTCTAAACTTTTTGCACATTTTGCACACAGAGCAGGAGAAATCTCCAAACAATAGTATGCCCGCAGCCTGCACGAGTGTGATGTATTGTCCCTGCAGGGCTGAGAGACTGCTGTGCTACAAAGCCCAGTTAGACCGGAGATGTAACATGAGAGTGTTCCTTGAAAATCTAGGGCAAGGTTCCTTCTCCACACGTGTGTCGGTCTGTGTGTGTTAAGCCTGCCTGTTTGCCTTCAGTTGTGTGTTTAATGGCTTCTGAGATGCGTTTTCCAGTAAATGTGTAGGTTTCAGAGACCTGCTGAGTAAAAGTGCGGCTGTGTGTTTGTGGTCAGCTTGTGTATCCGTGATAACTTTGTGTCTGTACGTGTGCATTATCATACTTGGCCTGTGAATGCTTGCTTTCTGGCCATGTGTGTCCCAGTGTAGCAGATGAAAGGGAGGGGTGTTCTAGCGTTGGCTTCATTGATTGGTTCCATACAGACTGAAACTTGACCTTCACAGCAGATGTCTGTGCGGCTGCCAAAGACACGCACGCACGCATGCATGCGCACACGCACACACACACACACACACACACACACACACACACACACACTGCATAGCTCTGCCATTACTGTGCTGCTCTTACAGTGTTCTGTGTTTTTTAATTTATGGGTCATCACTAGGGGTGGGGGAAAAATCGATACTGTGTAGTATCGTGATATTTTGTTTGCTAATAATTAGAGCTGGGCGATATGAGATTTTTTCATATCACGATATGTTTTTTTCATTTCAGGCGATAACGATATCTATCACGATATGAGCCAAATAACTATATTTGTAAGATTTAAATGTGCCGTTGCTCACAAGTAAAATGTGAAATAATCAGCAGCTTGTTTTTAAATATTTATTTCCCATAATAAGTTCAACAGGGTAGATGTACTTAAGGAACATGAGACTTTTTCAGATAAATAAAGGCAAATATTGCAAACTACACAAAAGGCAGCCGCTAAAGCGTTTAAGTTTCAAAATAGAACAAACGAAACAGACTAAACTGTCAATTCCACTTAGAAACAAAATATTAATTCTAAAAATAAATCTTAGTTTGTTTTACAGAAGATCAGACAAAATTGACTAACTTTTGTCAATATCAAATAAACTGAGAACTAAAAGGAAATTCTCAATCTCTCCTTGTTGTATAGCTGAGCTTTTCAAACAGTTTTAACAGTTACTTTAGTCTGACAAAAGCCGAATGATGAATTAGCGCTTCCAGTCAGAGACTGAGGCTACGTCCACACGTACACGGGTGTTTTTGAAAACTGAGATTTTCCGTTTTCGTTTTAAAAATAATCCCGTCCACACATAAAGGCAGAAATGAAGGAAAACGCTGCTATGAACATGCCAAAGCAGCAGGTGGCGCTAGATTCCTAACCGTGCAGAAATGTTGGCCAATCAGAAGTCTAGAAGCCTCAGTGGGAAAAAGTAAACAAAGCTGGGGCATAGAAGCAGAACCGAGTCGTATGTGTGGAGGGACAGTAACTGTGTGTATATGTAAGCATTTAAACACTGCAGAGAGTAGAATTAACAGTATTGTAGAAATTCATTTCACCGAAACAATAACGTGGCGCACAGTGTGACGCATGCACCAGTTTATTGTATTTCCAGACTTGCTTTCGGCACAATTTGCAGTGCACGCTACTCTGTTTTTTGTCAGACTTGAAATAGCCGAAATACCTTCACACTACGGAACTTCTCTGGCTCTTCCGTTCGACAATCTCTCCGGCGTTGGAACCATCATCTGTTTTCTCTTCGGTCACGCTCGGTTGATTTTTCTAGTTGGCACACTCATTTCCTCCATTACACGCTGGCTGCTTCCCAAACAAACACACGTGCGGCTGTACGTATCAAGTCACGCGACGTGACGCTGCGGCTGTGATTGGTTCGGCTCTGCGCTACTTAATTTGGATTGGCTGACCTTTTTTTTTTTTTTTTTTTTTTTTTTGAGGACAAGAGCAGCGAGGTCTATCGCGATAGCTTAATTTCTCTATCGAGTAAAAGTTATATCGCGATACATATCGTTATCGTTCTATCGCCCAGCTCTACTAATAATGTATCGATACAGGGACAGCAGAAATCGATATTTTGTTACAAAAAAGGTTTTCGTGCTCTGACTTCAGAGCATGTTGATCCTTTTTCTGAGCAACAATCCTGACACTGTCCAAATGTGTTTAACTTTTTTTTTGGCAGCAATAAACACGACAGTTTACTTATTTTAATTTAAGACATGTTTTATTTTAATTACGTTTAAAACTTTTTTATTTAACGTAAAATTAGATTTTGTTTTAATTTACTTTCAAATTCTTCAGTTGCTGAAGGGGCTGCATAGTTTTCATATTGCATAGTTCAGAATAGCTATAATTGTACCAGATGGTTGCATTCAGTTAAGTTGGACTAGACTGTAATACAAACCGTTCAGTTTGTCAACAATAAAACTGAAATGAGAGAAAGACTGAGTGCGAGACTTTGATATTAGATAAAAATGAATATTGATAAAGTTTACCTTTATGTACAGAATCTGAATATCGCAAAATATTTTAAAAAATTGCAATAATATCGTATCGTGCGTTAAGTGTTGTGATAATATCGTATCGTGCGTTAAGTATTGTGATAATATCGTATCGTGCGTTAAGTGTTGTGATAATATTGTATCGTGCGTTAAGTGTTGTGATAATATCGTATCGTGCGTTAAGTGTTGTGATAATATCGTATCGTGCGTTAAGTGTTGTGATAATATCGTATCGTGCGTTAAGTGTTGTGATAATATCGTATCGTGCGTTAAGTGTTGTGATAATATCGTATCGTGGGATGTATGGTGATTCCCACCTCAGAATGCAATGTAATGTCTTTGATACGCTGCTTGGTGATGGGGCGACTCTCAAAGCGGAGCCAATGAGAATCGATAAGTGATATCCATAATGGAATTGGAATCTCTAAATTCTTATCCATCCCCATCCCCACTTAACAGTGATGATGTACTGGGCTGTTTTTCAAGGTGATGCTAAAATGCGAGCTGTCCAGTTCTTGTCACAGCTTTGCATGTCTCTCTGCTGTTTGCTAAATTAGAGGTGTTAGCACTCTGCAGTTTCCTAGAAGCACTCTCATATCAGCTCACTTGTGTCTCACACGCTTGCTTTCTTTATCCTCTTTGGGTTGGGACTCATGACAGCTCCAAACGTCACATTTTCCAACACAATAACACAACACTATTCAGCTGCCTGACAGCACTGACAGCACTGACAGCACTGACAGTGAGAGGAGGCAGGGTTATCTGTGGACTGTAGGCTGTGTCAGCACACATATCAATGCCACAGTACTGTAAAAACCTGTTTTAAATATTAAAAGTCATCATGGAAAATGTTTTTTTCCGTATGGAAAAGTTCTAGAGAAAGTCAAAGATTGATTTCTAACTTTTCATTTGCTAATTGATAGAATTGTACATTTTAGTCTAACCTCATTTGTGTAGTGTTGTTCTACTTGATTGTGTACAAAATATAATCCAGCATTTAGCCTAAAACCTCAAACTGTTTATGTTTTTGCCTCATTTCCTACCTGTTATTTATTTAAATCAGCCCCAGAGAATGATTTGAATTATTCAAACTTGACAGCGATGTTTTTCCATCAGATAGAAGAATGTGATGAAATGTGGTGGGAGTGTGCTGTCTGAAGGCGTTCTGCATAAATCAACATGTCTGGTGATGCTGTTCCAACTCTCACCACTGACGGTCAACTACAGTTGCAACTCGAGTTGCATTAAAGCCCGTGGAGAACACTATTTGCACATCTGATACAGCTTTAGCATGATGGAGAGAGAGACAGCTGTCAGGGTGTCTGCACAGAAAACCCATTTCACATTTAGACAGAGATAAATCACAGTTTGGCTCATCAGCTTGGCTCAGTGTTCATTTGCTGTGGTCACTGTCATCACTACTACTGTTAATGCTGGCACTGCAGGGATGTAGCAACACCACAGGTTCTGTGTGTAATCTTGCTTGCAGCAGTAGTGCCTCTGCCACTATTTCATTGTGCACTTTTTAAAATTTGTTTGCAACTTCCATGGTGTACTTTACGCACAGGCTTTGGTTGATTTTCTTTGCTCAGTTATTAAACCGCAACCCTGAACACTGGCTGCCACTGCTGTCATGGTATAAACACCTTCTAGTCCTAGTAATGCTGCAAGCTTTCCTTTGGTGCTGTCCGCCCTAGGTCACATCGTATTGTCCATGATAATAGCAGTAGAAAGTGTCATATTGTGATATGATTGCTATGGCAATGCCAGTGTGTTTACTAAAGGGCCGGGCATGTCTGAGAGCGAGAGCCACACATCAGCCTCAGATGGTGATTTGGTACCTGAACAGGGAACTACATCAACAACCTCCAACAATGCGTACAACTTTGGAAAACATGCAAGAAAGTTATTCCTGCTGAAGGTGGAAACAATACGCTTGTTTTGCCACTTGAAGCAGAAACACGCCATCGAGTGCAACTAAGCCACGAAGCAGGAGATGCTAGCAGCTGGTGATGTGAAATTGAAATGACTCCAGCAAGTTTTGCTGGGACACTTCGTGCTGGGCTTTAAGCTAAGTTTAGAGATAACATCCCAGGTAAAATATTTTCACCTTTTCTTTGTGACAGTATTATTTTATAATTTTTAATGAAACTTTCCAGGGAAAACTGTTCCTGTGGTACTTTTGAGCTTGTGCTGTGTCACTGGATATAGTGCTGTGCCATTACTACTGCCATGTACTGCTGCTGTGGGTGCTGGCACCTTGCTTCAGTAGAGACAGTATATTGTGACAACATTTTGAGGCTTGTGCTGACCGAGACAGGCTGTGGTGTTGTTTCAGTTGGAAGTACAGGGCGAAGGGGAACACAGTGACTGGCTGAGGCTCATAACCTCAACTACAACAGTGTATGGTCCTTATTTATGGGCATTTGCAAAGAGATACAGATAAGGTGTAGATGATTTGCATGGTCACTCACTGCTAGCAGCCATGTGTCTGAATACTAACTGACAAGGATTACGATGAATGAACACACACAATCACAGACCCTGTTGAACTGTGGTAGCAGTGGTGATAAGGCTTTGGTGAACTCTGATTGGATGCTGTTCTGCACTCTGTTAAAGCTTTGTACCAACACAAACCCTAATCAGTGACTCTTATCAGCCGTTACAGTTAGGACTGGGTCATAACTCAGTGTCATTTATTTACTCTCAGTGGAACTGGGTCCTGTGATGGTACTGTGATGATGTGCTAAAACCCATAGAGGTGTCAAGTGTTATGCAAAACATAATGTTCAATCACAGGGTGTGGAGAAACGACACTGCTCAAAAAACATCAGAGCGCAGCATCAAGTCAGTTGATCTCTGGTCAGCAGAGGGGGGGTTAATCACTTTCAGGTGCTTTGGTATTAATGAAATTAACAAACGCTGGGGAGAGTGTGGTGCTGCATGTAACAGGATAGGCAACGGTAACTCTGACTGCCATTAGGTGGTGCAGTGGGCCCTGCAATGCCTGGCCTCATGCAGGAAGATGATGATACCCCCCTTCTTTTTTTGATAATTATTATTTCCATCAAATGATGCGAACTTAAAGTGTTCCTTTAAGTTCTCTGAGCAGTGTACATACATGTGCAGGTATGTAGAGTAGTTAGTCGAGTAAATCCTGACCTGTGTGGATGTCTTGAGACTAAATGTCAGTTGATATCCTCACAGTAAGCATTAGCATATTTACATAAACAACAATACAAAATGTTTACATTTTACTAGAAAGATTTAAGAACGTGTAAGAAGAAAATCATGTGCTTGAAAGTAATTTCAAAATGAATGTTTTTCTTGATGACAAGACAAAGCAGTGAAGTCCTCAGTGCAGAAGCAAGAATGATATAAGAGTTGGGTAGTAAATGAACACTGAGCACCGACTAGAGCCAGAGTGGACAGACTGTGCACAGCGCTGTGTTAAACACACTGTCCAGTATTTTGTCAGTACATTACAGAAAGAATGACGGTGCCTGATTTTCCATAACTCTGGAACTCTGAAAGGTCCTAAATGCTGCATACGGACACTGATATGAGTGTTGTCAAGTGTGTAAGAGATTACTACAACATACGCACAAATACAAGCTTATAATGAGCTTATATGAAAAGCAAGCTGGTTCATTTTAGTTATAAAAGGCTACAAAAAGTAATCCTGCCTGACTTGTTTCTGTCAACACTGAACAAACTGTTCCATGGTGATGTTGCAGCCCCAAGTTGGGACATTGTATACATGTGACACAATGATTTTCAAATCCTTTTCAACCTATATGTATTTGAATACACTACAAAGACAAGATGTCTCATGTTCAAACTTTGTAGTTGTTGTCCAAATCTTCACTCGTTTTGAATTTGATGCCTGCAACACGTTCCAAAAAAGACTGGGAAAGTTGAACGGGTTAATTGGAGTCAGGTTTTTGTCCTGATTGGGTATAAATGAGCATCCCCAAAAGGCTCCGTCGTTCACAAGCAAGGATGGGGCGAGGAGGGCTTCACCACTTTGTGAGCAACTGTGTGGGCAAATAGTCCAGCAGTTTGAGAACAACGTTTCTCAACGTGCAATTTGAAGGAATCTATGGATTTCATCATCTACTGTCCAAAATACGATCAACAGATCGAGAGAATCTGGAGAAATCTGTGCACGTCAAGGCCGAATGCCAACACTGGATGGCCGTGACCTTCGATCGCTCAGGCGGCACTGCATTAAGAGCCGACATCATTCTGACATGGAGATCACCACGTGGGCTCAGGAATACTTCAGAAAACCATCGTCAGTTAACACAGTTCTACATCTACAAGCGCAAGTTAAAACTCTACCATGCAAAGCGAAAGCCATTTATCAACAACACCCAGAAACGCCACCGGCTTCTCTGGGCCCCGAGCTCATCTGAGATGGAAACGTGTGCCGTGGTCTGACGAGTCCACATTTCAAATAGGTTTTGGAAATCATGGCCGTCGTGTCCTCCAGGCCAAAGAGCAAAAGGACCGTCCGCATTGTTATCAGTGCAAAGTTGAAAAGCCAGCATCTGTGATGGTATGGGGGCGTGTTAGTGCCCATGGCTTGGGTAACTTGCACATCTGTGAAGGCACCACTAATGCTGAAAGGCACATACAGGCGTTGGAGCAACACATGCTGCCATCCAAGCGTTGTCTTCTTCAGGGACATCCCTGCTTCTTTCAGCAGGACCGTGCAAAGCCACATTCTGCATGTGTTACAGCAGCGTGGCTTCGTAGTGAAAGAGCAGCCTAACCTGCCTCCCGTGTGTGGCGCATTATGAGACCCTGGACTGTTGAGCAACTGAAGCTGTACATCAAGCAGGAATGGGAAAGAATTCACCTACACTGCTTCAACAATTAGTGTCCTCAGTTCCCAGTGTGGTTAACAGGAAAGCTGATATACCACAGTGGTCAGCATCCCCCTGTCCCAGCTCTTTGGGTCGTGTTGCAGGCATCAAAGTCAAAATGAGTGAAGATTTGCAAACCAGTAATAAAGTTTATCAGTTTGAACATTAGATATGTTGTCTGTGTTGTGTATTCAAATAAATGTAGGTTGAAAAAGCATCGTATTTTGTTTGTATTTCTGTGTACAGTGATATGCAAACATGTCACTTTTCCTTCTTTCTTCTTTCTTGTTGTCTAGTCCGTCAGTTAGCAGGAACAAACCTGATTCTTACATGATGGCTTAACTAGCTGAGTAAACAAATGGCTGACCGTGGACGTAGGACTGTGAGCAGAGTCAGCTCATCACTTTGAAGTCTTTTCTCAATAATGATATGTGCCATGTCTCAGAAATGACTTCATTGCTTTCTGCCTTCACACTAGCAGGTTGTTGCTTATATAATGCCTACTCAGTTTTGTGTGTTCGCATGGGAGAGTGTGTGCATGGAAGTGAATAACAAGGGTGTGTGTGTAAGTGGTCTTTTTTTGCAGGAGGCAGACTGTGTGTGCAGCCGCTCTTTCAGAGCCAGGAAACATGCAATTTGAAACGGTGGGATGATGGAATTTCTAGCCCACATGCTGTAGCAGGAGATGAGGACACGTGAGCCGGTTGACCTCAAACCATCTCTGAGAGAGGGGGAGGGCAGCAGCACAGTGGTGCAACACAGACAGTCTGGAGGAATTAGTGTGTAGGAAATATAAGCGGGGAAGACACCTTTTAAAGGGAAGCGAGCGGAGATAAAAGGAGACATCAGTTGGGGAGAAAAGGGAAAACAAAAGATGGAAGGCAGAGAGACGACGAGAACAAAGCCTGTTGGTGTGACATGTCCTGAGTGGGTGTTTCTCTGACGCTGTAGTGGACTACGATCCCTAAAGCTAGGGATGGGCAGGACCGAGTGTAGTTCGGTGCTTCAGTGAGCGTGCTCAGCAGTCCTGCTGTGTTTCTCTTGGCTTTCATGGATCAGTGCGTGTGACTGTTACTGTACACGAGATTCTTTTAGGCATGACAATTATTTGCATCTGTTAGACTAAAAGAAGAGCAAGAACACGAGTGAGAGGTTCAAAGACAGAGCTGAGTCAGGTGATCTGATTTATTGGATATTTAGATGATCATCAGAATCATGGTTATTTTCCCCAGTTTTATGTTTATGATCTTTAAACGTTTAAATGTTTTATGTTTTTTGCTGTCTTATTAATCGTATTAATCTTTGTCAAATATACGACTCGTACTATAAGATTTTGGCACATGAGCATCAAGTAAACATGGCTGATGGCCAGAGGGCAGTGCTCACCTCTGTCTGGGACCTTTCATTTAATAAAGTGTCACGAAGCTGAAGTTTAGAGAGCTGAGGGCTTTTTTCTAGCTTCCTTTTATATTGGCCCTGCACATTAACATTGATGTGAATAACAGGCGGTGCTGACTAATAAAAACAATCATCCAAAAATACTTTGTTTTAAAGGAGCGGGAGCGTTTGCTTCATACAGAGCATGAAAATGATGAAGGCCAGAGTTAGGAACACGCTATTTGATCAAAATCTTTTTTTCTTTTTGTGTAGTTTAGAGTATGTGACACACACACACACACACACACACACACACACACACACACACACACACACACACACACACACACACACACAGTATCTCTGGTTGAGTCACAGCTCTTCTGCTCCTCCCGCCTTCATCTTATTTCTTCTTTTGTGTCAAGCTGTGCAGCTCGACTCAAAGCCACATGAAGACAGATGCTGTGCCCGCTGCAGCTCCAGCTCAGTTTACAGGCTTTTACATAATTTGGAATAAAAAGATAATAGATAAAACATCGCGCCCTCCTGTCATGTGTTAGCAGTTGGTGCTTTGTCTCTCGTTGAAACGTGGATGCAGCTCTCCATGCTTTGGGCTCCACACAGCCAACAGTAAACATGTCTTGTAATAGCACAAGCATTCTTATATTTTTGGGCGCCAGAATAGCACTGTGAGGTTTGAGTCTTGTGTGCTGTGTAATTAAGCAGGAGCTAAATTTAAACCAGACTGTGATTACGTTTAACAAGCAGAGACAGCACAGCAGTCTGCTCGTGTCACACTCACGCTGTTCTTAGACATGTTTGTGTTGTGTGTTTATGTTGCACAGGCAGTAAAAGATCCACGCTGATCATTTGCATACTGAAGACTCACATTTTGGGCAAATGTTACTGAAATGCTTGTTTTTTTGTATTTTCTGGGACAGTCGTGAAGTTCTCGCAGCTGTCTGAGGAGTCCTGTGGAAAACCAAGGACGCTCTTACTTTCTTCTATAGGAGTTAAGAGGCAAGGTAGCAGCTCTTTGCCCCTAGCCATGTAGGATTAACTTAATTAACAGTGTGAGCAGCTCCATTAAAGTAAAAGGTTTGGCATTTTGCTGGTCTGGAGCATTCAGGTGTGTATTTACGATGCTACACAATGCACAGAACCAACAAAAACATACATGCCAGACTCTGCAGGCTCGGTTACACGTAAATGTCTTGACAGCGCAATCAGAAAAAGAAGGTTCCCAGGAGAAAGTATCTTTGTTCAAAAAAGAACAGCAGCACAGCTTTGGTTTGAAAGATTGTTGAAGTCCTACAGAGAAAGATTACTTTAAGTTCCTGTTGTTGAATCATGAGGTCGCCATCGGCCCTGACACGAACCGAAAGACTCCATCTTGGTCTGGAACCATTAGTCAGACTGTACGTTGCCTTTTCTCGTCCTTCACCGCTCACTGTGCGTGAATAACCAGAGGAAAGGAGAAGATGAAGGCACATATAGGAAAATGAAAGACGAGGAGGAAGAAGAGGAGAAGGTCACAGACTGTAACGGTGAGAGCAGTGCGGTGAAAGTCAGGCCTGTCGTGTGTTCCCTCTGCTGTGCAGAAGCCTGCACACTTTCAGCTCCTGTCACTATCAAAGTCACAGTCGCTCCAACCAGGACGTAGCAAATGAGTAACACAGTAGAGTTCTTATTCTGACTTCTTGTAAAAGTCTGAAGGAATCTGACCAGGATTACTTGATGTAAAGCGTTCTGTAAACTGTCTTTCATATCAGTGAGGTTTGATGTTTCTGTCATGCTTAAAGGTTCCTTTTCAGTTCTGTGAAGATTCAAAGTTAACATTATTTATTTTCTGCAGCGGCACAAATGAACCAGCTGCTAGTGGACGAAAACCCCCGGTAATCAGAGCTAATCGAAGGCTGACAGTCCCGATCCACAAGAATCCCCAGAAGGGATCGGTCCCATCCAACTACCAGCCAATAACCTGCCTCAGTACCACCCGGAAGCTCCTGTCAGGCAGCATACTGGCTAAGACGAGCAGGTGCATGGCTCAGTACATGAGCGGGGCACAGAAAGGAGCAGGTAGAAGCACCAAGGGAATCCTACCGGTGGCTGGGCGAGGCTGGACTAAAGCTACGTCCACACTGATGCGTTTTCGTTTGAAAACTCATTGTTTTTTCGCCGTTTTCTCTCCCGTCCACACGTACCCGGGTATTTTTGAAAACGCAGATTTTTCTATGCGTTTGCACCTTCCGTCCACACGTAAACGCCGTTTTCAGTCACTGTAAACGGAGATTTTTAAAAACTCCGGCCAGGGTGAATATTTTTGAAAACTCAGTTTTTGCATTTACGTGTGGACGAGAAAAACGGAGAAAACGCAGCGTCAAAGGTGTGCGCCTTTTTTGACGTCACACTGTGCGCCACATTATTGTTTCGGTGAAATGAATTTCTACAATACTGTTACTTGCACTCTCTGCAGTGTTTAAATGCTTACATATTGTCATGAATCGCTGTGCGGCAGGCATGAGTTGGACCCAAAATGCAGGACTCACAGACTCGGGGAGGTGAACTCAAAACACAGCTTTATTTGCTGGCAGGGAAAAAACAGACAAACTAAACTGGGAACAACAAACTAAGAACTCACAGAGAGACACAGGGCGATCCACACAGCATGAGGGACGACGCGACACTGACTCAGAGAAACACAGGGCTTAAATACACTGGGAAGTAACGAGGGGAATGAGACACAGAAGGAGGGCACAGCTGGGAGAAATCAGGACTGACGAGACAAGCAAAGCAGGACGCATTCACATAAGACACGGACCTTCAAAGTAAAACAGGAAGTATCACACAGAGACGCAAACTTGACACAGTGGAGACTGCAACTAAGAAACATGAACCATAAGGCAGAGGACTCTAAGAACCGAGAGACACAGAGGGGAACTCAAACATGCCGACACAGACTTACACAGAACAGAGGGGACACAGAAACATGAAGGGCAAGGGATCGAAACTAGAAACCATCGAATAACTCACAAGTACAATAATACAAACATCACAAGGAACTAAAAACGCTGGGTCAGGGGACCCAGGACCGTGACACATATACACACAGTTACTGTCCGTCCACACATACCACTCGGTTCTGCTTCTATGCCCCAGCTTTGTTTGCTTTCTCCCACCGAGGCTTCTAGACTTCTGATTGGCCAACATTTCTGCACGGTTAGGAATATATCGCCACCTGCTGCTTTGGCATGTTCATAGCAGCATTTTCCTTCATTTCTGCCTTTATGTGTGGACGGGATTATTTTTTAAAACGGAAAATGTCCGTTTTCAAAAATACCCGTGTACGTGTGGACGTAGCCGACGGCGTTTTGAAAACGCTCTCGAAAACGAATACATTTGAAGACGGTGCTTTCGCGTCGCAGTGTGGACAGTCAGAACGGAGACTTTCTAAAACGATGACGCATGTTAGTCATGTGATGCAGTCATGTGACCAAAGATAGTGGAGGGCAGCAGCTGTTCTAACGATGAATATCAGTCTGTACGTGCTCCTGAGAGCTTTTCTTCAAATTCTTTAATTCTCACTCGCGTTTGCAACTTTGTACTTTTGTGTTACTCACAGCAACAACACCTCGTTGTTAGTCCATTTAAAAAACTCGGTGCTTTTCCTCGACATTTTGCCGCGACGTTTCAAAGAGCCGCAAATAAGCGGCAGACAGAAAGGCGCTTTCGGCTGTTTCAATGTGGACGCACGACTGAAAACACTAGCGTGGACATGGAGCGTTTTCCGACGAAAACGCCGTTTTCAAATCTACCCGTGTACGTGTGGACGTAGCCTAAGAGACAGGACAGAGGAGCTGATAACGGCTGTGCAGGAGCAAGCTCAAGCTCAAAAGTGATGAAGGCAGGGGTCTACCAACCAGGGAAGAGGCGGGTGCAGGCTGTGCAAAGATGCCCATGAGAAAACCCAGCACATCACAGCAGGGTGCAAGATGCTAGCAGGCGTACATGGAGCACCATAACCAAGCAGCAAAGATACTGTGCAGAACCCTCAAGCTCCCAGGCCTCTGGTGGACAAAGACTGCCCACAGGGCGAGTGGGGAACTCTTTACATTTCCTTTTTTCCACCATCTTGTCCCACACACTCCAAAATCCATGACTTTTACCCATTTTAGGAAAAGTCACGCAATATGAGCTGATGTTTAGTTACATGATTATTAAAAAGCAGAGGGTCAATGGTTGATGGCTCTCTGACACCTAAACCTTCTGTTTACACAGCAGGCATCAGCTCTGCTTACTGCCTTGTTATGTGAACTTTGCTTTGCTACAGAAAGATCTTTGATTGATTTTTGCCTCCCATTGTTTGCTGTCGTGAAACCCACAGTGGGGGAGTGCAGTGATTTCAGATTGCAGACACTGCTGAACAGCCTTAATCCGGCCTGTGTGTGTGTCTCTGTGTGTGTGCATATACCCATGTGATACAAATGCTGGTTTAAACCACTGTACTATTTAGGTCTGCTGTTGAACAGATGGTCGTGAGCACGCTGCAGCAGCATGTCTTTTCAGAGAGGCAGTGCTGTTGCATTACCACACGCACTGACTTCAGCTGCTGTAGGGATTTATGATGCTAGATATCATTACAGTGCTGATAACATTTATCAGAATATGCAAAACTCATACTCAACCGATAGTGCTGGTGTTAGAATAACAGCTGGAGGAAGCTGTGTGATGGGAAGCTCTCTGCACAGAATCCAGAGACAGGACTGTTTTCATAACTGTCTGTTGTTTGGGGCGTGTGGTTTCCTGCACGTGCACGCGCGCACACACACACACGCACACACAGACACGCACACACACACGCACACACACACACAGACACGCACACACACACGCGCACACACACACACAGACACACGCACACACACACACGCACACACACACACAGACACGCACACACACACGCGCACACACACACACACACACACGCGCACACACACGCACACACACACACAGACACGCACACACACACGCGCACACACACACACAGACACACGCACACACACACGCGCGCACACACACACGCACACACACACACACACACACACACACGCACAGACACGCACACACACGCACAGACACACACGCACACACACACACACTGAGTGTGGCTGGTTAGATAACTCTTGCTGAATATTGTTACAAAGGATGGTTGTGCTTCATCTTGTTTGTGTTTAATCTAACAGCACACATATTCAGAGCTGTGTGGTGACGTCTCTTTTATGGGCCCTTTGCTTTCATCAGGATATTTCATTGTTGCTTCTGCTTCATCCCAGATTGGACGTCTCAGTGTGAAGTCAGGATCTTGGATCTCAAAACCTTGAAGATGTAAAACTGAGGGATTTGTAGTCTTTAGAAGGAATTCTGCCTGGAAACAAGATGTACCAAGAGGCTGTCAGTGGATGTGCTTTCTGCTTCTGCGTCCCCCTTTTTGTTTTCTTAAAACCTGCACTCTTCTGGGTGCTTTAACATTTTTATAGTAACTTTATAGTATGAGTGGGTGTTTGTTGGGTCATGTCTTTGAGCTGAGTTTGTGTTTTGGTTCTTATAGAGCGCTTTTCTACTATCTTGAGCACTCAAAGCACTTTGCACAACTTGTGCATTCACCCAATCACACGATGCTTCCTAACATTCACACACACATTCATTCTCTGATGGATGCATGAGTATGCAGACTAGGGTGAAGCCAGGAATTGAACCACCAACCTCCCGATGACCTCAGTGGTCATATTGTAATGGTGGCTACGTTGATCTGAATACATCGTTTATGCTTAAGTGGTAGAGACGAGGCTGGTCACGGTAATCTCACTGATTTCCAAAATAGTGATTTTTTTCCTTCATTTCCATCAAAGAAATAGATTTTCAAACATTTGAAAATGTGCTCCAAAGTAAACACAAATAAACTATAATTTAATCTCCTGTAGTCTCCTGGGCACGTTTGGCCTTTGTGAAGCTTGGATGGAGATTTATTCTTTTTACAGATCTTACATTAAAAACTAGGAGTAACTGAGAAAATCCACTGTTTGATCAATAATAAAATGACCTGTGTTGAATTGGTTAATGTTGTACTTTTGGCTGAGCTGTGTGAGTGTCGCCACTATAACACACGCTCACCGCAACACTCACTTTTCTGTTTATTAGTCAGTGAAAGTCTGTCTCAACAGTAGAACGTCCACAGACTTGAACTTCTGAGTTGCTGCTCATCTCTGGTGATCCAGCACAGCAGGTAGAAAGCCGGCACAATACTCACCCTGCTCCTGCTTAAGGTTTAAGGCCCGTTGTTGAACATTGTAAGCATGGTGCTCCCAGTGCCAGGACAAAAAGAACAGCTTTGCTTTGTAATTTGATTTGTTATACTAAACTACACTTACAAACATTAACCACACAATTTGAGTCTAGAATAAAATGAAGTGTGTTGTGTATATAAGAACAAATGGATACACCAAGTATGCAGAAACAAAACACAGGAAACATGAGCGGATTGAGGAGAACTAGATCGAGTTTTATAAGGTCTGCAGCTGTAACACACTGCATATGTTGTGTGTATGTTTTTCTCTGCGTGAGCACAAACTTGTCTCTCACAGAACAATTTGAAATATTGATAAGAGGGGAGGAGAAACTGATGTGGGGACTGCTCGCTGTTAGCTCGGTTTCTGAGACGTGCAGCTGTCAGACGTGCTGCATCCACACCGCACAACTCATGTTCTACATACTGGCTTCTGCTGAATATCTGTAGGGTCTCTGTCCGTGACCACATCCTCTCTTTGAATCCTGTATCAGATCATATTACAGACAATTCTTGTCTTTCCCGTTATCTTTTTGTTTGCTTGTTTTTTGTCTCATGTCATTGTCAGCAACAAGCAAAATGAAAACGAGTCCAGGTCTTAATTTGCAACAGTAGTCACTGTGATTAAGGGAACTGGAGCTAAGTTGTCATTTGCTGATAGAAGAAGTGAGGCCAGCCTCTTATATTAAGAACGTGTGTGTAAATATAGTCTCGGTTACTCGATGCCAGTCATGGTAATGGAGACTATGAGCTACACTACTCAGTGAGAATGACAGTAGTGTTGTAGCCACAGACTGCTGCTGTTACAGCCAGGTTGTCCGTTTGATTGTGGGGCCTTACTGCCACAGGTCAAAAACAGGTTGGGGGCTTAATTAGTGACTCCAAATTTTGAATATAGTGTATAGTTGTATGAATGTAGCGTAGAGAGCTGCTGCTGGTCGGTGAGACCAGAACACCAGGATGGTTGATTGGTGACCATGGAAGAAATGCAGTGGTGTGAATGTTTTATCAAACAAATTTAAATATTAGAGATAGACAAAGACAAAGATAACGCAAGTAAAAGACATCATGGCCACACACTGTAGATGCAATATCGTTTCATCCCAGCTGTATTTGTTACTTTTTCACAATTATGGAAAAAGTAACAATGTTTTTCTAAGCTGCTACAAAATGTTCCTGTTGCTACGGTGTGAGTGGGAAACTTTGGATCTTTTGTTCAAGCATGATGTTACTCTGACGTGCACTTCCCACATTCACAGCATTACAGACCAATCACGTCTCCCATCGCACTGACAGTCCTCAGTAAAGGCCTTTCAAGTGCATGAAATGTACTTGATTGTGCAGCGATGCAACAAAAAACCTCAGGGTGTCGACCCTGCTGCATGAGGGATCTCCTGCTCACCTGAAGGGAGCAGACACCAAAGGAGAACCACCGGGCTCCGATCAGCGCTGGGACTAGTTTTCTGCTGTGCTGGATGTTACGCACTAATCTGTTCTTGTTCCACTCGGTCTTGAAGTAGTTCCGCTTGCAGACATGCTGTTTATATTGTACTTGTTTTTTCTAATGAATGAAATCTGAACCTTCTGCATGAATCACTAGTTTGTTTTGAACCGGTCTCATGTAACCCAGCAGCGCTGGATGTGTCTATCGTTACATCACTGCTTGCCTCTGCTTGTCTCTGGCTGCTTGCTAATTGCTGGGAGCCTGTGGACCACTCCTGTTTGGAGGCACTCACTCAAACAGTGCTGCTGTCACGGTGGTTCATGTGTGGAGGAGGAAAGGACACATGCACTGCTAATAAGAGTGAAATGAACACAACATGGATTTTTGGAAATCCCAGGTGTGTCAGTCATATTAGTGGTTAAGACACACACCCTATAGCTGTGTCGTCTGTCCTTCCACACATTTACTGGCTGTCAATGCCACAATAGATAAATCCTCTTAAGAGTTAGTCAATCCTTCACACATCCTCCAGTATGGTTTCAGGTCTGTGTAGCTGGGAAGAAGCCTTTACCTGAACACGTGTCATCAGTGGAAATCTGAGGCACTTTATTAGTCTTACTTACTCAGATCAGAGTAGAAGCCATATTTAATCTCAGCGTTCATGCAGGACTTTCATTTTATCTTTCACGGGAACCTCTGGAGCATTTTTAACAGGCGCAGGGCAGCGCTTTGGTGACTGCTGTGACGCGCTCGCTGCCAGGCTCGAGTGGGTCAACATCTCTGAATGTGAATGTGATCGTGTGTGTCATGGTTACACAAAACCTTTTCTCAGGACCACTGAGTTTATTTGCTGGTGCCTTCATGCTCATATGAGGATAATCAGTCATCTAGTTATTAACTTCACCATGTGATAACAAGTGCCACATCTGTATCTTTAACTGGAAATCCTTTTTCTACTGGGTCGTAACTATGCAGAGAGCACTTGCTTGCTTAGCTGTAAAGTATCGGATTCACGTACAAATGGAAAAGAAACTGGATTATTTCAGCGTCTTCGTCCACTAAGTGAAGTGATAAGAGAAGTTTTATGGGTCAGGCAGAGGACAGGTTAGAGGGCCAAGTAACACAATTACATTTCTCCACTGATGTCTTCTGCCATGAAACACGAGATTGTGTGTGTGTTGCTGGTTCATTTATGGTAATTTACACTACTAGAATAAGTGGAAACCGGCTTCCCACCCTCCTGCTGGGTGGGAGGGTTTGTGTGGAATCAGATTTCAGGCAGGTAACGCTCAGCCCGAGCATGTGAGCGAGCGCTTACAGGTGTTTTTAATGAGATAACTCTTCTCTGCCTTTGGACACACTTTATTACTACGGGTTACAAAAGGCTTTAATGTTTGAATGATTTGCTTTTCTGTTTCAAAGCAGAACAGTGTTCCTTTGTTGTGACTGAGTTTGTGTCTGAAACAAATCTGTGTGTTACCTGTTGTAAACTGCCAGGTATAAAGTATCTAACACCACACGTGTTCAAGGATTTCTTAGTAACATCTGCCCACGTGGCTGCATGTCTCCACAGTGGTGGCAGAAAGCAACAGTAGTGCAGTGTGGTGCTGCAGAATGACACCAAGTGATTTTCAATGATACGTTATGAGCATTGCCTCCACGGCTGGCTGCAGCGACCGGCAGCGCAGAGTAGGGCTGGGCGATATGACCCAAAATTCATATCTCGATATTTTTTAGCTGGATGGCGATATAAGATATATATCTCGATTTTTTTTTTTTTAAAGCCATAAGTTAAGAACAAAAAGAGAGTTCTTAGTCACACTGTGTCCCAGATGTCACACGGGCACTTTTATTTACATACAGCGTAGATGTACATGAAGAAATTACTCAAAAATAAATTATCAGCATTTATTAAATAATCATGGTCCATAAATAAAAGAAAACAATGTTGTTTTTGTGCATAACAAAAAGCTCACAATTGTGCAGTCAAAATGTAAACTAATAGACGCTGAGCGTAATAACAAAGACAGACTTCACAGCTGCACCACGTCTCTGAACAGGTGCCGTTTGTGCTCCTTATACACACACAGTACGGTAATATTACGTTGAAGCACAGTACGTATCACTCCGCGAGGCTCCTCCCCGGTAGCCGTAATCCTCGACAATCCATCAAGCGGTGCAGCTCGTAGCTTAGCAAAGTCATATTAAAACATTTTTTGACAGATTGCTGAGCGCTGTGTCCCACATAAAATCGGTTCGCGGTCAGTAAGCACAACCAGAATTCATACATAAGGCGCGCTGTCGATTTTTGAGAAAATGAAAGGATTTTAGGCCGTGCAGCCCCTCCTGGCTGCATGTCGTTAGCGCGGTTAGCTCGCTAACACGTTGACGCCGACCAGCCCCACGCACGGTAACTCGCTAACGGAGATTTTCCGCTTTCATCTTGTCATTGCCTGCAGGTGAAGCTATGGGGGAGGCGGAGTTGTGTTCAGTGAAGGAGAGGCGAGGCAGAGTAGCGTTGCGTAAAGACAAAAGTGGACGAAAGAGAGGCAAACCTGCGGCTCCACAAGTATAATTATAACGTAACATAGACTATATCGATATAAACGATATTGTCACATCTTATATCTCGTATGAAAATATATCGATATTTTTAAAAAACTCGATTTATCGCCCAGCCCTAGTGCAGAGTTAACTGATTGTTCCTGTTTTAAACTGAATGAACTCCAATGGACTGACTCAAAGAGACCCTACGAAGCTTGAAGGTTAAATATGAGTGAAAGCGGTCAGCTATGGTCCCCAACATTTACAGGGAAACAGAGCAGAATAAAACAGTCTGACGTTTCATGTCTGAAAACACAATTCCAACATATTTATTAACACAAATATTAACACCTACCCACATAGTTACTGAGGGGAGACAGAAGAACTGCAAGAGTTACTTCAAACTCAGTAGTTACTCTTAAACTCACGGCTAAAGTGGCCTTTGCACACCGAGAACAACAATCTGGAGTCCAGCGCACACTATGAGCAGGCAAATAACAAGACACGAACTTGAACTCATCTATGCTGAGGGCTGAAGTGCTTTTTAAGGTGGAAACACTAACAGTACCAGGGTGTTCGTCTGTAAGCTGGAGATTTGTTTTCTGCAGCACACGTGCTTCACACACAAACTTTTAGCTCTTCTAACTCGATGCAGACCTACTTGTGAATGCTCACTTGAATAGAGGTCTTCTTTGTTCACTGTATCAACCCCAGAGCTTGCTGTGTATGTGCATGTGTGGAAACTCCTGCCTACCTCAGCAGAGTCCCTCTCTCTGCCTCCTTTCTCATGGGCGCACACAGCTGAGACTCGGCGCAGTCACATGACTCGGTACTAGGAGCCCGGCTGATTAAGCTGGCCTGGCACTACAGCACAGGGCCGACCAGCCTTGGGTGTGTGTGACGCATCTCTGCTTCAGTTGTCGTGGTTTCAGCCAGTGTTTCCATATTCATACAGCTCAGCCTGTTGTTGTTGTGTGAAGACAGCAGCAGCTGTTTCAGCTACATTCATGTACATATACATACCTGACAACAATGAAGCTTTTGCTCCTGTGATAATTCCACCCACAGACAGACAAGCCTTTCTTTTTCCCTTTCTCTTCCAAAGGCTCGAGTCATTTACATGAATATTATTACAGTGCAGACTGCAGCTGGCATAAACACTTATTCTGGTGAGGAGACATTGGGCCAGCTTGTGTCTGTGTGACGGGCCCATGCCATGTGCCATGTTGGCTTAAACTCCAGAATGCCTCGCTGCTAAAGCTAAAGCTACTTCCTAATGTGACAGAGGAAAAAACAGACGGCGTTATCCCCGAGAGGCTGCAGAGGGTTTGATTTTCACAAGGAAAAATCTCTCCATTTAAATTTAGGGATAAACCCTTGAAGAATACGTTATTTTCTTATACGCGTGGGACCATTAGCAGCTCACTGAACCCCTGACTGGATGACACTGGTTTAAAAAGTTCCCCATTAGGACGCGGTAACTAAACCCAGGCCTTACAGTGTTCCTGGCACAGTGAACACGTGTCTCTGAACTCTGAACTGGTTTCATTCTTTCTTTTTGCTCACTGAGTGTAATCAAACTACTTCAGGTTTACAAACACACTGTTGTTGCTGTTGGCTGTGTAATATTGCACAACTGTCACTTTCTAGCTGATAACAGCTGGAGTTTGACCCCCATATTTGTCATTACGTAACACGTAGAAAACAGTCGCATGGATGGAAGCTAGAGTGAGACTAGATCCCAGCTGGTGTCTCCAGGCACAGCACCAGTCTAGCCTAGCTCAGTTCTGTTCTTCAGTTTAGACATGCCCACGCAGTCGGTGCATCGACTCAGTGCCAAACAGAGAAGAATCCGACCCTCTGCATGCACTCCTTCACTTCATCCAGGAGTCTTCTCTGAGGAAAAACATAAAAACTTGCAGGTCACTATTTACCCGTGACATTAATGAGATGATGCTTAATGGCACCCCGTCCCCACCCAACTCCAAATCTCATCTCTGTGTTTGTCGCACAAAAGCTCTTCCCTGCATATTATCAAGTATAAAGGAGAAATCGTTAAGGCCTGTAGTTGGAGGGAATCACTGCTGAGACAGCGAGTAATTGTGGTTGTTCATACAATAAAGCCAGAACACAGTGACTAAAGATGTACTACAGATTATTAAACAGCCCTGAAGCACTGTGACACATCCACAGAGGTGGCGGTGTGCAGATGTTTGTCACGGTTGTTTATTCAGAGACCAGAGCTCACCCGACGCGTCACAGAGGAGCACGAATTTACAGCTTCCAGTATGATGAATGCACATATATGTTGAGTCCATATATGCTGTTTCTATCCAGAGCTCGTCGTGCACAGAGGGCTTTATTTATTCATTACCCCCCCACTGTAGGAGGCTCCCACATGCCAAGGGACACATATTTGGGAGGCCACGTGTCAAAGAAATGGCTGAGTTGTTGGCCGATTTTCAGGATAAAGATCTTTAAATGTAACACAAGTGCTCTCTTTCCTCCTGTGCAGCATGAACTGAAAACACCCACACAGATGCAGAGCGCACAGGCAGGCATGCAGGCTGGAGAGGACAGGAGGGATTTTCCCATGCTGGCTCTGCAGTGGCTGCCCTAGATTCCACTGAACGATTGTCTCGCTGCAACTAGACTATTATTAGAGCTGTATTATCAGGAGACGGGGAGTGAGAGAAGAGGGAGGGGAGGCAATGCAGAGAAGAAAGCCCCGCCTTCTTTTTCCTTCAGTGTGTCCTCATATTCTGCTGAATATTCAACATTTAGTTCTTTATTTGGTTCCCTCAGAAGTCGGCTTCTCTGTTCCCATCAGGAGTTGATATTTCACACGAGGGTTGCAGAGCTGCAAGTGCAATGAAGTGTGTTACCTGTCTCACATCCATGGCTATGTTGTGTCTTTGCAACAACCCGTGCATTTTAGGCTTTGTTTGAGTTCTGCAGAAAGATTACCAAGTCTCCTTTGATAATTATCAAAGTTTGATTGCAATTAAAAATAAAATTCTTTGAAGTTCCAGAAAAGTGTGAAAGGCAGTTTAATAAAGTGTGACTACTGAACAGATCAGAGACAGGTGGCTTCAAGACTGAAGCTAAGAAACAAATTGGGTTTCCTGTCAGCAGCTCAGTTAGTTAGTTCATGTGGACTACACAGGTAAAAGGCTGCAGGTGCTTCTGGAGTTAAACAAGGTGTGTGTGTGTGTGTGTGTGTGTGTGTGTGTGTCAGTCTAAGGGATCTTACTCCTCGGGCATGTAGAGAGATGGTAGATGGATGGAAAACAAAGCAATAATAATAGAAAAGCAAACGCATGCGAGTAGAGCAGGGCGATATGGCCAAAAATATTTATCACGATATATATTTGAAAATTTGCGATAACGATATAACTGACGATATAATTGATGCGAGACAAAATACAACTCCACAACATTACTCGCGCAAAAAGACAACCTTCCATTTATTTTCACTTAAACAAGAAGCTGGTTTTTATGTACATTAAAGCTTTATAAAAATGTAACAGTGCAAATGCAAATTCCTTGCTGAAAGTTTAACCAAAAGGCATTTCCAGTAGAAATGGGCTGACATATCCTGAGCATAACCATGTATAATATCCACTGAAGTTAAAAAGAGGTGCTTTGCAACATTAAACTGCAGTGTGCAGTACGTGTTTTTCGGACCATAAGGTGCACGGGATTATAAGGCACATTAAGCGAAACAAAGCAGTCAGATAAATCAAGCTTTATTAAACTCATTCTTCTTGCTTCCTCCACTTCTGTACCATTGTTTCATTAATGTTGAATTCTCTGGCAGCTGCTCTATTCCCATGTTGCTGCAGTATATTAATGACTAACCTCGTATTGTGGATGGATTATCTCAGTTGTTCTCCTGACTGAAGTTTGGTCCGTTTACAGCATCCTGCCATGCGATTGCATTTGTCTCTAACCATCAGGAACCTTAACGTAGGGCTGGGCCATATTATACCGTTCACGGTAATACCGGTATAATGTTAGGCAACGATAGGAAAATGAAATATCGCGATAGAATGGGAGTAAAACGCGCATGCGCAGTGCCTTTGTTTTCATACGCACATGGCCGATTGTTGAGTGAAACAGATGAACCAGCATTGGTTTGTAAAAATGGTGCAACTTCAGTGATGTGGAACTGGTTTGGTGTTTGTCCGTCAGATACACGACAAAGCACATTCTTTTGCAGAACATGCAAGCGGCCGTCGTTATTGTCGTATTTGTCGGACTAAGATGCTCTTAAATCTGGGAGTAATCTGGGTCCTAAACTCCGTATATTTGACTCCAGCTCAAACAACACTGCAGCATCACTTAGAGTTAAAAACTGTCTAAATTCTTTCATCTTTAATAAAACGATCAGCATTGCTGCTTTACCAGGTGTAACTATGAAGTTTAACTCCCAGGCATCCATGAAAACAAAATTTATTACATTTAACGGAGTTAGAAGTTAGCAGGAAGCTAGCGGAAGTTAGCTCGCTAGTTTCGCTCGTTACCTAAGCATGATATAGCATGTTCTGACTGAGAGATTTCTGAAAAAAATCAAACGTACAGCTCTGCTATCACTTCCAACATAAATGAAGACAGGAAACTAAACAGCAGTGACGTTTGTAGGGTTACTGAAGTTGGGCTAGCTGGTATATAATGATGTGCTACGTGATCGCTAGCGACACAGCTATGTTAGCATAACATAAACAGTGAAGCTGGAGGACGAACGCTAACACTTTTCCACTTATAAAAGTTAACGTTAAGGTTCCTCATGGTTCGAGACAAATGCAATCGCATGGCAGGATGCTGTAAACGGACCAAACTTCAGTCAGGAGAACAACTGAGATAATCCATCCACAATACGAGGTTAGTCATTAATATACTGCAACAACATGGGAATAGAGCAGCTGCCAGAGAATTCAACACTAATGAATCAATGGTACAGAAGTGGAGGAAGCAAGAAGAATGAGTTTAATAAAGTTTGATTTATCTGACTGCTTTGTTTCGCTTAATGTGCCTTATAATCCCGTGCACCTTATGGTCCGAAAAATACGTACTGCACACTGCAGTTTAATGTTGCAAAGCACCTCTTTTTAACTTCAGTGGATATTATACATGGTTATGCTCAGGATATGTCAGCCCATTTCTACTGGAAATGCCTTTTGGTTAAACTTTCAGCAAGGAATTTGCATTTGCACTGTTACATTTTTATAAAGCTTTAATGTACATAAAAACCAGCTTCTTGTTTAAGTGAAAATAAATGGAAGATTGTCTTTTTGCGCGAGTAATGTTGTGGAGTTGTATTTTGTCTCGCATCAATTATATCGTCGGTTATATCGTTATCGCAAATTTTCAAATATATATCGTGATAAATATTTTTGGCCTTATCGCCCTGCTCTACCTTAACGTTAACTTTTATAAGTGGAAAAGTGTTAGTGTTCGTCCTCCAGCTTCACTGTTTATGTTATGCTAACATAGCTGTGTTGCTAGCGATCAGGTAGCACATCATTATATACCAGCTAGCCCAACTTCAGTAACCCTACAAACGTCACTGCTGTTTAGTTTCCTGTCTTCATTTATGTTGGAAGTGATAGCAGAGCTGTACGTTTGATTTTTTTCAGAAATCTCTCAGTCAGAACATGCTATATCATGCTTAGGTAACTAGCGAAACTAGCGAGCTAACTTCCGCTAGCTTCCTGCTAACTTCTAACTCCGTTAAATGTAATAAATTTTGTTTTCATGGATGCCTGGAAGTTAAACTTCATAGTTACACCTGGTAAAGCAGCAATGCTGATCGTTTTATTAAAGATGAAAGAATTTAGACAGTTTTTAACTCTCAGTGATGCTGCAGTGTTCGTTTGGAGTTTAGGACCCAGATTACTCCCAGATTTAAGAGCATCTTAGTCCGACAAATACGACAATAACAACGGCCGCTTGCATGTTCTGCAAAAAAATGTGCTTTGTCATATCTCGATATTTTTTAGCTGGATGGCGATATAAGATATATATCTCGATTTTTTTTTTTAAAGCCATAAGTTAAGAACAAAAAGAGAGTTCTTAGTCACACTGTGTCCCAGATGTGGGCGCTTTTATTTACATACAGCGTAGATGTACATGAAGAAATTACTCAAAAATAAATTATCAGCATTTATTAAATAATCATGGTCCATAAATAAAAGAAAACAATGTTGGTTTTGTGCATAACAAAAAGCTCACAATTGTGCAGTCAAAATGTAAACTAATAGACGCTGAGCATAATAACAAAGACAGATTTCACAGCTGCACCACGTCTCTGAACAGGTGCCATTTGTGGTCCTTATACACACACAGTATGTATCACTCCGCGAGGCTCCTCCCCGGTAGCCGTAATCCTCGACAATCCATCAAGCGGTGCAGCTCGTAGCTTAGCAAAGTCATATTAAAACATTTTTTGACAGATTGCTGAGCGCTGTGTCCCACATAAAATCGGTTCGCGGTCAGTAAGCACAACCAGAATTCATACATAAGGCGCGCTGTCGATTTTTGAGAAAATGAAAGGACGTGTATCTGACGGACAAACACCAAACCAGTTCCACATCACTGAAGTTGCACCATTTTTACAAACCAATTCTGGTTCCTCAACAATCGGCCATGTGCGTATGAAAACAAAGGCACTGCGCATGCGCGTTTTACTCATATTCTATCGCGATATTTCATTTTCCTATCGTTGCCTAACATTATACCGGTATTACCGTGAACGGTATAATAGAGCTGGGCGATATGGACCAAAATTCATATCTCGATATTTTTTAGCTGGATGGCGATATAAGATATATATCTCGATATTTTTTTAATCCCATAAAGTAAGAACAAAAAGAGAGTTCTTGGTCAAAGGTACTTGTCCCAGATGTCACACATGTAACTTTTATTAAGATACAACTGTAGATGTACATGAAAAAATTGTCAAAAATAAATTGTCAGCATTTATTAAATAATAATGCTCCATTTTTTTTCTTTTCATACATAACAAAAAGCTAAAAATTGTAAACTAAATGTAAAATGTAAACTAAAAAGATGCAGATCTAAAATAACAAAGGCATCTTGCTCTTTAAAAAGTGCTTACACTGAATTAAAGTTTTCTAAAGTGCTTCTTTGTGTGTATTGCTGAACAATCATCTGGTACTTTGTGCAAAAAACCAAACATGTAAACAGATTGAATGAAATTAACAAAATTACATTCTTTGGTCAGTGGGTCTTTGTGCAAATCTCCAATGACAATAACAATATAGAAAGAACACAAACAAGCAAGGCCAACAACTGTACAGCTTACAGATTTTGTGCCAGGAAAACTAATCTGTCAACAGTATCAGGCTTCAACGATGCCCTGTGGCAGGTTACAATGTTTCCACTGCAACTAAAAATCCTTTCAGAAGGGGAGCTGGTAGCTGGCGCACAAAGATATTTCTTGGCCAGGAGGCTCAGTGCTGGAAAGGCAACTTCATGTTCCTTCCACCATTTGAGAGGGTCAGCATCACTCTCTACACAAACTGACAACAGGTAGCTAGAAAATTCATTTTCGATTGCTTCCCTTTTTGTGAAACCAGTGTTGGTGGCTGTGCTGTGCTGGAAGAAGCTTGCCAGTGATCTCTTTTTTTTTAGCTGTGTGTCCTACTGCTGCTTCTTCTCGGTCTGCAGACTCAGGCACGGCTGGATCAGTCAGCTCAGACAAACACGTACCCTGATAGCTGAGCAGAGACTCTGCCTCCAAGATGAGTTTACGTTTTAGTGCATTAATCTTCTCACTAGGGATGTATTTCGCCCTGAACCGTGGATCCACAAAAGAAGCCATGTCCAACAGGTCACTGGTGGATGGATCTGCATATTTATTGTTGAGGTAATCCACAATGCGGGTCTTGATGGATTTACACAGCTCACTATCCTCCTCTCCAGGTGCCAGGAGACTAGTGTTAAACAGGTGTAGCACAGGTCTGACATAGGACAGGGTCACATACTTCTCTCCTGAAAGTGCATCAGTGAAGTCCTGACAGGGTTTGAGAGCTTTCTGAACTGCTTCCAGGACCTCTATGTCCTGCCAAGTAGGGACTAGAGGTCTGGTTTTCATGTCGACAGAGAGGACTTTAGAAAGTGCTCTTTCCTGCTCCAGACCCCTCTCTATCATGAGAAGCCTTGATCCCCAGCGAGTTGTTGCCTCTGTGAGTAGCTGGTGACTTGGAAGACCCAGCTGTATTTTGCACTTCAGCCAGCTCTCTTCTCTTCCTCCAGCTGTAGGAGAAGCTGCTGACGACTTTCTTACACAGAGAAATAACCGGGTAATGCGGGCATCATCCATAGCATGTCCTGTGACACACAAAATGCAAACTTTTAAAATCACTTTAATTGTTATGTTAAGATGCAAATCACTCAAAGGCAAATTAACATCCATCTCAGTTGTATAGAATGTGATGCATAAGACTCAACAATATTTGCAAAATGTGTCGTGTATTGTATAACCTAGAAATGGTTGTAGTTAAACTATCTTGGTAAAATCACCAGATCACCAAATGATTAGAACATGTTTTTTTGTTTGTTTTTTTTACACCTTTTAATCTCACTATGTATTTAAAAATGTATCCCTGTCTTGTCTCAGCTGTGGTCCTCATTTAGTGTCACAACTCAATCTAATACAAAGACAAATACACCCCAATACGTTTATTGGATTTAATAGGGATAGTTTATTTATTTGTTCAACTAACTTTCGATTTCTAAGTGATAGATGTATATGCTGGCTATGACTTATAAAAATATTTGTCTTGTGGTCCATAGGCATGTTTAGCTCTACAAGAGACTCTATACACTTTTCATTTATTAGCGTTTTTTTTTCCAAATCAAAAAATTCAGTATTGCACTCACCAATGGCCAGATGAAGCATGTGACCAAAACACTGGATCCTCGACCACTTGTTCAGTTGAACCGCCTTGACAATATTAGCCCCGTTGTCAGTTGTTATAGCAACCAGTCCCGTCGGGTTGAGCTTCCAGGTTTTGAGCACATCCTGCAGGGCTTCAGCTATATGCTCTCCGGTGTGGTCTTGAGGAAAGTAGCTGGTCTGGAGACAGGCAGTTTTCAGTTCCCAGTCTTCCATGAAATGTATAGTCACACTCATATATGGCTCGCACGTCCTGCTGGACCACATGTCGGTTGTCAGTGCGAAGTGAGACACTTTGGTGAGCTGGGCAGCGAGACTCTGTCTAACATCAGTATACATTTTTGGCAGTGCTTCTCTGGTGAAGTATTTCCGGCTAGGTAACTGGTATCTTCGGTCAAGAGTTTTTAGCAGCTGTATAAAGCCCTCTTGTTCCACAGTTGAGATGGGGACCATGTCTTTAGCAATATGATAGGCCACTGCTTTAGTAATTTCCCCCCACTTCTCACTTTTTGTATCATATGGCACAGCACGAGTATATGAGTGTTGTAAGGTGGTCTGTTTCACGGCAGGAACCTCGGAAGACTTTGCGGTCTGGGCTACAGCACGCAATTTCACACACTCTTCATACTGCACTTTATGGCGCAGTTGTAAATGGTGGTAAAGATTAGTGGTGCTCGAACCTTTCGTTGCGACGCTTTTTCGACATTCTCTACAGAATACATTATTCTGCTGCTCATCTGACACTTTGAACCCGAACCATCTCCAAATAATTGAGCCATTGGTTTTCTTTTTTCCGACGAGCTCCTCTTCGCTAGCTCCTGTGTCCATCTTGTTGCCAACTGGAGGTTTAGCGATGGGGGAGGGGGTTTGTGTTCAGTGAGGGTGAGAGGCGGGGCAAACAAACCCAGACGAGAGAGAGGCAAAATAGCGGCTCCACAAGTGTAATTATAACGCAACATAGACTATATCGATATAAACGATATTGTCACAGCTTATGTCTTGTATAAAAATATATCGATATTTTTTAAAAAATCGATATATCGCCCAGCACTACGGTATAATATGGCCCAGCCCTACATGCGAGCCACCTCAGTGAGGTCGGGACACGTGCTCAGTCTCATGATGAGTCCAAAGAGCCAGCAGTTCATCAAGCCCTACCACAAACTGACAGATGATACTTTTATACATGTCTTTAATACTGACTACAATAATAAATGATGAATATCATTAAGATGTTTATACAGGTCATAAAATCTCACCTTCTATATTCATTGTGTGTAAAGTGAAATGTTTCAGGCCTTCTTTTATCTTCTACGTGGTTTAGAGTAGAGATGGACCGATCCTGACCTAAATTACTGGATCGGATATCGGAGAGAAATAAAAAATGTAATCCGATCCATTAAATATCAAAAAAGCACCTCACAAAACTTGCGACATGGCGACTCGGCTCATAACCGTAGCACGTCGGAGCAGTGTGGTCACGTGATAGAGCCGCTGTGTGTGTTTGTAGCCTCGCTACCAAACCAGCATTTCATCTCCGAGGAAGTGATCCCAGAGAAGTAAAGAAAGTGTGTAAGTCCATCTCTGAATGTTTGTAAAGCATTCCAGCGTTAAGCTTAACAACCGATATATGGAGCGACTGCCTCTCTCTCTCTCTCCTGCTCCTACTTCAATCATGAAACTGATCACTGATCAGCTGATCGGCTTTTCTGTCGTGAGTCCGTCTCTCTTGTTTGTTTTTGGCCCACTTTGCATCAGAAAGAGGAAACCAGCGGCTGAACAGCAGCAGCACGTTTAAGCTTGATCAGCTGAGTGAGGGGTGGTTCCCTATTTTTTTTTTTTTTTTTGCTGGGAGTTTGCAACCCTATTAGTCAGGTTGCTTAATATTTCTGCTAAGTTCTCTTTAAAACACCAGAACAGGGAGGATGGAGCAGGTTTAAGTTTATTAGATTGATCAGTTTTGCTGATCTATGAAATATTTTGGGTGCAGTGTGTTCTTTACATACAGGTTTAACAGAATAGCTTTAGTGTTGTTGTTTATTTAAACTTGAGTATGAACTTATCAAAATGCAGCAAGATATTAAAAAACAGTTTTATTGATTAAAAACCACAGTATATCGGATTCATATCGGTATCGGCAGATATCCAAATTTATGATGTCGGTGTCGGACATAAAAAAGTGGTATCGTGCCATCTCTAGTTTAGAGTTCATGAATATCATGAATCGAGTGTCTCACATTAGAATGTTTCGATCATATATTCACCTTTACCACAAATTACTGCTTCAAAGCGGCACTGCATGGAGGCAGTCGGCTGAAGTGTTACTGGGTTGGTCTTCCTCATCTTCCTCGTAGTTTCTCCTTAGGAAATGTAAAGAAACTGGCATCTGTGTATGTCAGCGCATAGAAAGATGAAGTGAATCCTCCTGCTGGACGGCTGCATTGACTGTAGACTTGGACCAGCAGCAGCAGATGACTCCACAAACGGACACTTCACACTGGTTCCTGTTTTGTGAACGACCCTCTGAAGGCTGTGGCCGTCTCTGTGCACCTCCTCCTACCACACGTTTCCCACACTGTCAACTTTCCTAATAATAATTAATAATTAATCTTCATCAGTGACCTTGTGTGGCTCAGCTCACCATGACTGTGGTTTCCTGCGCTGCACTAAACCCAGAGGTTCATGCTAGAATATTGTATTCATTTGAGATGTTGTGTTTTCAGGAGCTAATGTTGAAATTGAAAAGAAGCAGGCCTATGTCGTGCCTCCATGAACACGCGTTAGGATGTGTGACTGTCCTGTAAGCACAACACTACGCAGCTGTTTTCTCCTGGTTGCATTGGATCATATCTACAAACGACAACAATGTGATTTGTCTTGAAGCGTCGGCAGCACAGTCCCTCCTGGCTCCTGGGCCCACACATCTTTCACGAGGAGAGGAGTGGATGAAAGAGGAGAGCGGCAGGAAAAGCTGGGTCACTCTGCTCGAGGACGTTTGCTTTCCTTTATCTGTCTGTTGCTCACTCTACATATTTGTCTCAACCTTTTTCCACTTTCTTCCACATGTTCCCGGTTCCAGTTCTGTTGTGTTGCATGTGTCTGCGCTACGCATCGTGTCTGTTTCCAGCGTGGTGCGAGCAGAGAGAGATGACCTTCTAGAAGAAGGGACGTGGCTTCATGCTGTCATTGAGCATTACTTCAACTCATCTGCTCTCTTATTGCATCTCTCGCCTTCGTGTTATTTCTAACCCAGTGACCTTCCACAAAAGAGACACTCTCACAGAGTGCTGTCTGTCTCTGTGTTGGAGTTCGTTTCATTGTGAAGCACCATGTTGTTCAGTTGGTGACTGTGAATATAGATGATTGTTATTGAAGATGCTCAGTGAATCAGACTAGACCCTGAATGTTAACATTTCAACACATGCTTCCTCACAGAAAAGCGACGAAGTTTTATTTATAACTTGGGAGATCATAACCATCTGTGCTGCAGGGTAGACTGACACGTTTCAGCAGCTGCTTCATATATCTATGTGCCTCTTGGGGACCATCTCTGTGAAAGTCACCGTGCTGATTGATATTCTGTAACTCTAAAATGCTCCAGCATCATCTGTTGCTACGTGGCACCTTGGCTTCAGTATTGTAAGCCTGGTTCATGCTCAGTAGTTCACCTCTCTTCTTAGTATTTTTAGAACTCCTTGTTCTGTCACCACATACTGTTGACTGTTGATCATTGCTCTCAGGGGAATCCACAGTCCCCAGCTGATATGCTGTAGCTGATATGCAGATTTGTGTTCATGTAATGTGACACAGATTCACCTCTTCATGGTGCAAATTCACTGCCTTTGTATCTCTGCATTCTTCGGCCTGTTCATTCCCCGAGTCAGCTCTACGTGACCCTACAGTTTGTATGTAATGAGGCAAATAATGTCACAAACACACAAGTACTCAAAGTAGTATAAAGGATGGGCTTGTTCGTGGTGACAGATGTAACTTTTCTTTCTCCTGTTACTGCGGATGGAAAGGCTTGAGTTTAAATCTCCTTACTTGTTCTAAGTGTGTTTGTGTGCTTCCTCCTCTGTGTGTGAGGCCGTGGAGGTTCCAGGGGGGGGGATAAAGAAGTCTTTTTAGCTTGGCTAGCATGTTTTCTCTCCAGTCAAGCTCAGTAAATCAGATTAGACTTTTTGGCAAGCAGAATAGTAGTGTGTGTGTGTGCGTGTGTGCGTGGACATGACTGTTTGGAGGGTAAGACTGGAGCTCAGACGGATCTAGAGGGAGATGGAGAGGAAAGGAAGAGGGTGTAGCTGCTTGTGAAAGTTATGAAGTCATCAGAGGGGTAAAAACACTGAATCACTCTGTCGACTCTTTTCAAATGTTCATAGATAGTTTTCACTGTAATGAGAGAAAGGAAATTAAAGACAGAGTGCGTGATTTGTCCTGCAGTTACAATCACAAAACTCCCAGAAGGCTTTCAGTCTGCTGCTGCAGCTGTATGTGATGTTGTTCAAAAACATGAAGAGATTGTTTAGAATGGTTTACCTGCACGTTCATGTGTGCTTCCTGCAGTGCACTCGAGCAGTCTCATATGAAGGCCAAACCACTTCCACTCCATGCAAGGATGTGCATGTTTGTGCTTTATGCTTATGCATCTCAGTAAGTCCACTGGAAACACCTTGCTGCTGTCATCATGGTCATGAAGTGCTCTCTCAGTCACAACCTTTGTTCTCCTCTCTCTCTTCTTTCTTGTGTGTGTGGGTGTGTTTTCCAGCTTCCCCTGGTGCTCAGTTTAAAAAGCAGATTTGACTGCACTCCCCCCATTGGTTCTACATTTTCATGACTTGTGCTCATTGGCTGCCAGCGGCCGTCGGTGCAGCCAGCCAGAACGCAGCTCTGCAGCTGTTAGTGATGGGCAGATTATACTCTGCTGCACTGCTAAACACACCTCCAAAACAATCAGACACTAAAGCATCTGTACAGAGAAAATATGTGAGATTTTGATAAACTTTGCTTGTCCCTCTCTGCCCCCACCCTGCATCTGCTGTTGTTCTTGGCTGCACGCTCAAAGCTCTGAAATGTTTGAAGCTGAACGCTCAGCTGCACGTGAAAGGTGGAAACCAAGAAACACACACAAAGATTCAATAGGAAACTAGGTGTGTGTGTATGTGTGTGTGTGTGTGTACATAGCCAGTGCTTAGTGCGACCTTCAGTTACTATAGCAACCAACTCACCAGACTCTCCATTTTCCAGTTTCTATGGTGTGTTTTCGTGACTGAGTTCTACATGTGTGTGCATCTGCATACGTCTGTGTGTGTGTGCATCTGCATACGTCTGTGTGTGTGTGCATCTGCATACGTCTGTGTGTGTGTGCATCTGCATACGTCTGTGTGTGTGTGCATCTGCATTCGTCTGTGTGTGTGTGTGTGTGCATCTGCATTCGTCTGTGTGTGTGTGTGTGCATCTGCATACGTCTGTGTGTGTGTGTGTGTGTGTGCATCTGCATACGTCTGTGTGTGCATCTGCATACGTCTGTGTGTGCATCTGCATACGTCTGTGTGTGCATCTGCATACGTCTGTGTGTGCATCTGCATACGTCTGTGTGTGTGTGTGTGTGTGCATCTGCATACGTCTGTGTGTGTGTGTGTGTGTGCATCTGCATACGTCTGTGTGTGTGTGTGTGTGTGTGCATCTGCATACGTCTGTGTGTGCCATGTCTTCCTTGCTGTGAACAGTAACACGTGCTCGCAGACGGATCGTCCTGACAGGGGAACAGACTGTGCAGCTCTCCTCCTCGGCGTTCCTTCTCCTGCAGCTTTGTCTAAATGCTCAGACGCCATGAGATGTGTTCATCTATCTGAGACGTCCCGCGCGTGAGCTCCGGTTTGTGCGCTGCTGAGAGACGCAGACGGGTTCTGCAGGAACGTCTCACTCTCCCTGTCGTCGGCACGTCTCTTGTGCTCGACTGAGAGTGAAATCTCCAGATTGTAGAGCTGGATGAAGCAGATCGCTGAGGAGAATGTGACCCATCACGCTGATCCCGCACAGCGCACACACTCACATAGGTATTTGTTTAGAGATTCCAGTGGGTAAAGTCAAACAGGCCTCCCTGCTCCTCATTTGCTTGCTGACTGTTGTTCTCTTACTTGGATTCTTTGATGTTTATCTTAAAGCTGAGGTTTTACATACTGTAATAGTATTTAAATAAGTCATTCAAATGGAAACAGCTGTGGTGGAGACGTTTACCGATCACGCTGTGGACGGGAGGCGGGGCTGTTTAAGCTCTGCTGCCACGAGGACAGATACAAGAAATCTATAATAAATCTATAACTCTGCAATAAAACACTTTATTGATTTCTCGTTGTATTATTCCAACTCTGTGCTTTGACACCGTTTCCCCTGTGAGCTGATATCCTTAAATTCTATTTTGCTTTGTTTTGTTTTATCAATATTATTATTTATAACGATTGCTTTAGCTTATTATAAATGTACTTTTATATGGACAATTCAGTCTGTATGAGCTACTTACTACATGTTTTGTATCTTTAGAGGTGAATGTTCACTAGGGCTGCCACAAAACATTATTCTGATAGTCGACTAGTCACCGATTATTTTTGCGATTAGTCGACTAATCAGATCATCATCCATTGGACGCAAAACATATAGATTCTTGCACCAGCAGCATCTGCTCTACCATCATAATGATCACTATCATTAGCTTACAGCTTTAAGCTTTTAAGGTGCTAACTAAAAATAAAGACAAGATGATAGTTTATTCAATTTTAATGAAATTTGCAGATTGTTTCGGTGAAGTTTAATAAACTCCTTGCTATCTAAAATATAACAGGACACCGGAGTAAATTCTCGAGCATCTCACACTTCTGATAATCAGCTGTCTGCTTGATGTTTATTCAGCTGTGTAAAAACTATAACTTTAATCTCAGCCAAACCGATTTACTCAGGAACAAATAAAATACTAAAAAAAGCCAAACAATAACATTTTTAAGTTATCTAAGTGACTCATATATCATGTTTAACCTGAGCAGCGAAAGACGGCGGTGGGTTTGAAAACGATCTGCCGGGAGTCCGGTGTTCTCACGGCTCTAGTTAGCCTAGCCCCCGGCTAACTATCGAGCTAGTGGCTAACAGATGTCTCCGAAAACGTCGGAGCGCTTTTGAAAATATGTGGTGTCCTGATAAACTGAGCAGATATTTGAGGTTTACACAGCTACATTCTCGCCTGAAAATATGTTAAACGTTTATTTTGTGACCCAGAAAGAATAATAAGAGTAACATTAAAACTAACTAGCTGCCGCCATTGTTGGAAACTAAGCTGGGCTGCGCTATGAATTCTGGGACACAGCTGCTTCTTCTTCTTCAGAGTTTAACGGCAGCTGGCATCCTTGTACATGCTGTGCTGCCATCTTCTGTTTCAGTCCGTTATTACACTCTTAAATCCTGCTATTATTCCTGCGTCTTTTGTGATCTTACAAAGCTTCAAACGACACGTCGACTATTAAATCAGTCGTCGACGATTTTGATAGTCGACGTAATCGTGACTAGTCGACAAATCGTGGCAGCCCTAATGTTCAGTGTCTTTGTCTTTCTGTCTGTCTCACTTTAAAGTGAAAATAGGATCCTGATAGCAAAACTCGATTGAAGTATGATAGATTTAGCTGTTTAGGTGAGTTTAATTGAAACACTGTCACTGTTCTGATCAGGCCAGCAGCTCATTTTCTCTGAGCTTTTGGTTTTATTTCATTCTAAGCCTGCTTCTCCTGAAGTTAGAAGGATGACTTGCCGTCTTGTTGAGTTTGACTGGATTCGTGTGTATATAGAATATTGAAAAGATGAGGTGAGGATTAGATTTGAAAACGAGTGATGAGTAAAAATGGTTGGATATGAGGACAATCATGTAATTTCTTTTATGACTGTATCTTAGCAGCACTTCTCTTTATCTCACTCGTTCTTCTCTGATCTTGTCACAGCTGTAAAATCACACGTGTGGTGATCAGTGTCCTATAGCACGATGCGATAACGTTTCAGTTTGCCTTGTTTAAAGACAAACAGTGGTGGGTATCAGAGGAAACAGCTGGAACGACGTTATCTCTTCAGTGGTGACAGAAGGTATGCATTTTAATGATCCTGATGATAATGACACCAGTATAATGATGAAACCAGTAAGAATGAATGATGACAGTGAGTAAACTGCTGCTTGTGCCCCAGAATGAAATGAAGGGAAAGCACTGAAAGAATCCGAAGTGGCAGACACACACCAGGATGGACGGATGATCACATGAGCAGGGAAGGGTGATGAGGGTGATGGTGTAAAGGAATGAGCACTACTCCACCAAACAAAATAAAGAAGGAGGCCAGTGTTGAATTTGAAGTGGAGGGTAAAAGTATGCAGCAATAAACAGATGAGTAATATGTGGCGATAAAACAGCAAGGGTAAACAAAGACGGCACAACAATGATGTCCTCAGCGTGTGCTGGCTGGGAGCTATCACTCAATCGACTGCAGCAGTGCATTGTGGGAGACGGAGTGGGTGGGAGGCTGAATGAGGAGAGAGATGCACTCGCTGATCTCTCTTCCTCTGTCTCCCTGCTCGTGGAGGAAAGAGTGGGGGAGGGGGAGTAAATGATGAGGATGGAGAGAGAGAGAGATGATCACTACACACACACAGACACACAAACATGTGCAACAGTTAGTCACTGGACTATCTTCTGATGTCAGCAATGCAGCGTTTGAATACTAAAGAGCGGCTGCAGACTGATCGCACGTGCTCTGTGTCTGCAGAGCTGGTCAGCGAGGCTCAGCTGTGCGACTGTCCTTCTACACTCAGGATCATGTTGCATTTGTCATGTTACTGTATGTCTTATGTTGTGTGGTGCCTGTCCAAATGTCTCTGCACTGCTGCTAAACATGATTTGTGTTGTTACCTGCCTTTTATGGAAACATGCTTTGGCACACGTCGCTCTCTTCTTTCTTCCTGTTGGATTCGTGGTCATTAACTCTGCCACTGTCCATGTTTTGTTGCTCCCGGCGTGCTGGTGTGTACGGCTGCTGCGGCCCAAACATTAGCACGTGTGTAAATCAACCTAACCTGAAGTCTGTCCCAGCCACGTGATTGGTTCTGTGGGGGGCTATTATGGTTGTCATTGGTCTGTCACGTTGTCTGTCCAAACATGGGTGACTGATCGCGTCATACTTATATCGAGGTTAACTTATTTCATGATAATTATCTTTATTGTTTATTATCCAGCTGTAAATCCTACTTATTTACATTGTATGTGAGAGATATTACTCTTTGTCCTTTTAACTCCTCTTCCTCCTCTTCCTGTGTGTAGCAGATGCTTAATGTGGGTCTTGATGAGCTAAACCAAACGATACTGATTGCGTTCATTTTATCGGTTATTAACAGTTTTTTGTGTGTTTTCCTTCTGCTGTGTCGTGTACAGGTTTATGTGGAGTTTGATGACCAGGAGTGGGACAAGAGGGAGTGGGTGAAGGTCTATGAGGATTTCCAGCTGTTTCTACTAGAGCATCAGCTGGTCTGGGCCAAGAGGAAGGAGTGCGCAGCAGCAGGAGGAGGAGGAGCAGGAGGCCTACTGCAGGGATCCAAGGCCAAACACATACAGTGGCCTGCCCTGGTAAGACCTGTGTTTGCTATTTATAGGCTGGGCACGGTAATGAGACTGGCCAGCCAAGTTGACTCTGCTGCATGCGTGGAGCTCCAAGTATTCTGTTCTCTCTGCACTTTAATCTGCTGCTCTGTGGATCGTCTCTGTGGTTTTGCATAAAGGTGTTGCTGTTTACAAGCTTTTCTATAAACTTGTTTGGCTCTTGCTGTTGTTTGCTTGGCGTGTCATGCTTTTCCGTTTCCTGTCAATCATCAGTGAACTGAGGAAGTTTTAAGTTCTTCAGCTGCTCAGCTATGATTGCTCACAGCCAACATGCGTCCTCTGCAGCTGCTGTCCAGGGTTAGGTTTTCTGCACAGTCACCGCTGCTGCAACTGGTATGAACCTGGATTATTGTCGTTATCCACGTGGTCTGATTGTGTGGCACAAATGATTCTGTCACCATAAAAACTCATGTTAGCTTTATCTCATCTGGCTCTCTGCAGCAGGCAGCTACTGCATGATGATGACTGAACAATAGTGATGACAAACTGTTTCTTATGGATTATTATCTGTTTTCTTCTAATAATCTTTACACCCTGTGATCATAGCTGTGAGTTAGTTGATACAGATCAATAATACAGCACCATATTATGGCACAGTGGATACTTTGTTACTATGTTCACTGTTGTTGTGTTTACTGATTAAAGCCACAAACAAAGGCTGATTCCAGTGATTGTGACAATATGTCAACTCCTCCAAAATCTCTTTTAAATGAACTAATATCTGATTTTAAATTCATTTATGATCAGCAAGTGTGACGATCTGTGTGGAAGCAGCGGGTGTGACAGTTTGGTGTGGAGCATTCAGACGTGTGTTTACACAGCGGGGCAAACTTTCCAGGAGCGGACGTCCCAGCAGATTCAGAGTGCAGTGCTCCGAAACATGGAAAGACATAGACCTGGATCTCTGGCTCCGTGACCATGATAAATGTTCATGACAGTACACTTAAAAAAAGAAGAACATGGCAGCACAGCGTAGGTTTGCAAAGCTGTGTCTGAAAAATCCACAGGAGTCCTGGAACAATGTCTTTTGGCCAGACAAGGTCAAATTGGAGATGCTTGACCATGATTCCCAGTGCTTTGTTCAGCAGAAACCATCCATCTTCATCCGCTTTATCAGAGGTCGGGTCGCGGGGGCAGCAGCCTAAGCAGAGAGGCCCAGCCCTCCCTCTCCCCAGCCACCTCCTCCAGCTTATCCGGGGAAACACCAAGGCGTTCCCAGGCCAGCCGAGAGATATAATCTCTCCAGCGTGTCCTGGGTCTGCCCCGGGGCCTCCTCCCGGTGGGACATGCCTGGAACACCTCACCCAGGAGGCGCCCAGGGGGCATCCTTGTCAGATTCCCGAACCACCTCAGCTGGCTCCTTTCGATGTGGAGCAGCAGCTGCTCTACTCTGAGCCCCTCCCGGATGGCCGAACTTCTCACCCTATCTGTAAGGGAGAGGCCAGCCACCCTTCGGAGGAAGCTCATTTCTGCCGCTTGTATCCGCGATCTCGTTCTTTCGGTCACTACCCACAGCTCGTGGCCATAGGTGAGGGTAGGGACGTAGATCGACCGGTAAATTGAGAGCTTCGCTTTTACACTCAGCTCCCTCTTCACCACGACGGACCGGTGCAGCGTCCGCATCACTGCAGCTGCAGCCCCAATCTTGGTTTCTGTGGAGAATATGGTGGGGGATGATTTGGGTTGTTTTGCAGCAACAGAGCCTGGGCACCATGCAGTCATTGAGGTACAGATGGGACTAGTGCCTGATGTGCCTGACTAGTTAACTGGAGGACTAGTCTTGTCAGTCGTTTGTACCAGACTTACTAGTCCTTTAATCTAATTGGTTTACAGTTAAAATCAGCACCAGGTAAATTGTTGTCCTAAATGTTATGCAGCCATTTGCCATCAGATGGAGCACTGTAGTTGCTGTTCTGATCTTTTTGTCTGTTATTGTTAATTGTTGAAAGGTGAAAGAATGAGATCGCAGATATAAGTGGAGCCACTACTCCACATCGAAAGGAACCAGCCGAGGCAGTCGCCTACTGGAGCAGGAGGCCCTGAGATGAGAGAACGCTGCGGCGTTCCCCGGAATAAGCTGTTGGAGGTGGCTGGCAAGAGGGAGGGTGTAGGTTTCCTTGCTTAGGGTGCTGCCCTCGCAACTCAAATTCAGATAAGCAGAAGGATATGGCGAGCAATTTGTTGTGTTATTTGATGGTTACCTGAAGTCTGCTTGGGGAGGAGTCTAGGTAACCGAGAACCCCGCCTCAGACTTGCAAGTGCTAATCCTCCTGCCAGCTGCTTCACACTCTACAAGGGCTCCAGTAGCACAAGCACAGGCAGCAGGTCATCACTGGATAAAGTCAGCAGGGTTAGGAGAGGACTGAGCCCAACATCCTCAGTCTCTCAGCCAATGGCAGAGCCACAGAGATGGGCTTGGACTCAGTTTCACCTTAGTCAAACTACATTTGTCTGTAAGTGGCCTTCAAAGTGTGTGTAAGTGATCACGTGAGGCTCGGTCTGCTCTGCGGCTTGCGTCACTCACACACTTTGGTGTGGTGGCAGTGTGGTTACCGTGGTGTTTATGCCGCTGTCTCGATGTCGCACCACTGTCTGAGGAGATGATCCTGTGGGTCTGCTCGTGTTTTTGGCTTTGTCACTTATTGGAGGACTTGCTTCGGAAATGTTTGGCACTGATGTCATTTATTTTCCGACTGTGCTCTTTTCTCTGTGTGCGTACGAATGTGATTCACTGTTTTGGTTATGTAATAGAGTGCACGGTGCCATCTGGCACACACATTGTAGATAAGAGTTCAAAGACACTTTTTTCTGCCTCTCTTACTGCTCCTCCCGTTTCTCACAGATTTATCACACCGTTGCTATTGCCATAGCAACAACATTGAAATATATACCTGATTGACCCGCTGCCCTCTGGTTGGCGCCTCAGGTCAGTCAGATCTGCAGACTCTCAAACAGCCACTCGGCCTGTCAGCAAACCTCACCAATCTGAGCCCTGGTCTGAGTAACCCTCACCACTCACACCGAGTCCTTTGCTTCCAAGCGCTTTGTTCTCCAGTGTGTGGCTTTGACTCGCCTTTAAAACCTCACGTGGGTCCTGCCTGAATTTTCAGCCCCAGCAGCTGCTGCTAGACAGGGACAGCATAGATGAGCAGGCCAGTGGACCCAGCAGATCGCTTTGTTGTTGCATAACTATCCGCACGCACACTTGGCTTTTATATCTCAGTGAGGACATGTAATTGACATAATGCCTTCCCTAGCTGCTTACCTGAACCCTAACCATAACCTAACTGTGACCCTGCTACTAAAGCCACAATTTCAGCCTCAAACATGCCTTCAAAAGCTGTTTGACGGGCATTTGGACCATAAGGGACTGTTGGTCCCCACAAGTATAGTAACAGTTGAATTTTTGGTCCTCACAAGGATGTATAAGTGTGCACACAGACACACAGAGGGGCTGTTGCACTCATCAGTATTAATTCACTATTAATTACTGTCATTCATCTCTCTGTCTGGGCTTTTCTCAGTGTGGGTTTTTGGTTTCTTTTGAAGCTCACTCTGAGTTTACAGGACTGGACTGATTGTGTATTTGTGTGGTTCATACATGTGTTTGTGTAAGTCTGTTTGCAGAGCTGCTGTGATATGGGAGGATCTGCTAGTCTCACTGTCTCTGTGGGTGTCCACGTGTCCTCCAACCTATTGTACTGCTAATTAGGGCTGCACGATTAATCGTTAGAAAATCGCGATCTCGATTCATACTTATGTGCGATCTCATTTCCAAATGACAACGATTAAAAAAAAAAAAAAAGACGACGATTGTAGCGCATTTTGATCCGGGACGTGCTCTGCATGAAAACAAGCGCTCACTCTTCCTGCTCAACAAATGACGAGGGCGGAGCCTTATACCACGTGATACAGAAGCTGTGCCGTGTGATGCTAAAATTAGCAGGGAAACAACAACGGAGAGCACGTCAGGGATGACAAGAAAGTGACAGGAGAAAATCCGTCCCGGTCAACCACCCAAACATCAATAACGGGAACCTTATACAGCGCTTCCCTTTACCCGTCGACCTCCCGCAGGCACAAAGACATCACGGAGGCTATCACTTATCACCTGACCACAGATATGGCTCCATCAACACTGTGCAAAACGAGAGATTTAGGAAAACGATCAACACCCCAGACAAACGCTACACAGTGCCGTCCCGCAACTATTTTTCTATTGTTGCACTACCTGCTCTGTACACGCAGCGTCGAGCAACGGTGGAGACGGAATTTCAAGCAGTACAACATTTTGCAGCAACAAAACGTGAGACATTTGTTGTTTTTATGTTTATTTATTGTTTTTATGTTCTCTGCTGCCCTCAGGTGAATGTATGGCTATTCACCCTATGCAGCGAGCTTAACATAAGAGGAGATGGTTCCAGGAACGACAGGACACATCGCTTTGTCTTTGTGTCTTTAACTGAAGACCGTTTTTTCCTCTTTTAATTTGTAAGACTGTGAACATACAGTGAAATAATACGTAAGCATCAGTATCAACATATTTTGTAAACAAAACAGAAGTTAGCAACATAGCTTTCCTTATGCTTTACATTCATCACTAACATCTTTCCTTATACGTTCAAATAACCTTTTAAGTAACATGAAAGTAACAAATCTTACAGAAAATGAAGTTGGACATTGCTTACTTACAGATTATGGCTCAACAAACTCCCCAACGATGTAAACTGGGCTTAAAGTTGTGCAGCTTGTTTTCTGCTCCATGCATTTTCTCACACTGCCTGCGTGAACTTTGCCTGCTGCTTACAACCCATCACCAAAGGGGGCAGTGTAGTGCACACCAAATAACCAAAGAAGAAGCCACAAACTGAAGGGGTAATACTGCCCACTATTGGGAAACCTGAGAAATTCGCCAGCCAAAGAAACCCAACCAAGCAAAGAAACCCAACCAAGCCACAAACGAGGGGCAGAACATGTTCAGTCTCAACTGTTACGAAGTTGATGTGCAGTTAATAAGCGCAATAAATATTTATACTGGAAAAGAAAATCGTGAGAGAATCGTGATCTCAATTCTAAGCCAAAAAATCGTGATTCTCATTTTATGCAAAATCGTGCAGCCCTACTGCTAATATACTGAAATGCACATCTATACATAAGCTGCTGTCATCTCTATGTTTCATCTTCAGTATGACAGTAAAATGTGCATCAGTTTCTTCGAGGTCACTAGCAAGAGTTTAGATGAAGTTTGCAGATAATAATAATGGATTGGATTTATATAGCGCTTTTTCAAGGCACCCAAAGTGCTTTACAATACCACTATTCATTCACTCTCACATTCACACACTGGTGGAGGCAGCTACAGTTGTAGCCACAGCTGCCCTGGGGCAGACTGACAGAAGCCAGGCTACCATATCGCGTCATCGGCCCCTCTGGCCAACACCAGTAGGCGGTAGGGTAAAGTGTCTTGCCCAAGGACACAACGACCAGGACAGAGAGCCCGGGGATTGAACCGGCGACCTTCCGGTTACAGATACGCTTCCCAACCCCCTGAGCCACGGTCGCCCCAGATCCATGGAGGTGTGTAATTATTCACTGAAGCTGTGGTGTGGAGACCTCCACAGACGCCAGATCGTTCTGTGAGCTGTCAGATTATTAGATGTAGAGAACAAAGGCAGCGTGATGAGCAGAAGTCGACCCAGCCGTAAAGGAAAATTGTGTGTGAGAGTATTAATAGAATATGAATTGCTGGTAGTAGTAACAGCTGTAGGAGGATCCTGCAGTCTGATAGCCATATCTCAAGTGTTAGCTCCATTCAAGGCTTAAATACATGCCTGTTTTTGTGTTAGAGAGCTGCTGAGTAAAAAAGCTCATTTCCTGCCTCCACTCTTTCTGATTTTATGATCTCATAGATCCCAAAGTTTCATTTGATGTTTCTCTTTTGTAATTTCTTATTTGCATTGTCTGATGATAAATGTGAAGAGTGTCTTTGTAAGCTCCACATTCGTCTTGCTTTCAGCCTGGGGGTGTAAACTCCAGGTCCACACCAGGTACCCTCTCCCTGTTACATCATTTGGATTTGAACCAACACTTAACAGAAATCCCATTTATGTAGTTGGATACCGTTGTGTCTGGGTCACAGCCCAGTTACTGACACACATCCAATTATACACAAGGACACAATGTCACGTTGTTGTAATAAACTTTACAATAACAAGAAAATGTTGCATATTCATTACATGCCATGCTGTTGACCTATTTGGCCTGTTTCCCTGTTGGCAGTGAAACAAAAAGCCAGCAATGCCTTTATGATCTGTTAAAGGCACATAAATGCATAAAACTGGTTATTTTATTCTATAATGGTAGGTTTAACTGTTCAGTCAGCTTGGGTCTCCTTTCAGAAGCGTCTCAGTAGCCTGTGTGTACATATAATTGTTTGAACTGATGAATCTGCAGTTGTTTACACGTGGCTACAAGAGATCCTCCTAACTTATGTAAATCTTTGCTTCTTACATCCTGCTCCTTGGACCCGTTGTTCTGAGTATTGGTCCATCAATGACTGCTGTCAAACTGCCAGCTGTTGCAAATCATGAACACTAATGAGAAGTTAATAGGCCTTTGTCTCGTCAAGTTACAAGACATGTTTGTGTAGCTATATGTGAGCCTGCATATACACTGTTGACTGTGTTGAGTTCAAACTTGTGCTCCTACTTCTTGAGTCTGTGTGCTGTACCATCGTCCACCCTGGAACAAAGAAATATGACAAGCCCAGAGTTAACTTGCATTCATGTTTATGATGACTGTGTGCAAACTTCTGACCACAACTGTGCATGAGGTGAACATGCCTGAGACAGGACCTGCCACAGGCTGCATGTTTAGGGTCTCTCATGTTGTAGAGTTCCCAGTGACCCCACCCAGCCCATAACTCACCAAGACAGTCCCATCCCCCAGAGTCCCCCCCCCCCACACACACACACACACAGACATTTGGCTTTCATTTAGCTCTCTTGTGTTTACTTTGCTCTGTTTTCCTCTGGCTGTATGTTGCTCTCCTCTGGTCTCCCATAGATACAGCAGAACAACACTGTCTGTGTCTCTGTTGCGTCTCATCTCACCCCCACTCCCCTGTTTTGTTTAGGGTTTTTTTTCCTTTCTCAAAATTACCTCAGTGAGGGCTTTTAATTTAGCATTTAGCGAAGAAAAGCGGAACACCACACATAAGGTTCATGGCTGTAGTGGAGGAGAGGGTGAGGTAGAGGCAGATGATCTGCAGAGGCGACCCCTCATGGACCAGCCCAAAAAAGGAGGTCTGCATATAGTGCAAGTATACAGCTTCTTATCTGAACCTGCATCCTGGTCACATAATCTTGGTAAAACGACAATATGGGGGAATATAATTTGGTCAGATAAACCCAAATTGAATGCTGTGATACACACCATGTTTGGTCAAAGGCCTCAGCCTAAAACACCATACCAACAAGGTTTCAACGAGGCGTTGATTCCAGTTTGTAACTTTCAGAGACAGAACGTAAAGCTGCGACTCAGTCACCTGACCTGAATCTGTGGGAAGAACTACAGCTCATAGAAGGATCCCACGCTGGGACTGTGTGGTGAGTGGGTCACACCTGAGCTGGGACTGGTTTCTCCATACAGAATAAATGTCGGTGTGTTCAATACATTTTCCCTGTGTCACTTCTCATTCTTACACATTATTTATTTACATCTATGGTTTCTTTTCGTTACATGTGGATTGAAAGTGTTGTTACTGACATAATAATCTCATGTCAGTGGCACCTTTAGAAATATGTTTACTTAGAGAACTGGTGGCATGCAGCACGAGTCCTGACAGGGACTAGAAAGAGAGAGCAGATTTCTCCTGTGTTGGCTTCCTGTTAAATCCAGAATTCAAAATCCTGCTCCTCACATACAAGGTCTTAAATAATCAGGCCCCATCTTATCTTAATGACCTTGTAGTACCATATCACCCTATTAGAGCACTTCACTCTCGCTCTGCAGGCCTACTTGTTGTTCCTAGAGTATTTAAAAGTAGAATGGGAGGCAGAGCCTTCAGTTTTCAGGCCCCTCTTCTGTGGAACCAGCTTCCAGTTTGGATTCAGGAGACAGACACTATCTCTACTTTCAAGATTAGGCTTCAAACTTTCCTTTTTGCTAAAGCATATAGTTAGGGCTGGACCAGGTGACCCTGAATCCTCCCTTAGTTATGCTGCAATAGACGTAGGCTGCCGGGGATTCCCATGATGCACTGGGTGTTTCTTCACTCACTATGTGTCTGTCACTGCTTCACTTCTTCCTGAGGAGTTTCTCCTTCCCACCATTGTGACACTGCTTGATCACAGGAGGTCACCTGATTGTTGGGGTTTTCTCTGTAACATTGGAGGGTTTTTATCTTACAATATAAAAATCACCTTGAGACATTTGCGATTGATTTGGCACGAGAACAGCACAACTGAACTGAGATAAAACGTCATGATACATGGATACTTTTACGGTCTTTCTCTGCCTCTCATTGCAGTCGTACAAATGCTTGATTAGGTTCTTCTTGTGGACACAAATGTAACGTCACCCTGCTCAGCACAGTGATTTTCATGTGCCACAATCGTCACTTTGCTCTAAAAATACTGCTTTACAGTATCGCAGTGAAGACAGAGCGGACTAATGAGACTAAAATCTGATACTTCATTGTGTTGGTTCCAGTCTTTTACACGCCTGGAGCTCAGCACCATGAGCTCCTCCACAGTGAGAGTTTAAGACGTGGGAACAGCATTAACTTTATGAATTACTTCTGGTTGTACCCCAGGAGGTAGAGGAGGTCGTGGCTGGTGGTTTGATCCTTGGCTGCACCAGTCTAAGTATAATTGGGCTAGATACTAACCTCCTAACTAGTGCTGGGCGATATATCGATTTTTTTAAAAATATCGATATATTTTTATACAAGACATAAGCTGTGACAATATCGTTTATATCGATATAGTCTATGTTGCGTTATAATTACACTTGTGGAGCCGCTATTTTGCCTCTCTCTCGTCTGGGTTTGTTTGCCCCGCCTCTCACCCTCACTGAACACAAACCCCCTCCCCCATCGCTAAACCTCCAGTTGGCAACAAGATGGACACAGGAGCTAGCGAAGAGGAGCTCGTCGGAAAAAAGAAAACCAATGGCTCAATTATTTGGAGATGGTTCGGGTTCAAAGTGTCAGATGAGCAGCAGAATAATGTATTCTGTAGAGAATGTCGAAAAAGCGTCGCAACGAAAGGTTCGAGCACCACTAATCTTTACCACCATTTACAACTGCGCCATAAAGTGCAGTATGAAGAGTGTGTGAAATTGCGTGCTGTAGCCCAGACCGCAAAGTCTTCCGAGGTTCCTGCCGTGAAACAGACCACCTTACAACACTCATATACTCGTGCTGTGCCATATGATACAAAAAGTGAGAAGTGGGGGGAAATTACTAAAGCAGTGGCCTATCATATTGCTAAAGACATGGTCCCCATCTCAACTGTGGAACAAGAGGGCTTTATACAGCTGCTAAAAACTCTTGACCGAAGATACCAGTTACCTAGCCGGAAATACTTCACCAGAGAAGCACTGCCAAAAATGTATACTGATGTTAGACAGAGTCTCGCTGCCCAGCTCACCAAAGTGTCTCACTTCGCACTGACAACCGACATGTGGTCCAGCAGGACGTGCGAGCCATATATGAGTGTGACTATACATTTCATGGAAGACTGGGAACTGAAAACTGCCTGTCTCCAGACCAGCTACTTTCCTCAAGACCACACCGGAGAGCATATAGCTGAAGCCCTGCAGGATGTGCTCAAAACCTGGAAGCTCAACCCGACGGGACTGGTTGCTATAACAACTGACAACGGGGCTAATATTGTCAAGGCGGTTCAACTGAACAAGTGGTCGAGGATCCAGTGTTTTGGTCACATGCTTCATCTGGCCATTGGTGAGTGCAATACTGAATTTTTTGATTTGGAAAAAAAAACGCTAATAAATGAAAAGTGTATAGAGTCTCTTGTAGAGCTAAACATGCCTATGGACCACAAGACAAATATTTTTATAAGTCATAGCCAGCATATACATCTATCACTTAGAAATCGAAAGTTAGTTGAACAAATAAATAAACTATCCCTATTAAATCCAATAAACGTATTGGGGTGTATTTGTCTTTGTATTAGATTGAGTTGTGACACTAAATGAGGACCACAGCTGAGACAAGACAGGGATACATTTTTAAATACATAGTGAGATTAAAAGGTGTAAAAAAAACAAACAAAAAAACATGTTCTAATCATTTGGTGATCTGGTGATTTTACCAAGATAGTTTAACTACAACCATTTCTAGGTTATACAATACACGACACATTTTGCAAATATTGTTGAGTCTTATGCATCACATTCTATACAACTGAGATGGATGTTAATTTGCCTTTGAGTGATTTGCATCTTAACATAACAATTAAAGTGATTTTAAAAGTTTGCATTTTGTGTGTCACAGGACATGCTATGGATGATGCCCGCATTACCCGGGCTATTTCTCTGTGTAAGAAAGTCGTCAGCAGCTTCTCCTACAGCTGGAGGAAGAGAAGAGAGCTGGCTGAAGTGCAAATACAGCTGGGTCTTCCAAGTCACCAGCTACTCACAGAGGCAACAACTCGCTGGGGATCAAGGCTTCTCATGATAGAGAGGGGTCTGGAGCAGGAAAGAGCACTTTCTAAAGTCCTCTCTGTCGACATGAAAACCAGACCTCTAGTCCCTACTTGGCAGGACATAGAGGTCCTGGAAGCAGTTCAGAAAGCTCTCAAACCCTGTCAGGACTTCACTGATGCACTTTCAGGAGAGAAGTATGTGACCCTGTCCTATGTCAGACCTGTGCTACACCTGTTTAACACTAGTCTCCTGGCACCTGGAGAGGAGGATAGTGAGCTGTGTAAATCCATCAAGACCCGCATTGTGGATTACCTCAACAATAAATATGCAGATCCATCCACCAGTGACCTGTTGGACATGGCTTCTTTTGTGGATCCACGGTTCAGGGCGAAATACATCCCTAGTGAGAAGATTAATGCACTAAAACGTAAACTCATCTTGGAGGCAGAGTCTCTGCTCAGCTATCAGGGTACGTGTTTGTCTGAGCTGACTGATCCAGCCGTGCCTGAGTCTGCAGACCGAGAAGAAGCAGCAGTAGGACACACAGCTAAAAAAAAAGAGATCACTGGCAAGCTTCTTCCAGCACAGCACAGCCACCAACACTGGTTTCACAAAAAGGGAAGCAATCGAAAATGAATTTTCTAGCTACCTGTTGTCAGTTTGTGTAGAGAGTGATGCTGACCCTCTCAAATGGTGGAAGGAACATGAAGTTGCCTTTCCAGCACTGAGCCTCCTGGCCAAGAAATATCTTTGTGCGCCAGCTACCAGCTCCCCTTCTGAAAGGATTTTTAGTTGCAGTGGAAACATTGTAACCTGCCACAGGGCATCGTTGAAGCCTGATACTGTTGACAGATTAGTTTTCCTGGCACAAAATCTGTAAGCTGTACAGTTGTTGGCCTTGCTTGTTTGTGTTCTTTCTATATTGTTATTGTCATTGGAGATTTGGACAAAGACCCACTGACCAAAGAATGTAATTTTGTTAATTTCATTCAATCTGTTTACATGTTTGGTTTTTTGCACAAAGTACCAGATGATTGTTCAGCAATACACACAAAGAAGCACTTTAGAAAACTTTAATTCAGTGTAAGCACTTTTTAAAGAGCAAGATGCCTTTGTTATTTTAGATCTGCATCTTTTTAGTTTACATTTTACATTTAGTTTACAATTTTTAGCTTTTTGTTATGTATGAAAAGAAAAAAAATGGAGCATTATTATTTAATAAATGCTGACAATTTATTTTTGACAATTTTTTCGTGTACATCTACAGTTGTATCTTAATAAAAGTTACATGTGTGACATCTGGGACAAGTACCTTTGACCAAGAACTCTCTTTTTGTTCTTACTTTATGGGATTAAAAAAATATCGAGATATATATCTTATATCGCCATCCAGCTAAAAAATATCGAGATATGAATTTTGGTCCATATCGCCCAGCTCTACTCCTAACCTCCAGCTGCTCACCGATGCATCCGCTGGTGTCTGAATATTGGATAAAAAGCAGAGAAATAAAAGAACCACATACCTCAATAATTACACCCTAACATGGAGACATGACGAGTCAGGAACAGTTAATGATGAAATAATTAATCATTGGCAGATTTGAGCTGAAAATAAGAATTTTGCTGCAGTAAATGTGCCTCTTGTACTTGCATGTACTTTAGTAATTGGACCTGCTGTGCGACAAAGCTCATCCTCAGTGTCCAGCCTAAAACACGACCAGGAGATGATCTTTCTGTTGTTTTCCCTCCCATAATGGTCGTTACACATGGAGGTGTGGGAGAAAACAGCTTCATTCTGTGCCTGAATGCCTCCTGTTTGACAGAGATGGAGCACCGGTGCTGCAGCTACTTTGCAAATGTGCTGCTCACACTACACTTGTGTGCAGACACACATATAGCTTGTTCCTGTGATTGTTTTCTGCTGAGCCCAGAGAAAAGTGACCTTTAGGTGCCATTCCTCTTTGTCTGTGAAAGCATGCCTCGTCCTGCATGTCTGCTCATTACATGTAAATATAACAGCTGCTCCCAGGCTGCACTGTTGTATGGAAGAAAAATGTACACATCTAAATACGGTCACACACACATACAGCTGTGCATTCCTCTCACTTTGTTGTTGTTAGCAGGACTGTAGATGAAGCGCTCATCCTCCTGTGTGCATGCGTGCTGTGGGAAATAAGTCTTATGGCACATCGATGGCAGTTTTTCCAGGTGAACTTTTATGTGAGACAGGATTTGCTTTTGCCTCTTCTGACTGTACTTCTCTGCTTCCATACAAACACAATTAAACATTTTAAGGGTTGAACATCTTCACTATGTTGCATGTTTTCCCCAACCGTGTGTTTCTGTGACTTCACTCTGCTGTTTGCAGTTAGCAAACACTCCTAAACGCTTCTTTGAAACATGGTGCACAGTGTTGTAGGATGGATTATTGTGGACGGAGTGCAGTTGTTCTGCTGACTGAAGTTTGGCCCGTTTACAAAAATCACAGAACCAAGTTAAACAGACAGACCTGTTGAATTCTACAGTGATAGAATAATAATGATAATAATAATGATAATGATAAAGATGATGATAATAATAATAATGATAATGATAAAGATGATGATAATAATGATAATGATGATGATGATAATGATGATGATGATGCTAATGATAATAATAATGATAATAATGATGATGATAATAATGATAATAATGATGATGATAATAATGATGATGATAATAATGATAATAATGATGATGATGATGCTAATGATAATGATAATGATGATGATGATGATGCTAATGATAATAATGATGATGATAATGCTAATGATGATGATGATGATGCTAATGATAATAATGATGATGATGATGCTAATGATAATAATGATAATGATAATGATGATAATGATAATAATGATGATGATGATAACAATGATGATGATGATAATAATGATAATAATGATGATGATAATAATGATGATAGTGATAATAACAGAAGGATATTGCACAGAAATGTCTCAAATATTTTCGATGTACCTGACAGGAGAGAGCGTCGTGTTAACCACAGCACATTTCCATCCACCTGTTTCTATGCAAATTTTCAGTCTGCTGTCCAAAGCAGAGGCTGGAAATGCAAACAGCCCAAAGCCTCAGTAAGGCCAAAACTGATTTTATTTTTCATTGTGGTTTGATGGGCTCAACACGTCCAAGAAACAACTGTGGTTTCCTCCGTCAGGCCTGAGCTGAGGTGTTGTTCTTTGTTTGGTTTCTCTTAAAGGAGATGAAGCAAGAAGAAGGATATATATTATAATTATATAATTATAATATATATCCTTCTTAAATAATATATAATTTTATATTAATTGCTTCAAAAGAGGATTTATGGGCTTCATAGGTTTTATCACTTTGAAGCTGATCAGAGGTCATAAGTGACAGTAACTGGGCAGCCCTCTAGTGTATTTACTACCCATGGCCATTTAAACTTTAAGATGTGTGGTTTACTTGAGCACCTGCACATTTCACATTACTGTAAGGTGCTGAATCTCACTAACATGTCGTGGTCATGCTCGTCATCTCCTGTGTGTCGGCCTCTTTGCTGAGGTCATGCTTACTTCCTGGTTTTGCACTGAGCTTTGGCTGGAGCTCGTTAGTGCCACCATGTCTTTGTGTCCTTTCACTCTGTGATGTTTTAATAGTAAGTGTCAAGGTTTTAGTTTTTGTCTCAACTAAAGAAAATAAAAATGACCATTAATAGTTCTGTAAAAGTATTGTTTCTGTGTAAATAATAAATGACAGTGAATAGTATTGCATGGATTTGTTATGTTGTTGGTTTTCAGTGTGTATGCTTTCAGAGTGTGTCGACTGAACTTGTAGTTCAGCCTCTCAGGGCTTTTGATTATTGTTGTTAGAGCCGCTGGTCTGTAGTCCCTGAGACAGTTTACACCAGGATGTTGGGAGTTGGCACTGTCGTGGATGTCCTAAGGCAGGTGGGGATAGTCCACTGTGATGAAAAACACCTGTGTCAGTTTCACAGCACCGTCCCGGAGGACTGGGCCAGGATCTGTGCATTTACATCACAGAGGGAGTTTGTGGCGTCCACAGTGTTTGATGAGGACATCTTAGACATGTTGTGCACACTTCCAGTGTCCCACTCTTAAACTGGTGTAGTAGAAGGTGTTGATTGTCTTTGAATAAGTTAAGTGGTAAATCGACTGGTTCCTATTCAGCACGTTTCTGCTCTACCTGAGCACTCGCAGCACCAGCGCAGCTTCACTCAGTGTGACTGAAGCTGTTCAGAAGCTGCATTTGGCCTCAGTTATTCAATTCAATTCAATTTTATTTATATAGCGCCAAATCACAACAAAAGTCGCCTCAAGGCGCTTCATAGATACAGAGAAAAACCCAACAATCATATGACCCCCTATGAGCAGCACTTTGGCGACAGTGGGAAGGAAAAACTCCCTTTTAACAGGAAGAAACCTCCAGCAGAACCAGGCTCAGGGAGGGGCGGGGCCATCTGCTGCGACCGGTTGGGGTGAGAGAAGGAAGACAGGATAAAGACATGCTGTGGAAGAGAGACAGAGGTTAATAACAGATATGATTCAATGCAGAGAGGTCTGTTAATACATAGTGAGTGAGAAAGGTGACTGGAAAGGAAAAACTCAATGCATCATGGGAATCCCCGGCAGCCTACGTCTATTGCAGCATAACTAAGGGAGGATTCAGGGTCACCTGGTCCAGCCCTAACTATATGCTTTAGCAAAAAGGAAAGTTTGAAGCCTAATCTTGAAAGTAGTTTGTGTTGTGTTAACAGAGTTAGAAACAGGGAAACGTGATTGGACTGGCACATTGTGGAAGAGGAGACACTTTAAAGACATTATACAGAAGATTTAAAAAATTGGTGCAATATTTAAACACAGTTTGAGAGAAATCAGATGAAGTTTCTGCAGTACTGTAGTAGGAAAGTCCATCAGTACACACACACAGCTCGTGGCGGCTGTGTTCATCCACAGAGGGTTGTACTGTTCTGGCTTCTCCACAGTGACACACTGCACCCTCCACCCCCTGCCCACCACACTCCTCCACTGACACGACCCTGTTACTGAAGCAAAATGCCAGCGTTACACAACAGCAGAGGAAATAATGAAGCAATCCTGTTACATGGCCTCTTGGCACACACGCACCTGATATCAGCCATCTTGAACAAAACACACATGCACATAAAGGCTTTCAGCTGAACTATTTTTTGTGTTCGTTGGCATACGTGGTTACATTTTAGCTTTTAAAAAGCAGTTATTAGCTCCGTCATCCAGCTGTGACATGTTTTGATTTATTTGGTACAGTTCTGCTGTGAGCTCCTCCAGCTCTGACACGAAAACACATCTGACACCACAGAGAGATCCAGCCGGGAGCAAGACAGCATCACTGAGAGAGACAGACCGGTGTTTAAAGGGTGAGACAGGGACTGATGTTCTTCAGAGTCTTAGTTGTCCTGGGCTGTACGTCTGTCTGCTCAGCCTCTCTGTGTTCACATTAAACCCTCTGTTGCATCTCTGATCCAGCTATTACATCATCTCTGTATCTACCAGGAGCACTGTGTGAACTCATTAAAGAGCCTCACTGCAGACTGCCTTCAAAGATCTAGTGAAATCTATTGGCCACATGATACAAGAGGGAGGGGAGAGTTTACTGGTTGGTGGGGTAAGGAAGGTGAACGTGTGTGTGTGTGTGTCTATATAGAGAGATAGATGGATGTAATTTTTCTGAAGGCTACTTATAAGACACATACTTTGATAACTAACAGTTTCTCACATTTCTATAGCCAAATACAAAGACGTAAATGCTTAAGACGTTTTGCACAGCATGGTAGTAGTGGTGAAATAATGAGATGGAGGTCATGAAGCATGAGGTAGAAGTAGTGAGTTTGTGTTGAAACATTGTTTACATGGTTTGCCAAACGGACTGATCTTGTTGTGATTTATGACAGAAACCTGGAGGCACATCTATAAAGTGCGCTCTGAAGTCGTTGGTTATTAGTGTGTGGTTCACGACACTGGAGCTTTACTTTTGAAGCCTGTTTCCGTGTGAGCCCTTCAGATGAACCATCTTCATGAAGAATGAAGTTTAAGGAAATACGAATAGAGAAATGCTGTCTGAGTCTGAGTCTCATTTTTTTAATTGTAATGTCGGTCAAATGTTTTGAATCGTACATGTTGCACTGATGTCTACATGTTGCATGTTTCATGAGTCTGTTGAAGATATTTTGTCTAGTTTTTCTTGGCTTTAAGCTTCTTTTCTCCATCACTAACACTGCAAAGTCACCATATCTCTATCAAAACACTCACTTAAACATTCCCATATCACTGAAAGAATAAAGACAATAGTTGTTTTGACGCGTTTTATTTTACCACCGTTTTTAGACGAAGAACAAAGAAAGGACAGCGTCTGATATGAGAGGTTGTCTAAAATGAATGAACGTGTGTGTGTTAGATCTTTGTTTCACTCGACTCCTTCCTGGCTACAGACTGCTCAAGTCATGCTATGTTACCTAGCAACAGTTGCCCACTCTGCAAAACACACACACACACACACACACACACACACACACATGAGTATCAGCAGGCATTCTTGTTATCTGGCAACTGTACTGGCTCTGTTCATCATGACATGAGAACAAAGGAGTGTGTGTGTGTGTGTGTGTGTGTGTGTGTGTGTGTGTGTGTGTGTGTGTGTGTGTGTGTGTGTGTGTGTGTGGTGCAGCTCTCTCCTTTGAAAGCTGACTCTCTAGCTCTGCCTGCCTTCATAGGTTGTCTGTCCTTCCACTCAGCATGTGTGTATTTGTGCGGCTGCATGCACAGACCTGAAACAGTCGGGGCCTCGTGCCTTGCTTGTAGGCTTGTTAGCCAGCCTGGAGAAGAACCAGTCAGCCGCGTCAGATGCAATTTTGGTTGAAATTGGGTCAATAAAAAGCCCCTCCTCTCCCTGAGCAGATGGAGCAGGGCTAGTGTAATCTCCTGCCTCCTGTGGGTCTGTGTGTGCATGTGTAATTAGAGCTTACCTTTATGCAGTGCAGGCTGCAGATGAAACGTTTGTCTCCTTCTGCTGAAGCAGTTCAGTCCACTCACTTTGATGAGCGATAACCGCACCACACATGTTTAGTAAAGCTGAGAAATAGAAAGTACAACTACACTTGGTTGGTTGTTGTACAAGATTTAATATGTGTGTCTGTGTCTCTGTGAGTGTGTGTTAGATGGACCAGTACCTGGACCAGTGTGTGCTGTTACAGTGGTAGAGGATTAACCTGCTGAGCAGCAATGGACAGATTACTAAATCTGGTTTGTGGTCAGCTGATAAAAGCGTGATGCTGTGGGTGGGTTCAGCATCGGGGCACTCAGCTTCTTTTTCATCCAGCTCTTTTTATTGTTTTTCCAGCAGTTAAACACATAAACATACGCAGGTAAACGTGCAGCGTTGCTCCCACCGCTTCCCTCCCCAAACACTGATATATACTCAGGGTGTGCACAGATCACTGTCAGGCAGTGGGCTCTACACATCAAACACAACATAATCATGAAACCATATCACATATTCTCAACATAACTGATGAATGGCTGCCAGGAACCTGGGATTTTCCAGCACAGCCTCTGATGGTGAACCTAATCGTCTCATCACGTCTCTAATCCGCTTCCCAAATGTTGGGGGTCGAGGGTCCTCCCACCTGGTCAGAATCGGTCTTCTGGCCAGCAAAGAGGAGGACGCAGTCGTGTTCGATTCACGCGTATTCAGAGGTGGATCAGAGGGAATCAGACCAAGCAGTGAAGTCAGAGGGGTTGGTGGGTCTCAAAGATTGAACTCCATGTAACTTTGGACACTTTGTGGATGGAGCTGGGGTCCACAGTTTGTCCTTAGACCAGTGGAGACGCTGATGAGGTGGAGATGATCTTTAAACCCTGTAGCCAGGTTGTCTCTGGTATTGTTTGTCCCAGTTCGCCTCCCATCTGTGTTTAAGGCCCTCTAAGAAAGTCAACCTGGATTCATTAAACACGTTTCACCCAGGATCTGTTCCAAGTCCATTTTCTTTTCAAGTCTGATCCTTTAAATGATGGACTTCATGTCCATTGGAGAAGGTGAAGGTTAACATCCAGGATTAGATGAGACTAAACATCTAATCTGCAAATATCTTAAAAATACCTGAAACCTTTGAGACGACTCTGCAAAGGAAGCAAAGCCGGTATCTCCCATTGACTCCAGCCAGCCGTCAATGCTCTGTGTCTAACTGACGGTGTAAACAGGTGGGCTTTCCTTATTGGAGCAGCAAGCCACAGCTCAGGAAGATTAAAGGCTCTTTTGAATTGATTCCAGATTAGAAATGAATGAATAACCTGTAGAGCTGCAAGACAAGTTTGTTTAGTTGAGCCACCCAACCGCATCTGGCTCCATTCATCCAGTAAAGCAATGGCCGAATATTTGCTGCCCAGTAATGGTGTAGAAAGTTTGGAAGGGACTGGCCACTGATTGTCTGAGGTAGCTGCAGGGTTTCTTTCCTTATCAGTGAGATAACTGACTATCTGAGTTGATAAAGTTTAGGGACATTTTCATAGAGTTAATCGCTCCTCCTGCAGAAAGGTAGTGTTTCCTCTATTCTGTCCTTGTTTTGTTTTAAATAGTGCAGTCATGCAACCTATTTAATAAAAGCAACCTCTTTGACCCTCATTCTTTGGATAATTGTGGTCCCATTTCTAAACATCACTTTCTCTCCAGGGTTTTAGAAGTGATCGTCACTGAACAGCTGATTGCTTACTTTGACTAAATGAGGCTTTTCAAACACTCCAATCAGGTTTCTCAGCACAGAGGGACGAATGAGGCTGGCTGCTGCCTCTGCTGGTAGATCGTCTGTTGTAGTTTCATCATTGAACACTGGATAACTGTATTTTATTGATTTAGTCTTGTGTATATAAGGAGAAATTGAGTCATTTAAAATGTAAGAAACACTGTAATCATTAAAGAGTTCAAGTAAACTCGTACAGTCACATCTTGTTTAAATCACCTGGCTGTGTACACAGGCAGGAAGGCCAAAAAAGCCCATTTTCTAAATGCTGGTTGGTCTACATGAATACTGTAGATCAGTGGCACATTTGGCAGCTGTCGTTTTGCCTAATGTGTATGTGAGAAATAAATTATGAGCTCAAATATTAAGCAGCCCTGAGGGAGGGAAGGTAACAGGGTCGTTGCTGCTGTCTCCTCTGAGCACCACCAGGCACTTTCCTACACGTTAGACCTGCTACAGCGACTCGATGCTGGGCAACATTTTGCCAGCATCTGGTGAATGTAGCCGCCTGCTAATAATACTGAATGGAGTTGCTAATAATAGCAGGAGTAATGGCACTCATAGTATTGTCTCCTTCCTGCTATGTTGTCATTTTGTAAACACACGATTGTCAGTAAACTTGTGTTGAACGGAGCTGAAGGGGAAGGAAGTGGAGGAGCAGAAGTGAGGCGGGTCAGTGGCGAGGGAACAATCTGAAAGGCGAGGGGAGAAAGTGAAAGACGCTCAGTCAAAGAGCGCTGTGAGGAAATAGGACGGTCCTGCGTCACACAGAGAGAGCGAGAGAGGAAGTGTGTGTCAGCCGGCCCTGCCTCTCTCCCTCCCTCCCTCCCTCCCTCCCTCTCATCTCTCTCCCTCCTTGCGTCAGCAGCAGTTAAAATGTCGGCTGTGTAGCTAGTCCTCCGCTCTGCTCTCTCCCTCTTGGCCATCTGTCTCTTCTTACCACAGGAGGAAACCGCACTCTGTTGCTCTTCCTCGCCCGTTCTTTTTCACTTCGTCATCCTTTTCTTTCTTCCTGTCTCTGCCCCGGTTGCTGGATCAGAGCTAGTTTTTCTCCAAAGCCATCGCCTCTCAGTGTTAGTTTGGACACGGAGGACAGAGGTAATGTTACACTTTTATATCCTCTGCTGTTTCGGAAGAACTGTTGTGGTTTACATTTTGAAGCAGGCCTGAGTTTGATTGATGAAGTAACGCATTTGAGTAACACATACTGGCTGTGAACTGTGGAAACTACCCACAGCTTCTATTCTGGGAATGCTGCTCCGTCCTAGGTGTTGTCTTCTGGGGTGTTTGAGTGTTGGAGAGCTGCTTTTTCTGCCTCCGCTTGTACCTGCTCCAAAAAATGTCACGTACTTTGCCCGTCCTACATGTGTAACGACTGCTGTGGAGCAGAAGCTGCCATTAAGCTGTAATGAACAAATATAAAAGGCTGTATTAACACAGATGTTCCTGTACACGACGCGTGTGATCCATAATCACATGGGATACTCAGTGGGAACTACTCTTACTAAAATGTGTTTAGCAGCAAATTCATCTGGTTTTTTGTGAACTCGGACAGAAATCGCAGTTGGAAGAAGTGAGAACTTAACCCGTGAGACAAACCGGGAGCATGTAGGCAGCTCCCTGATCCAGGACCGGCTGATCCAGGACCGGCTGATCCAGGACCAGCTGATCCAGGACCAGCTGATCCTGTTTGCTTCTCCAAAACTACCAGAGAATCAGATTAGCATATCGCTGTGGATGTAAGACAGTAATGATGAGGCAGCTTAAAGAGCTGTGGATATTGAAGCTAAAGGTGAAATCCAGCCAAAGCATGAAAGGAGTTTATTAGAAACTATTATACAAATAATTTTATATAATAAATTCTACAGTTTATTAGATGCTGTGAGATTCTGCAATATTGCATATGTCGTCCTTGTATCAAATTGCAGGGCACATGTAATGAGTGTCAAAGTCGTGTCATTGTTACGGGCCTGATTGACACACAGGCCTCGACCTCCAGCAGCCGAGGCAAACGGTTCATTACTATGTACGACAGCAGTTTGGTTTGATGACTCCAGTCATCTACCATCAAAGTAATGAGTAGCTTTGAACACAGCCTGTGGATTTCTGGAGTAGAAACCGTTGTGTGTGTGACCCACTTAGACAGCACCGCTCGTCAGCGCAGCACTGCACCAAGATCAGATTCACAAATCTTATAAATCTTTTGCGTTTTTAGACATCGCAAACATGAAAAGTGCCCAACACGCTCTTGTGTTCGTGTAGAGAACCTACAGACGACGTTGTTATTCGGAGAGCTGAGCTGCTCGTTTGCTTTCAACGCCATGGAAGAATAAATCTCTGATACTAAGAGAGGTTTTCACTTACAGTTGAGCCTCATTTGGATTTAAAGGTCATTTCATGTTTCAGGTAGGATCATGTCTGTGTTGCAGAGTGTTGTTTGTGTGGTTGTGTAGAGCACAGTTGTGCCGTATTGTCCCCAGTGGAGGAAGATTCTTTGAAGTACAGCAGCCCCTCGCTATAACACGGTTCATCTTTCGCAGCTTTGCTCTTTTGCGGATTATTTTTGTCGATTTTGCAGGGTTTTTTTGTTTTATTACAGCACATTGTGTTCTGCGTCCCGATTGGCTGTAGACCATAGTCAATCAGTCTCGTGCTGTGTCTCCTGTACAGCACAGAGTGCGTTCAGCTTGTCAAATTTACATAAATCTTCGATCCCAGCAGTGTGACTCTGCTGCACTGTATGTTTGTACGTTTTCTCCCCAACAAACACAACAACGTCGATGAAACGTTTTGCACCATCAAAGGCTCCTGTGGTAGCACCCAAAGGCAGAGCAAGATGCTAAAGGAAGGTAGAAGTTACTAGGGCAGGGCAATATGGCCAAAAATATTTATTGCGATATATATTTAAAAGTTGCGATAACGATATAACTGACGATATAATTTACGTGAAACAAAATACTTTACAACTCCACAACTTTATTAGTGCAAAAAAAAAAAATCAATGTATTGTCACTTAAACAAGCAGCTGTTTATGTGCATTAAAGTTATATAAAAATGTAACAGTGCAAATGCAAATTCCAGTTTAACCAAAAGGCATTTCCAGTGGAAACTGGCCGACACATCCTCAGCATAACATGTATAACATCCACAAAACTTAAGAGGTTATACACACACAACACGGTAACATTATGTTGAAGCACAGCACGTATCACTCCGCGAGGCTCCGCCTACGACAGCTGTAATGCTCCGACAATCCATCAAGCGGTGCGGCTTCGTAGCTTAGCAGAGTCGCACTGAAACATCTGACGGCTTTTCGAGCGCCGTGTACATAAAATCGTTTCGGTAATAACGACGGCCCGCTAGCACACGCTACCAAAAAATGTGCTTTGTTGTGTATCTGACGGACGAAAGCTACACCAGTTCCACACCACTGAAGCTGCAGCATTTTTACAAACCAGCTCTGGTTCATCGTTTCATTCAACGATCCGCTTTCGCTCTTCTCGTTCTGCGTCGCCGCCATGCTTTTTCCGCCATGTGCGTATGAAAACAAAGGCACTGCGCATGCGCGTTTTACCCATATTCTATTGCGATATCTCATTTTCTTATCATTGCCCAACATTATACTGGTATTACTGGTATGATATGGCCCAGCCCTAGAAGTTACTGTATGTTTTAGATTATAATATAATACTGGACTTATTTTTCCACGAATGTTTGAACTCTGAGAGAGTTTAAACAAGAGACAAATGTGTGAAGATGTTCACGCCTGTCTGAGTGTATAAAGTGTGTAGTGAGGTTTTACAGCCTTAAAACTTTATAATAATTGTAGAAAATAAAGCTGACTTTGCTGATGATCGTGGGTTATTTTTAGACCGTAACTCGCGTGATAAACGAGGGAGCGCTGTGCAGTGTACAGTTTCCAGTCTGTGATGATTGTAGATGCTGTATCATGCGCTTCGTTGATGCTGATTGGTCCATTATGTCTTATCAAAGTCAAAGACAGCGCAGCCATCTGCCAGGAACGTTTAGAGCATTCCTCTGCTGACGAGCTGGTCAAAGTGCCACAACTACTACCAGTGATTGGCTGACCATGAGACTGTGCTTGATTGGCCAACCACCTTGCCTAACCTGAAGCCAATAGAGAACCTACTGATTATTATTATCAAGAGGAAACAGCAGCAGTCTGATGCAGCAGACATGCAGCTCTGTAGTTCAGGCTTTGCCACAGTAATGTGGGATCACTGAGGGACAGTACTGGTGCAAACCCAGCTTTGCACTACGCTGCTTTTGAGTTATATGATGACATTTAGAATAATTGTTGACAGCGACAGTATAGTTTGTGAAATTATCAAACGATACTGTCCATGCACAGTATCGTCACCTGGTGTAGTCACCTGCAGATATCACCTGGTCCACTATCTGAATTCATTTACAAAGTGATGGTTAAAGGACGTCTCACTCTTCATGGGTTCATCGGGTAACTCGCAGTCACTGAGGGCCCTTACTTTAGTTGCTATGATACACAATATCTCAGCTGTAAAAACCCTGCACTTCCCCAAGAGCTCCCAGCTGGACGTTTCCAGCTGGTAAAAACACTTTAGTATGCATGCATGTGTCACGTGATCCAAGCAGATGAGATCTGTAAGTGATCATATAAGTTTGTTTATTCAGCACTCGTACAGTTAGCAGTGTTCTATAGCACAGACATAATGTGCCCGCTGTACACAGACCAACACTCTGAGTGCATTTATGTGGATGCTGTGGGTCATTACTTACTGTGGATTCAACTCCTGGCTTTGATCCCTGAAACACTGACCCTTCAGTGGAAGCGTGCTAAAAACAGCAACACAAACAACTTTAATGAGACTCACTAAACACCAAATGTTTGAATGCACATCTGTCAGTGTCTCCTAGCAGCACAATTCACCGAGTGAGGGATGTTTGCACGTGTAGGTGGCGTTCTGGGCCCTGGCTGAGCAGTCAGGGCGCTCTGATGGTTCACTGGGCATCTTATTGATACGGAGAGTCGAGAGGAAACTGCTCATGTGTGTTTCAATTTGACGCAATCTTTTTCTGATGCTCGTTCTCGCTCTGTCTTTGATGAGGCAGCGGCTTCCTTGAAGCTCGCGTGTGGTAACCTCTTGAGGTTTCTTAGCGAGGCATGAGCTCATAATCTCCTCTTCATTCTCCTTTACAATCTATTGAACTTCTGTCAATTATAGACACACAGCAGCAGAGATGTCTTTGTGCTCACGGGGACTGATCTGCTTTCCCAGCATGCCGCTGTGCCGTGTCTGTTCTCCCGAGATGTTCTGGTTCCCCGAGAGTTTTCATTGTATTTTTATCTCTAAATACAAGGACCTCAGTGTGTGTGTGTGTGTGTGTGTGTGTGTGTGTGTGTGTGTGTGTGTGCCTGTCTTGAATCAGTGTGCAGTGTCTTTAAGAAGATGGAGGAGCTGAAGTCCTTTCAGAGGGAGGCGATCAAGGTTTATTTAAAAACTTCCACTCTTTAATCCAGCAGTCTCAGTGATTTACCACTGATGATTTAAAAACATAATCTCGTCACGTTTTTATGACTCAAGCATTTGTTCATTTTTAAATAAACTCATTTTAGCATTAATTGTTGTCTTTAGGAGAACAAAGTGTTTTTTCTCCATGACCTGGACTAAATGCATGAACACCAGGCCCTGAGTTTCAGCTTAGAGAGCACCTGCATTTGTTTTACGAGCCAAACCCATCGTGGTGAAGTGGAATGTAGAAAAAATCATTTGATCTTTGCTTCTTGTTTTTGTTTTTTCTGATTGATGCAAGTCAAAAATGTTATTTCAAATATAATTTGGTGAAGTTTGTGATTCCAGTGTTATTTATAAAAATGGACCAAGCATAACTTCTGATGTGTAGGACAGCTCCAGTATCTGTTTATAAAACCTTTCCATGGGTTCTGTGTGTGTGGAAGTGACTCAGTGGGTAAACACTCACCTGAACACAAGACTGACGCACGTTTTGAGACCTGAATTTGGGCTCGATGTTCATTTTCGATGGCCGAGCTTTCTGAACTGTTCGGCCAGTTTTGAAATTCGTCTTGAATCAACGTGAAATGGAAAAATTAAATATCGTTTTTTTGGCATTTGCCTTAATTACATAGTGACGAGGAAGACAGACTCGAACCCAGGACACTGCTCTGTGGTTGCTGCTTACCCGCTGAGCTACGCTGGCACAAGCGACGTTGTGAAATTTTCTTTCACAATAAGCTGTTGAGAGTGCCGTGACTCATCAGCCTTGCACCTGTGAATTGCATATAACCTTTGCATTTCCTCTGCTGTTGCTAAATGATGCAGTCATGGAGGCGTCCACAGACAGATACTGAAGCAGTGGGGCAAAGGACAGAGACCAAAGAGAGGGGTCTGAGAGGACATGCGCATAGCTGTGGATGTTTCTGAAGACATTTGTGGTGATAATGAAACATAAGTGTGAAAGGTTTAACCTCCTGCTGCGTCCTTTAAACAACCTGACGGTGCACGCTGGGCAGTCTTGGTTTTTAGAAACTAGTATGTTGCAAATCATTTCCTGTACCTTTATAAAATGTCCTGACTCATGTGTTGACCATTGGTTTTGTTAAATAATAATTCAATGCTAAAAAGGGAAGATTGTGAATTTGAGATACAGATGACGTGTTTCCTGCTACTGAGTTCTTCTTTCTAAGATCAGCTGGAGACGATCTTTAAATCCAGCAGAGTCGCAGAAAAAACAAGCAAGACTAGAAACGGCAGATCTGCTTGTTGGACCTGGGTAGACCTGCATCACCAGGGTCCAGAAGAACCCTGGATAGACCCTGCTGGCCAGAAATGCTGATGATGTATGACATCCTGGACACTTGTGACATTTGTAACCCTAACCCTCTTAAATACATACAATGCTAGCAATTGCATTCTGCTCGTAAATGCTGGAAATATGATCTGCATGGACAGAAATAGAGTTGCACACACACACACGATGTGCTTCTGCCTCCTGTGGGTGTGTGTTTGGGAGCAGAGCTTCACAGTAGCCATGGTTTTCACCTCTAATCTCTCCACCAGACTGGCCTCGTTATGTAACCATGAACCCACAGCAGCACAAACATGCACTCGTCCACTGCCGTGACCCTCGTTCTTTCACGTTTCCATTTAGTTTTGTGACTGGTCGACTGACGTCAGGCGCTGAAATATAAACGTATATATTTCTATTTAACGGGATGCAGCCGCTCTCTGCGCAGCATGGGCAGCTGAGCCATAGGCTGACATTGTCAGAGAGCGTGTGCGTGTCTTTGTGTAAAAGCGGGAACATCAAAGTGGAGTGTGCTGCCTTTCAACTGTCAGCCTTCCTCTGCTCATTAATTTATTCATCACTCTGGAGCTCCTCTTCATGCCCTGCTCTGCGTCTCTGTCTCTCTTCATCATGTCTCCGCTCGTGCTTTTCCTCCCTAATCTTTTCCATAGCTCTGTTATTTGTCTCTCGTTCTCCCCGTTTCCTCTTCCTACATTTCTGACATCTGATTTCGTCCCATTAGCTGCAGCTCCAAATGAATCGTACCTGAAATGTATTGTAGAATTGAATATTTCCATGAAACACTGAGATCTAAATATACTCTGGTGACATCTGAACGATTGCTCGCAGAAACGAGCTCCACCATAAAACTGCAGCTGCTGACGGTGATGTGTTTTCTTTACAGACATTTAAGCCGGTGGTGGGGGAGCGCCTGTTGTCTTCAGTGGCAGCAGTGGAATTCTTATTGGACCGGCAGCTGGACTTCCTGTCAGACCACTCAGCCTACCATCCGTACCAGGTATTCACAGCTGGACGGGCTTTTTTCATCTCAGTGTTGGTGTTTGCTGTTTCGATTACGCAGAGATTGAAAAGACTACACCAGCAGCTGTGCTTTTCTATTTCCAGATATTTGCTTTTACGCGCATACTTTCATTAAAATGTCTGAAAGTCAGGTAAAAAAAAATCCTTGAGATGAATTTTTGTTTCATGCCAGTTGTTCAGCATTCCTGCCTCTCGCTGTGATCACGCTTATTCGTGATACTAAACAAATTTATCAGACGTATTTTAGGATCTTGTTGCATGAGTCACTGCACTTGGCCCTACTAACCTAAAAGCAGAATTTAGCGTCTTCATTGTAGTTTCTACTACGTCACTGCACTTAGAGTGGTGCCATAGACGGTGATGAAATCGACCGTGGTCATAGTAGCAGGAAACAGCTTGATAAGCAGTGGAAGGAATTTCCTGCTGATGCAATCATGCATTACAGTTATTATTTGATTTCTATTCACTCTCTAGACTTTCATGTCTCATCTCCACATATGACAAACACATACGTGTCCAGGCACGCGTGGACACACACAGGACTTTAACCCTTTAAAATAATGTGAGTGTCTGCACCGATCCGTCATCATCAAATAAGAGAAAACAGACGGAGAGTGTTTCTGGTGGTCAGCCTGCCAGGTGCGCGGTGGCACAGATGGGCACGTTCGTGACGCTTGTTCATCTCCTGAACTTTTGTCCTGCAAGAGATTTCTGTCAGGAAGAGTGGAGGGAGACAGGGTGGCCCTTTAACACAGAGTAACACAGACTTGTTAGTTAGTAGTAAAACATACAGAGCTCCTGGGAATAGTGAGCATGTCACCTGTACACCTGCAGGTTGAACAGCATTACGTCATAAATGTTTTTGATGCTAGTTCATGTTGTCTGTTTGTCTGCAGAAACACTTGACAGGAACTCGGCGCTGACAGCGAGCTTTGAGTGGTCTGCTGTTACATTAGCACACAAACCCACACTGCAGATAGAAGTGGTCAAGTGAGGCTGATATATGTCTGATATCCATCTATTGTAGGCCAACAGTGGGTCACTGTGTTTGCAGCACCCAGGCAGGAGCCTTGGATGATGAAAGCTATACAGTGCACATCAGTAACACCTTGTTTTGTTTGACCAACAGTTTAAAATCCACAGTTTGTCTGTTTAATGAAGAAATGTGTCCTTCAGCGATTATGATGGGTTGGATATACAACTGAATAGCAGGTAGTGAAGGTGCATTCAAACTATTAGAGAGGAAGAAACACTGAGTAGGCCCTGGACTGGATGAGCGGAGGACTGATCCACTGATCCGCTGATCGGGTTGTAGTGTGTGCAGGTGAAGAGCGTCAGCTACGATCATGAATCTAAGGCTGAATGTCAGGATGTATTCCTCATAGGCTGGGTGTCAGAAGAAAAAGACATTCTGGGGTAAGTTGGATAACGTGGTCGTGAGTAGAAATCGGTGGCTGCAGCTCATTGGACGCGTAGGCACAGGAAGTAAACAGACTTCTCTCTTTACGTGCCTCATTCATTCAAGCACTTGTTTAAAGTGCTTTCTATGATTACACTGACAGAGGGAGACTGCTATCATAACAGTCTCCCTCTGATGGACCCATTAGAGAGCAGGTTGGTCTTAATACCCTGCCTAAGAACATTGGGCATGCAGACTTACCTTTCAGTGGGTAGATGGTCCCGCTCTACCTCCAGGGCTACAGCCGCCCCTGAACAGAGGTTGATTAGATGGTGTTGGGTCGATAAGGAGGGCAGTGGATGTTGTGAAAAGGCTGTGGTCAGTATAGAGTGACGTGCAAAAGTGGATGAACGTACACACAGGTGGACTGCATGATTTTCAGAAGCTGCAATTTGAAAGAGGGACTGTGAGGTGGCAGTAGCTGCCGGGGGAGTGGTCAGGGGCTAGTTTGTAGGATGAGTTTGGAAATCAAGAACTAAGACAAAAGGCTTGGATTACATGGTGGAAACTAACGAAGAAAGAATGTTGGTGAGGGGAAGATTTGAGCTGGGCGATGAGTGGTAGGGACGAGTCACCACATGACTGATAAAGTACTGCTGAGGGGAGCTGCCAGGAAGGTGTTTGATCTCATTACTAACTTCTTCCTCTGGAGCCTACAGAGCAAGAGCCGCGGTTTAGAATGAGTAAAGAAAAGTCAGGGAGATGTAGACAGTAGACAGGAGTACTGGGAGACTAGTATGGCATATAGAGAGGTGGGAATGGTTTATAGTGAGTTATAGGCGAGGCTGGATACCAGAGAAACACAGTGGGACCTGTATCAGCTGGCTGGGCAGAGATCAGGGATACAGATGGAAACATAATGAGTGAGAGGATGCATGAAGAAGTGTACTGTTACTGGTTTTAAAGAGCAAAGGTGATGTGCAGCACTGTAGTAACTACAGAGGGACGTGCTGATGTGATGCTCACGGGGAAGCACTGCAGGTGTGCTGTTAGCTTTGCGAGTGTTTATGAAGACGTTTAGAGAAGGAACTGCACTTTGTCTCGTGGAGTTAGAGAGACTATGATGGTGCCAGGAGAGTAAATGTGGTGCTGCATGAGGACGTCAGGAGAAGAGAAGTATGTGAGGATGGTGCAGGGCATCCACGGGGATAGCGACACAGTGGTGAAGTGTGCAGCTGCTGGATTACACCAGCATCTGCTTCGAGCCCCTCAGATGAGGTCATGCAGGAGTGTGTGCGGAGTATGATGTTTGCAGACGGCAGAGAAGAGAAATCAAAGTCATTAGAAGCAAGACGGAGTTAGAGAGAGAGAAGCAGGTGCCGATGAGGCTCTTACACCAAGACAGGAGGCTGAGGATGCTCAGATGTTCATTGGGAGTGAGCAGCATTAGAAACGAGTCCATCGGAGCAGCAGTTCAGGCTGAGACGGTTTGGGCATGTGCAAAGCAGGGATGGTGGAAATACTGGACAAAGTGTGATGAATGTGGAGCTACTGGGCAGATTTCATGGATGTGGTGACAGAGGAGGATACGGAGGACAGGGTGAGATGGAGGTGAATGATCTGCTGTGGCAACGCCTGAAGGCTGTAGCTGGAAAGAAGAAGCAGCCTATAAAAATGAGATGAAACTGAAACAGCCTTAATAAAAATGATGAACAATCATAGTACTTTGTTACTTTTGATATGTGTGCCGCTGAGTGCTGGTGCCTTTTCTTTAATGAGCGGAAATGAAAATGGCCACGTCGTTCCTGCTTTACTCTACGCTCCAACCATACTGGTCCCATTTCTGTTGTGGCCAGAAGGCTCATTAAAGCAGGAATGTTGATTTGAAATGAGCCTTCTGGCTGTCCTGTCCTAACCTGCTCACAGCGACTGAGAGCAGCGTGGAAACTCAGACCTCCCTGCTGCCTTTATGCGAGTGATGATTTTCATCAAGAGGATTTCTTTACTAAGAACGTCAGATTTGTTGATTTTGAGCACATTTTGTACACATTGTAACCAAATTAAATGTGCTAATGAAAAATGAGTCATTCATAATTATGTTGGATACAGCAGCCATGGAGGGACGCTGGCTGTGGAGCGCAGGGAGGTCTGTCTGCTGGATGTAACACTGCCAAACCTGAACATGACCATAAGCTGCGTGTGCAGTCTGTCCTCTGATTGACATGTTTGCACGTGACTGACTCACACCTTGGGCAGAAGTTCATATTTAACCCAAGTCAAAAAAAGCCACATGTATTGTGTTTGCAGTCACACAGAAGTTGAATCAGCTGCTGCCGTGATTTGTTTTATAGATTTCCACACACTGTACAACTTTTATGCATGATGTAGCGTGATTGTTAGAGTAAACAACACGGCCACTGAATGTGCAAATACAGTATATCAAAATTAGGCATGCAAATTTATCCATGCTCTTCCACTTATCTTTATCAGGCTCGCGGGGGCTGGAGTTTGTCCCAGCTACCATAGGGCGAGAGGCGGGGGTGCTCTGTGGACAGATCTGCTCACAGGGGAGAGAGACGAGCACCCACATCCACACCTGTGGACGATTTAGAATCACCAGGTGACCTCCCCTCACCCTCAGCTGGTGGCAGCAGATCGTAGGGGGCTGCTTGGTTGTTGGGGCCTCTCTGTATCAGTATAGAGGTCTTTACCTTTCAATATTAAATGCTTTGGGACAACTCATTGTGATCTGGTGCTGTATAAATAATATTGAAAGGAAGTCAAATGAATACACACTTCATGATAAACCACATGACTACAATATACACACTGACATATACACACTGACACTACACAGTCTGCCACATGAGTGGTGACTGAAACAGGAAGGAGTGTCAGGTTGGAGGGGGCAGTGCTGACTGCAGAGGAGTTGTAACACACACACACACACAATGCAAATTCCTCTATTCTTAAATCACTCATGTTCACACAGAGCTCCCCGTTCTTTAGTAAAAACAGTCGTGTGTCTCTCACTCTCTGTGCGCTGCAGCCTCAGAGAGTTTTATTTCTTTCTTTTTGGAGTTGGACAGGAAGAAGAGAGTGGGAGGGGGCGGGGACTGCAATCTGTTTGGCATAAACGCTACAATGAAGTCAGTGTTTAGTGGGCCAACCCAGGCTGCTGCTCAGTTGTGTGTGTGTGTGTGTGTGTGTGTGTGTGTGTGTGTGTGTGTGTGTGTGTGTGTGTGTGTGTGTGTGTGTGTGTGTGTTACTAGAAAATTGTGGTCTGAAGCTGAAGAGCAGCAGCCAGATAATAAAACTGTTCGTGCTGACTCACCAATCTGACCAAACGATGCACACACTGTGTTTCAGATCTGTCGCTCCACCTTTCTGCAGAGATGCTCTCTGTTACTCTCACGTACAGCAGAGTAGAACTTTACTTCATGTGATCATTAAATGCTCCTAAAATGCTTCAACAGCACAAACACAGTGGACAGGAGCAAGCTTAGGAGGCAACTGCTAACCACATAGCATGCTTATCAGTCCAGTATCAAAACAGCCGAGTCATATAAACCACAGAACAGATGGTGTCCCGCTGCCCCAATTTATTACTAGAGCACCAAATACAGATTCATCTGTTAATAATAGAGCCGACCAAACACAGTTTCCTTCTGTTAAGTGTAAATTCACTTTGAAAAGTCGAGTCTGATGAAGGGGATATGGGGTTTAGGAGCTCAGCAGGAACATCCAATGGAGATGTGGCTGGAAACCACAAAGTACCAAGTATTGGGTTTCATGGAAGCTGCTGCCAGCCCGACCCGTTGATGGTGTCATGAGGGGACGTTCAGTATTGTTCACATTGCAGGATCACTTCTGTGTGTTTAAAATTAAGAAGTTTTCTTTGTTTTCCTCCATGAATGTGACTGTTGGGGGAGGAAGGCAGCAAGCAGCTGACACACCCATTTTAATAGTGTTCAGCTGACAGCCTCAGAGCAAGTTTCTGGCTTTATGCCCTGCAGTGTTCCTAATACAAAAGCTGCTCTGTGCTGTTGCACAGTCACCTGCTGTGTCTGACTGAGACTTGTGTGGGAGACTATGATGCAACGTATGTAAGAGCGCCGTAAAACCACGTGTATAGAGTCAGCACTCAGATCTGACAAAACAAAAGCTTTGGAAGTCTGCTCGTCTTTGCCAGCTTACATCACTCATTCAGTTTTGACTGCCGTCAGAAAAAGGAGTCAAATTGTTGCTGGACTCGAGTTAGTTTCAGAACATCGTTTCAAACTGACATTACTGCAGGTTTGAAGCTTCATACTGACTAACAAACCAGGCAACATCATAGCCCCGCTGTTCACACACAGAGAATAGTGTGTGCGCTCACTGGGATGGATTACGAGTTAGAGGAGTCTATTAACAGAGGTCATTAGTCATCAGAAGGACAAACTCTAGAATATGAGACACGCTGCTTTCCACTGGGCTATTTTTAGGCTACACTGGTTTAATTTGGAGTTAAAAAAGGTTTTGAAAGTAGAGCACTGCAGCAGGATCAGAGAGGGAGGGGAAGGAGATGAAAGAGAAGGTGAAATGAAAGCGGCCTCACTTCCTGCCTCTGTGTCTTTTTGACTCCTGCCACTCTTTATCTGTGAGGAGACGTACACGGACGGGTGCTCACACCCAGTTCTTATCTCACAGTTTTGTAAACAGTAATTAACAATAGAGAAGATTATAGATGATCTCATATATGAGAAAACGCTCAGAGATCAGAGCAGCTCTGAGCTGTCTCAGCCCGTCACCAGGATAAGGAGCAACTCGTCTTATTTGATTGAAACACCAGTAATCCGTTTTATTCTGGAACATCTCAGAATGGATCGTTACTACACGAGCTGTAGTGCACATAAGCTCCTGACTGAGCTGCACGGAGCTGTGAGACGGTGTGGTGTCTGTGGTTTGGTTACTCGTCGTCTTTTAGCATCCCTTTGTGTCTGTGATGTCTCTGTCTTATACCTGTTACCTTTTTACTGTCACAGCAGAAAATCTGTTGTTATAGAAAAACGTAATTATTGATACTTTGAATGTGTTACAGCGAAGGGATAAAGAATAAAAGAGCACGTAGTAGTGTGCAGAGTGAGGGCCTTATACTGTGAAATCAAAACGAGGTCACAGAAGAGTAAAAACGAACACTTTGTGGTACAAAGTGTACATTAATACATGAGTCGGCTCAGAGGGATGAGCGGGCGGCCGTATGATGGTGAAGAGCGGCGAGCTGCAGCCCTTGGCCGCCCTTCCCCTCTCTCACTCTGCTGTCCTGTCACTCTTCACTGTGTCTGTAAATAAAGCCAGCAAATAATTTAAAAATAAATAACCAGTACACTAGATCTAAGAAACTACTCCAACAAGGTGTCATGTAGGGATATGTGTGTGTGAATCTTTCTGGTATTTGTTTCACTTGGTTGTGGCTCGGTGCCACTGACAGTAGAGCTTCACAGCTGTATGAAACATAATATCACGTCTTTCAAAAACACTTCATTTTTTCCTGGTTTCTAGTTTCAGACTGAATCTGGTTTTTTATAAACATCATCAGATTTTGACAGGAGTTGGATTTTTAGATGTTTTCAGTCACTGCGGTGAGAATCCGCTGATGTCTCAGCCATGGTGGTAATGCTGGCGCTTTAGATGCTGCGTCCACACTGGGCGGGATTTGCTCTGATGATGTTTGATGACTTCAAGTGACGAAGAGAAAAATAACCAGCGGCGATGCGAGATGGTCCCGACTTTTCTCACCTTGGAGGTGTGCGGTGACTGCGAGCGCCAGGGCAGGATACGATGGCTGACACATGACCTGCTTTTACAGGATTACCGAGACAACCAAAGGATGACACGTGTGCAAGTAACTGCCATCTGCTTCAAAGCCACCTTTGACGAGCAGTTTGCAGCTTTATATAAATAGTTTCAGCGGTCATCGGGATATAAATAAACTGAATGCACAAAACAACAACAAAGAGCTTGTATCTGTGCCCCAAAATAAGGTCGTTAAAACCCTTTTTCCTGTGCAAGTTTCTGTCATTGTAGTTACTACTGCTGACTTCACCCACAGAGTTCAGCTCCCCGTGCTAGCTCTATCATGTTTCTGCTTTAGCTTTTACCAAGACAGGCCTTTGCACAAATAAACAAGCACTGCTACCCTTCCCAGAAGTCTGGACTGAGGGAGGAGACTGCATTAGTTAGTATTTAATCCTTTAACAGCCTCATGTTCAGTCATTAAACAACAATGCTGCTGTACATCGTGCTAAAGCTCATGTAGACGATCAAAAAGGCACGTTTTTGTTGACACGACTGCTGTGTGAACACGCATGAAAACATCATAAAACACTGAAATGTAATGCATTAGAAAAGAAGTGTGATGTGAAAACCTTTATTCTGTAGATATGAACTGAATTAAGCAGGAAAAGTGTCTGAAGATTATTCCAGGCTTTTTATCTGAACCCACAACATACTGTGCGAGTGACACATCCATCAGAGGAAGCAGGGATGTTAGCAGAGGCAAAATCAGTCTGTTATTACAGACGGAAAAATCCAGAACCGGAAAGAAGGATCATTGGATCTTTTCATCACCCACATTCCAGCAAGTACAGTATGATGATCCCAGTCTGGACTGAGCACAGGGTGTGAACCATTCATCAAGGAAGAGACGTCTAGATTAGACTTTGCAGAAGATCCACGAGCTAGCAGCAGCCTGTGCAAGAAGGACACGGAGGCTCTGACACACTGTGACGTACATAACTCTTTCTTTTCTTACATTTAGGACTTTTGTGGTCACGTTAATAAAGAAATGTAAACATTCTAAGGAGTTATTAGCTTTTGAAGTTGAAATGAACACGGTGGCACCGGTAGCTGAGAAACCATCGTCTGTGTCAGTCTGGTTGTTTCTGAGCTGGCTTTGACTCAAACACGTGTTTAATCATTTGCTGGTACTTGTTGGTGTCTTTAAGGATGAGGTGGACAGTCAAAGCCCAGTGTTAAGAGACAACCCTCAGCTCCACGAAGAAGTGAAAGGCTGGCTCAAAGACCAGAAGGTGCAGGAGATTTTTATGCAAGGTAAGTCTTTGTTTGGACTGTGTGGTCGCATTTTAGCATGCCGTCTTATTTCGCTAAAGCTCACCACGTCAGTGACATCGTTACTGTAATAGTTGTTGTATAAGGAACATGCAGTGGGACTATAACTGCAGTGGGAACTGTTTCCTGTGGCTCGCAGGTCCCTACTCATTAAATGGCTACCGTGTGCGTGTGTACAGACAAGACTCGGCCACCCAGTGGTTCACTGGTATCATTACACATCACGACCTCTTCAGTCGAAACATGGTCGTTATGAATGACCAGGTACGTGGATGCACTCACACACAGTTCTGTGATGTTATTATTTAAGTAGTTTTACACTGTGTGAAATGGATCGAAAGGATGGGACGTGTGACCTTAACCTGAGACACACCCCTCTGTCTTCATCGTGTTTAAAATAATAATCATTTACAGACGTTTCATCTGATTTCATCTGCTATTAAGAGACAGAGGCAAAAGGAGTGGAGTTTGACTTTTCCCGTTAGCCTTCAATGAAAGCAGGCATGAATCTGACACCGCCCAGTTACTGATTTACACTGAAATCAGATTGATACCATAGATGGATCTACTCAGTCTCAGAAGTGTTTGAATCTTAGTCACCTCAGGGTCAGAGGCCGTTTTGGTGTATCTACTCTGAGGCTGAAGGATACCTGTAATGGTTGGTTAGCAGTCTGCAGATATTCTGTTCTTGCTATAGACCTGTACATGCAGAGTAACGTAAATACTCTAATGATGTTGTTTACATTTGCATCTGTTCATCATTTGATATCATTTGAATTCTCCAAGATACGAGTGTCGAATGAACCTGGTGTGTGTGCTCAGGTGCTAGAGCCTCAGAACGTGGATCCATCCATGGTCCAGATGACCTTTCTGGATGACGTTGTTCACTCTTTGCTGAAAGGGGAAAACATCGGCATTACCTCCAGGCGCAGGTCGCGATCCAGTCAGAACAACAACGCTGCCCACGTGAGTACAGACACAGAAGCAAATATGACATACAGTGATAAACTATCTGTCACCTGTGCTGTAGGTACTCAGTGAAAAATTAGAAATGAGGAATAAAGATGGATTGTATGCAAAATATTGAGTTGATGAGGGTGTGGAGTTGAGACGAAACACACAAAGCTGTAGAATAGCAAAGATTGGTGTACTCATGACTGTCGAGCTGAATGCATCCAGCACGTGGCTTTTGGTGTTGTTTCTGTTAGCGAGCAGCTGCTGCTTTTCATCTAATCTCAGCATCATCTGCATCCTCCTGTGTATCTGTCCGTGTCAGAGACATTGGTCAACACAGATCTCTGAACGCTCCGCGTCGTCATCCTTATCCTCAGCATTCCCTGAACAGGGCTGTGGCTCCGAATCTTCCACAGAGCTGTTTGACCAATGTCCTTCCTTATTTTCTGTGTTCACCGTATCTTTAAATTGCCAACTTTGCCTTTAACGTAAAAGTTTCTATGAACCTCGCCTAAGAGGTTAGACACTCAGGCGCTCTGTTGTTCTGCTCACCTCTCGGCTCCGTGTAATGTGCCTGCGGTGTCAGCAGGTGACCATTAAACTGTGGTGATGTAATGTCAAGTTGCCACGTACTCGTTTGAAGCAAGCTGGTGTAAGGAGCTAACGTTGAACTCTTAGCCAGTCCCGCAGTCAATAACAACATTTCTCCTTGTCCCACATTTTCTTTGTGTTCATTTCATTTTGTTATTTTTCTTTTTATTATTTTTTCCTGTTGTCGTTGACATTTTAAAGATGGCGGGAGGGAGACCCGGCGGGACCACTGGCAGCACTCAGGTACCCCAGAACCCCCACTGCTACACCACCTCCCAACCCTCCAGTCCTACACTTTCTGCAGTAGAACAAAGCTGACAGACGTCCTCTGTGCTCAACATTTTCACACACCCCTAAATCTAACTCAGGCCCAGGGTTGTACTTACAGTGTGAAGCGATTACTGTTTTCATTTGGTACTTATAAAAGAACAAGCTGAGTATCTGCAGTGGAGCTCTAATTCCACACATCTGCACTGAGATGCAGTCTGGAGCCAGCGTAACACACTGGGACAAAGCTGGAAACACGGTCAGTGATCAGCTTCAGTGGAAGCGGACTGATCTGTCTTCTCAGTCTTATAGGTTCATTTCTGTAAGTCAGGTTTTATTAAATACTACTGGCTGCCTCAGCAGGCACTCGGTCACATCAACTATCAATAGTTTTACTCCATTGGTCTTTTGGACTGCTCGTGGAGTAATCGAATAAGCAGACAAATTAAACTCTGTGACAGTGTTTGTTAAATGAATATAGCTGACCTGCCTAAATCATCTGAAACGTATAATATTCGGCCATTAATTCAGTTTAAAACGTTTTCTGTGAACACCGATTGCATTAAACCTAAATCTGTGCTCTGCAACGTTTCACATGTTCATTAAAAGAGTAACCGGGCCAAAGTGCTTCTCACAGCGCCATCTACTGGCTGCTTTAGCCTCCGCCACACCCCGGGTAATATAGCTGCTCCCAGCTGTGACGGTGTGTGTGACCACAGAGGTCAGTGCAGCAGTGTGGGGTTGCTTTTTGCTATGCCTTTCACCAAGGATTAGATCACGTGATTCAAGAACTACCTCTCACAGACACTGAATGTGCTGTGCATCATGTGCCTGGCTGTAGGTTCTGTCCTTATCAAAGCCACGGTTTGACCGCTTTAGCACGTGTCCCTCTCACGGTCAGCAACGGGACAGAGTGAATAAACACACTGGCACAGCAGCCTCCAACATGTCAGTCAGAGTCTGTAGGAGTTGTGCTAACAGGAACAGACTAAGATCGACCACACGGCGCTGAATGTCAGTGTTTGTCAGCTTCTAGTGATTACGGGGAAATAACCACGGGCCCATGTTGGTCATGAAAAGTGGATAGGTGCTTAGTTCAATGACTCACTCTGAGGCAACTTCATTGACCTGCTGACGCTGGGAATTAAGGATAACGCTGACTAATGGGAGAGAAAGGAGCGCCCACTGCCACAAACAGGAAGTGAAGCCGCAGCCTGGTAATGAGGCCTCGGTGTCAGCCTTCACAGCGATGGAAACAAAAAACTCCTAAAGACCTCATTTCACTTATTTCACTTACAAATGGTGACGTTCTCGTGCAGCACAAATGTAGCCAGATCGGCATCACTGTCATCTATAATGAAAAACATGTCGTTTTCCAAAGCAGAGCTAAGCCTAGATAATCACATGCAGCTCGTTTATTGTAAATACAAATTGGACATTTAGCAAATTTAGTTCCTTGTAAACATCTTGTGAATTGCACTGACTGCTGTGTTGCATAGTACTCTGCTGCATGCGTACAGTAAATCGTATTGAGCAGGTGTGCTTTCAGGGACAGGGGTTATCAGCGTGCAGACCCCTGAACACCTTCAGCAGAAATAGATCAGCAGGTGCAGCATTGTCTTTTACTATACTGGTTACAATCATTTGAGCGTACTGGTTTGTAGGTTTTCATCTACTTTACAGACAAATGCACCTTCATGTTCTCTGCAGCTCTGGGACCTCGTTACCTAATATACCATAAGAAGCAGAATGACAGTGTCTTTGTTGCTGTGCGAGAGTCACAGTATCAGGATGTGCTGGGGCAGTGATGCTGTCACTGATGAGCTCTCTCTAGCCTGAGATCAGCTCACTGCCCTGCACTCTGCAGCCTATAAAACCCAAGTTAAGGACAGCTCCAGTCATCCGTGTGTCATCTTCCATCACTGCTGTGGGGGCATCATAGCAATATTGTCCTTCCTGTCTGCTGTGGGTCATTTGAATGACAGTAGGCAGTGACCCTCAGTTGCAGTCGGGGATGTTAACTTTGTGCTCTTTCACACCAACCCCCCAGCAGACTGATAGTGTTAGCTGTGCATCTTCACCCACCAAGTTAAGTAGTTTAAACTTCACTGACATGATTTCACATATTAAACTAGGCAACTGCATAATAGCTACTGTCTACCAGAAGCTTCTGTGCTGTCACTGGGACCCAAAGCCTGTCGGGTAACCTCAACACTGCACAGATGGAGGTTTGTTCCTGTCCACGTGATAAATAGGAACATTCTCTGAAACTAGAAAGTACAAAGTAAAGCCTGATGACTCCAGCCTGTTGCAGGGAGTGTTCGTGTCTGTGGACGTTCCTCTGACTGAAGCTAAACTCAGGCGTGTTTTAAATTAATTGCAGAAGTATATCAAGCAGTCATACATATCTGACTGTCGTATAGATACCATATAGAAGAACGGTGTGTTTGTAGTAGTTGTTTCAGTGTTCCTTTCTTACCTCATAATCTGTACAGTTGCTTCACACCCATGGTAGCCCAGTTACTTCTTTTGTTTGTTGATGTCATGTGTAAATGTGTCAGCCAATGCTTGATTGTGTGCAGCATACAGCCTGCCAGCCGTAACAGTGAAACCAGACAATAGAATCTGATGTAGGCTTTACTGATGTTGTTGAGGTGCACGTACTGGTGGGTAAACTCAGACTTGTGTTTGTGATTCTGTAGATTCTGTTCATAAATTGAATTTGTTATTTATTTCTGTTTTCATTCTTGCAGAGTCATTACACACGAGCCCAGGCTAACAGCCCTCGCCCCATCATGACATCAATAGGCCCCAACTCTAAAGCCTCACAGGGCATGCTGGCCTCCCAACAACTGAGCCAATCGCAGCAGAGTCAGCAACCGGCCAGCCAATTACACCACTCGCCTGGTGGCAGCGGGCGGGAGCAGAGAGAGCAGCGCATCTCTCGTTCTTCCAGGAGGAAGGGATCAGATAGCAGCGTTCCAGAGGAGGAAAAGGACCGAAGAGAAGAGCCCGCAGGGCGAGGTGAGTCGGGTTTCATCACAAGAGAGCTAAAACATGCACACACGTGAAGGCGTTTCATGGAAGCCACTTAAAACTCCAGTTAGTGGTTGTGGTAAAAAGCCCAGTTTCATGTCATATTGAGAACAATAAATCGAGTCAAACAGAACAAATATCATGCCTGTGTCTCAGTGAAATCACAACAGCATAAATGCTCACCTTTCACAAAGTGACTTCACCAGAATGTGATGTCACGGTGGCTTTCCCCATCTTTTATGTACAGTCTATGACCTTAACCTAACCTATGGAAAAAAGAAGCAATTTTTGGTCGCTGTGCAAAGGTTAGCTTAACGTAAGACTCGGACCAGACGTTAGATGTTAGATGTATTATGCACCATCATATTTAGTTTGTAGGTTTCTGTTCAGGAAAGTTTACTTTTGCGCCTCACCCATGTGTGTGGATCTGACCCAGTTTAGTGGCTAAACCAGTCCAACCTCTCACTGGCTCTGCGGCGATTACGGTCATGGTCAGACTGAGGTTTTACCTCCAGTGCTGAATATTAAAACTGTGCATTCTGACAGCCCCTAACAACAGGTGGGTGGACATGATGATTCAACAGTCCAACATATTAACAGAAAGTTGTGTGTGTTGTGTGACTGTGCAAGTGTTCTTGTCTCTTTCCTTAACATCTGAGCAGCAGCTTGCCTTTGTTTGTGATACTGAAAATGTTTCAAATGTCTGTGAAGGAACCCAGCTACACGACGATCTGTCCAACATAAATCTGTCGCTACCACGAGTCTCACACAGGTGCAGAATGATCCCACCTGTTTGTCGTTTGTTCAGAGCCCAAGTCCAAGGTGAAGCAGTCTGCGAACAAACGCAGGAAAGGTGACGAAGATGAGAAGAAGGCGGGTCCAAAGAAGCCGAAGACCGACATGACATCCGATCTGTCCGAGAGCAGCGACTCAGAAAATCCTCACAATAAGAGAGCCGCCCACTCCTCTTGCTCATCTTCTTCCTCCACCTCCTCATCTTCCTCCTCCTCCTCCTCTTCCTCCTCCTCAGAGCCCAACTCTGAGAACGAGCTAAAGACTCGCAGCGACGTGAAACCAAGTGCCATTTCTAAAATGGAGGAGGACGAGAAGCCGCTTCTGCAGGGACCCGAGACCAACGATTCCTCGTCTGTCATTGGCCGCCTGTCTCCATGGGCGGAGCTTCAAGCAACAGAGGATGTCAAAAAGAGCGTAGTGAAGGAAACGAGCAAAATGTTATCAAAGGAAGACGAGGAACTGGTCGCCGTAACGCAGATCACCCAGTCTCCACGGCAACAGACGCCGCTGATGTCTGATGTTGTCCAGGGCGGCGTTCTGGAGAACAGCAAGAACACTGTGAAAGGTGAGCTGCTGCAAGTTTCTCATCTCTGACGACGCTTCAGTGTTCTTACTTTGTTGTGTTTTGTTTTAGCGTCGTCTCGATCCCAGACGCCGTCGCTGTCCCACCTCCACAGCGCCGGTGTGATTGACATCACAGATGACGCCCAGGCCACCGTGCACCGCGAGAGCTCAGAGGCTGTGTCGGCACTGCTCGCTTCCGAAAAGGCCGAGTCCACGGCCCTTTCACCTTACCTCTCTCTCAACCCTTCACCCGTCTCATCGCCTCCTGTAGCGCCGTCTCCCTCGCCATCGGAGGGAGGCCGCAGGACGGAGATGGAACCTCCCGTGCAGCATCAAGGCATCTTGGGAGGCGGCGTTACGGCGACTAAGAGCGTAAGCAGCAGGCTGGAGTTTGCGTCCTCTGAGGTCATCAGGTGAGTGCAGACAATGTTTTAAATATTTCAGCTCACGTGTTTTTACCTGATGCTGGGACGGCGCCCGAGCGACATGGACGCCTGTGACAGAATGAAGCGACGTACGAGTTTACATTGATACAATAGCTGTTATCTCAAGGTCAGGGGTCAGAGGTCAAGGTTTCTGAAAATCTGGTGACTGCGATAATTCGAGATCAAGGCGACATATTCTATTGAAATTCATCCCGTAGGTGTGGTGCCTGAGCTGCGGCTGTAAAAACATTAATGTGGTGGTGATCCAGCTGTGGAGTGGGACTACTTTTCCCAGGGCCTTTTCCTTACTCCAAAACCAGGAGTTGGACATATTTCCGGTGCTGTTTGATCGTAGAGCTCAACAACAACAACAACAACAACAACAACAACAACAACAACAACAATCTTTATTTATAGAGCACATTTAAAAGCCTTGGGCATACCAAAGTGCTTTACATAAAACAATAAAAAATAAAACAGTTCACACATCAAATACATAAAGGTAACGAATTATGTTCACAGATAAAGCCACCAATAAGAGTAAACTGCAGCACATAGGTTATAGCAAGATAAGACTGCACCACCATGATAAAAGACACCAATAATGGAAAGAAAGCAGAGAATTTAATACAATAGGTCACTGCAAGCAAGCTCAACCACTGCTGGATTTGTGGGCCTATTTTAGGAGAGTAAAACACCTTTTTATATTAAAATATTAGCAGTCAACACAAGTTTAGCAAACACAATGGATCTCTGGTCATCAAAACTAGAACCACATCTGGCACAGCTGTGATCGCGGCCTGCTCTGGCTCCTAGCTACTGCACATTTGTGGCTTTGTGATTCCCTAAAACCTGCAGATTGAGGGAGATACTGAACTTTGTTTTACCTGGTATGCATAAATATATATTCTTTACGTATGTGTTTATTCCTCCAGTGTGCTTTGTGTACCAAAAGTATTGCTCACTTAGCCAAGATGTAGGGCAGCGCACTGGATGGTGGATGTCACTGTTAAATAGAGCAGCCCACTAGGACCCCTCTGTGTTTGCATGTTTTTGCCATTCATGTAGACTCTTTCTGGTTACTGTAGGCTCCAGTGCAAAGACATGAATGTTAGGTTCCCACCTTCTCTCGCCTTTTGTAGCCTTGAGATAGACTAGCAGCATGTTTAGGATGCACCCTGCTGTTTCTCCTGTCACACTCGGATAGACCTGTGACTAGGCTAACAGGAAGTACATGGATAGATGGAAAATGACCTGGTCGGGTCAGGGTTAGACAAAGTGGACTGAGGATCTGAAACTGAAAAAGAAACGTGTCCCAGTCCTGGATCGTAACTGAATGCAATCACAGAAACCTGCCCTGGACCACATGGTGATCTGAGGACTTCTCTCAACGTTTAACTTTATAGTCTTTCAAATATGGTCAACATCATACTTGCTTCTTACTTTTCCTGCTGTGCTTTTTTCCCAGGCCTGTCACATCTATAGCTGAAAATGTGTTGCTGGTGGAAAAGGAGAAAAATGTCCTTCCTCACCATCATCTTCATCAGCAGCAGCACCATACACTACAGTCGTTCCACGCTGGCATGAAGAGTCCCTCTTTATCTGAAGAGACAAGAAAGCACCCTCAGCAGCAACCAGCCCCCCACAAGATGAACACGGTGCTCCCCCCTGACATATCTAAACCTCAGATCAGCTCCAGCCCAAACCCCGGCTCAGCTCACCTGGACTCCCTGAAGCAGAAATCCCGCCCCGACAGCTCTCAGAGCCCCTCCTACCCCAACGCAAGTCAAGCTGATCTCGTCAAAGCTAAGGCCCACGCAGGCCTGGCGGACATCTCTAAACCTAAACCTAACACCTCCCCCGAGGTATCTAAACATAAAATGCTGAGGTACTCGGATACTTCCCCGCCTCCACCGTCTCGTTTGCCAGTTAAAATAGAGTTGGCAGAACCTCTGCGGTCTGGCTTCAAGCCAGTGCGGCTAGAGTCGGGCGCGGTCAGTACGAGCAGCAACACAAAGAGTCCGCTGATTATCAAGAAGAATGAGCCCTTCACTGTTTACAGAGACCCAGCTCTGGTTCGCTCCGACGCAGAGAACTCCGCCTCTGCAACAGTCTCATCCAATCACGTGGCGGCCTATCTCCATCCCCACCTGCACACGTTGCACTCCCCCCACTCGCCCTGCCTTACCCCTGCGTCACACCCCCACGCAGCTTCCCATCTCCTTGCTCCTGCTCACACCTCCGCCCTGCCTCACCCACACCTTTTGCCTCCCACTGTGCTCCCAGCCATGGCCCCTCCTGCAGCATCTCTCCACCCTCGACTCGACTCTCCGGGAGGTCTGGGTCACCTTGCTCTGCCCCACCAGCAGCAGTACCTACAGGTGTGCCTCCTGTGTGCTGCAGTCCTGTACTGTGGAGAAGAGTAGTGTCTTTGTCTTTTTACCCTCATTAAAGAAAAGCTAAAGATGCGTCTGTGTGTTTCAGGGCCAGGGCCACCATTCGCCATCTCTTCTAGCCCAAGCTCACAGCGGGGCTGCAGGACTTGGTCTGTACCCAATCCTGTGGCAGTACCCCAACGGAACGCCAACGTCCTACCCACCAGGGCTCAACCTGGGTGGACCCACGGCTAAGTGGGTCCACCCAGAAAATCCTGTTACTGTGAACTCTGAGGCCTCTCTCAGGAGGGTAGGTGTACAGGAGCACCCATGTCAGCGTGTTTGTGTTCATATTTCCACTGGTGAACAAAGATAAAGGATGTGGTAAAGGCGAAGGAAAGATTTGGTTGGCAGAAAGAAGAAGTGTCACCTTTAAGCTATAGTCTGTTTCTGTTATACGACAGTTCATTCAACAGGATGACACGTGTCCATATGTCCATATTTATTTTATCGAGATGTCTGTTTCCAGCGTGCTGACGCTTACAGTGATTTACTCGTTTTGATGTTCAAAAGTTCGCTGCTGTGGTTTCCAAAGGCTGGTTTTTTCTTTAACACTGGCAGATGCTGTTGCTCCCCTGGTTTCCTATAAGCCTGTTGGCCGTGAGCATGATGTGTGACACAATAATGAAATAAGACGCTCACCTGTAAAGCCCAAATGCACGTCGCTGAGCTCTATGGATGGATCTGTGAAAGTCTGCACCTTCCTAAAATGCCAGCACTACAACGCTACATTGATCCTAGTAATAGCAGTAGTACAGAGCTTTGTGATACCGAAGCCTGCCACCTTGTGGATTATATTTTAACAACATACAACTGGCTGGTGTGAAAGGAATTATTCTTTTAGTATTTTAATGGTGTGTAGCGCTTGTTCAGTTTTATGTTTTAGTCGTCTAAACCATTATTAACAGGTCAGGTGAGCGATCTGTTTCTGGAGCTGGTGCCAAAGTAACACCAGTTGTGTGTTCATTCAGGAACGTAGACTTTAAACTGACAGCCTTGAAATGTCCACTTTCACATTTAGCATCAGTAGAATGGGTGTAAAAGAGCGATATAGCATCTGTTTCTGAGAAATGCAGACGATTACGATGCACCTTACACCTCCAGTTATTTCTCATTTCCAGCAGGAGCTTCACTGGTGACCAGAGGTTTACGTGACCTTTTGCTGTCTTGCTCTGTGACCTCAGTAAAGACATGTGACTTATAAATCACAGGTTGTTAGCTAGTGAGCGTGCAGCGTCCCTCAGATCCACAGTTCGTGTTCCCGGGATTGTGACGCGCTGACGACGTTTGGTTTTAAAAAGCTGAGCAGACTAAAGTCCTCCCTGTGTGGAGTGGGTTCACCGGTGGGTGACATCGCAGTGACTAGTCCAATCCAGGGAGAGTTTCTGGCTTCAGGTTGCATTAGTCATTATTCGTAGTCCGTGGAGGAAACCTGGGGTCGGACCCCTTCATGTGGAGGCTGATGACATCCAGCAGCTTGTTCCCTCCATCTGTATTCCAGAGTTTGGTGTGATTGTCAGAGTTTGAGTGTGATTATTAGAAAGTGCTGTGTGTAGGTGTGCGTTGTTGAATGTGACTTAAAACACTCAAAGCAACAACACAAATATGTTTTAGGTGAGCAGAAAAGTGGAATACAAGGCCTTTATTATCAGTCCATATCAGCCCATTAACCATTTCATGTTGATTAGAGGAAACGCACAATCAGCCGACAACACCTGCCACCTTCTTCTTTTATCTTTCGGCCGCTCTCTTCATGGGTGGATCGTTACCTTCATCTCATCCTGTCCCTAGCATCCACGCCCCTCCTTTGAGCTCCTCCCCTGATCAGCCCTGTACAGTGATAATACACAACCCTGCATGTGTCTCTAAAACGAGGCGCGCTTCCAAAGGTAAAAACACATTCGTTAACCATGAAGTGAAGGATGGTCGGAGCTGAGGACGACTGACGTGACACCTTTAAACTTGACTAAATATATTCAGTAGTTTTAGTAAACAGGCTGCACAAACATGTTCCAATCATATATATGAAACATGCTGTGAGAAAAAAACTATCTAAACATTTACAGTCAGTGTGATTCATGACATGTTTTAACATTATTGCTGTTAGGTCAGACAAACTGGCTGTCTGTCAGTATCTTCATATTCATAGCATATCATGTGATACTTAACTCACGATACGATATTATTGCAATTTTTAAAAATATTTTGCGATATTCAGATTCTGAACATAAAGTTAAACTTTATCAATATTCATTTTATCTAATATCAAAGTCTCGCACTCAGTCTTTCTCTCATTTCAGTTTTATTGTTGACAAACTGAACGGTTTGTATTACAGTCTAGTCCAACTTAACTGAATGCAACCATCTGGTACAATTACAGCTATTCTGAACTATGCAATATGAAAACTATGCAGCCCCTTCAGCAACTGAAGAATTTGAAAGTAAATTAAAACAAAATATAATTTTACATTAAATAAAAAAGTTTTAAACGTAATTAAAATAAAACATGTCTTAAATTAAAATAAGTAAACTGTCATGTTTATTGCTGCCAAAAAAAAGTTAAACACATTTGGACAGTGTCAGGATTGTTGCTCAGAAAAAGGATCAACATGCTCTGAAGTCAGAGCACCAAAACCTTTTTTGTAACAAAATATCGATTTCTGCTGTCGCTGCATCGATACATTATTAGCAAACAAAATATCACGATACTACATAGTATCGATTTTCCCCCACCCCTAATGCATTTATAGTTCCTGTATCGAGTATTACTGGTTAAAAGTAATGAACTGTGTTACCCACACATGCGCCGAGAGAGCCTGAACCCTGTTCGGCTGGAACTGAAAGCTCATGTCAGGTTCGTTCACCCAAAGGTGAATTACAGCATCTGTTAAAGATACTTTCCACTCAGGACCCGAGACTTTTATTTTCATACATGTCCTGGTTGAACTGGATTGTTCGTCATACTAATCAAAGCTGAAATAAAGCTGCTTTTCCCAGCTGTGTTGTTGGACCTCTGATGAAGAAGCCTGTGTTAAAAAAGCTACCGGCCAATCAGACGCGAGTGTCTAAGGCACATAATAACCTCCCCCCATTATTGGTTGGCCACATGTTTCCTCACGTAGTTTTTTGCCATGAGCAGAATAACAGTGGTGTTTTTGTTTGTGTGTAGAATGCTGCCAGTCCATGGCTCCATAAGACTGCTGCTGCTGACAGTTTGGGAATGCTGAGCCACGTTCCTGTCCGGCCAGCCAGCGCCGATGCCCACCGCCCCCCCGTCAAGATCGCCCACACGAGCCCTCCGTTGTCAAAGACCAGCATGGATCTTCATAAAGAGTAAGCAGAAAGATCAGTGCTGTAGTTAAAGCTGCACCGTCGCTCTGTCACCAAACCCGCATTAATACTGATGAAACCTGGAATCATTGTTTCTCTGCATTTCAGTGGAAACTGAAAATATGAACTTGTGAAAACAAAGAGCTGCTGATGTTTGATGGGTTACACCCTGCAACACCAGATGAATGACACAGACCGACAGTCCCACAGTAGCTGATTTGTGTTTCCCACCTGTGTTTGTGTCCTATGGAGGGAAAAGCTCAAAACGTTAGAGGAGGTGATGGCGAGGTAAATCAGGCTCAACAGGACAGATTATGGATGGTTGGATTAAGTGTTGACTTAAAAACACTTAATTAACATAAAGATCGTAGTTTGGCCACGTTGCCATTGTGACTTGTTGTTATTGAAGAGTGGAGAAAATCCACGCTGAGGAAAAGAACTACTTCCTGTCAAACCAGACGGTCTCGCAGGTCACGGTACTCTAAGGAGTCTTTAAGTTTCTTCATTCTCCGTACAACACAAATGTTTGTGTTTCACTTCTTACTGAACCTCACACATGAAATGAAAACGTGCACTGAGGGGAAGCAGGAAATTCTTTGGTGGCTTCAATATGCATTAAAAAGTTAACTACTGTGGGTAAAAAGAAGCACAAAATATAGGAGCCGCTGAATATTTGCTTTGGACATTTGAACTCCTCTTTACTTCAAAAGCTCCGTGTTCAGAGAGCTCTCACAGAGCAGACCTGAGGTGGCTCTGAGCTGCAGGGAATACCTCAGATGAAGTGGCACTAACGCCGTACTGAAGCTGTCATGAACCGTAGTTCAGCACACAAGCTGGACCCAGAAGCAGAGACACACGCCAGGGTGCACGCAAAAAACTTTATTTTAACTAAGGGTGTCCCGGAAGGGTCAAAGGAAAACACGCCAGGTAACTAGAGAACCAAGGGACCGGGAAATAACTCAGGAACGCCGTAATCGGGACTGTGGGAGGCTGCAACAGAAAGAGGAAGAGGCTTACTGGGGAACGGAGAAATAACAGCATACGTGGGTAGAGAATTAATCTTACGGTCCAGACGGGGCCGTGGGAACCGGAGGGAGGGCTGAGGGTCCGCGGGGAAACTCCAGGTGAATAAAGGAGACGAGTGCCGGTAGTGATCCAAAAACTCCAGGCGGGCAGGAGAGGGCTCCAAACACGCCGAGCTGTTACCTAAGCGCACAAGGAAAGGGTTAGCGTTTGTTCCAGCAAAAGAGAATTTCGCAACCACCTTCACGTGGAAGCATGTTACCGCTGAGAGGCGACTAACGGACTGGCGTGGAGCAGCTGGCAGAGCTGGGTTAAATGGTCCACCTGATCGCCTGGGATGGGATGCAGGTGTGGAGTCGACAGCCACACGCGTGGGCGTGGGCATCCCATCAGCTCCTTGGACACCAGCCGCGGACCATGACAGAAGCAGTCTACCCAGAATGCCATTCATTCAGCAGCTTGTAGCCGCCTTACACAACCAACATCACTGACTACCCAACACAAAACATGGCTGAGGTTAAACCATCCATCAGTTGTTTCTGAGTCATGAACACTGACCTGCACACACACAGTTAGATCTTTCCAGTAGGAGCAGTTGTTGAAAAAGATGGTAAAAGCTTGTTTCATGAAGTTGAATATCTGTCCTGTCCGTGTGCAGAGATGTGGATAAGAAAGGCTACGTGGATCCCATGAGGACAATGACACTGGCACAGCTGAAGCAGGAGCAGACAGACAGAAGTCGCACTCCAACAGGAAAAGACGTCCATCTGCACCGCCTTTACCTGGATCCCCACAGCAAGGCCCGTCTGACGAGTCCACAGGTACGTGGCTGCTCGCACACTCTCCTGATAAACACTCACTTTTAAAGCAGATGGAAGAAAGGCGGGTTGAGAGTAGCGGACACATTCAGGCATCAGAGTCGTATATTTGTCTGTCATGTGTAAATATTAAAGCACATGGGCCATATCAGCGCGCTACCCTGTTGTTATCACTTTGTTAAGAAGCAAAGCTGATGCTGCACAGACACTTTCAGCTAAGCTTGCATGTCAAATGCCTTTGCAGACATTTATTTTCCACTTGATTAAAGTCTATGGATCGTCTGGCCCTTGCTTCCCGTTTCTCAGTGTAGCCCTCATTTAAACTGACTGTGATGGCCGTGGTCTCTGTTTTAGTGACAAATGTAGGAGAAAGTGTGAGAAGCGTTTCTTGCAGCGTTTCTGTTTTCTTCTCAGGAGGCGCTCCAGGCAGCAGACCGCGCCTGCAAATACAAAGAGGAAAACCGTCAAATCCTGAAGGAGAGCATTGAGGTCGCTCCCTTCACGGCTAAAATACAGCGCTCCGTCGACCCTGCGATGGACAGGGACAGAGAGAGAAGCAGAGATTCGAGCTTTTGTGTTCGGATGCCGGGTCTTCCCTCGCCAAGCCCCAAGACTAGCCACGCCCTCACTCATACCATGCAGTCAGAAAAGAGCAACTATTACACCACGCTGTCTAACAGTGTGGTGAATGAGCCTCCCAGACTCTACCCCTCCAAAGATGTCAGTCCTTACTATGACAAAGTGTCGATGGGGGTCCCGGGGGTCGTGGCCGGTGTTGGGGCCGCCGTGCAGAGCCCAGGAGCTCTGTCGATGAGCAGCTACCACACCAGCTCCAAAAACTCCCTCTCCAAGCCCCCTCCTCTCATCAAGCACCAGCCGGAGGGAGGAGAAGGTTTAGCGGGGAAAATCACGGAGCAGCTCAGTCAGCAGGTGACCCTCGTTCAGCCGCAGCATCAGCTCCACGCAGGCGTAGACAGGATAGACCGTCGCAGCCCTGCTATTTCTCCTCCTTCCTCCACGTTGTCCTCTTCATCTTCAGCCTCTAACCAACACCATCACCATCATCACCTGCAGCAGCAGCAACAGCTCAGGGCAATGCCATCTCTCCACCGAGCACCTGTCTTCCATCCACCCACACAGCACGCGCTGGAACGCAAAGAGGCTGCAGAGAGGGAAAGAGCCGCGCACGGTGGACGCCTCTCTCCTCCAACCCTCACTCCCATTCAGCCAGTAACTGGTAGCAAAACATCAGCAGAGCAGCAGAAGCCCCCCACGTTGCTGCCAGAGCTCAGGGACATCAAAGGTCACGGGACTGCTGCTGCCATCACCTTTGTGGCCTCTGCCACCCCCGGAGAGATGGCGGCTCCATCCGCAGATGGGTGCAAAGGCAGAGACTTGATCGAGGAACGAGGAGGGGTGTGCTCTGGAGATAAGGGGTTCTCTAAAAATAAGCCCCAGTCGGCAATGGCATCGGTCATTGTGCGATCGTCTATAAAGTACGACAGTCCCGTTGGTGCTAAGAAATCTGGTGCTCTTATCCACAAAGAGCTCCCCCAGGGGAGGTTCTACACATCGAAGTTTCAGGACGAATGTCCACGAGAACCTGCAGCAGGTAGGGTCATCCAGCCTAACTTGAACCTGGAGGGTTATAAAAAGACTCCTGTGCCAGGTGTGTCAGGACCTGTGGGAGCCGGTGCTACAAACTCTGTGTGCAGGACTGCCATTTTAGTCTCCTCAGCTTTTGGCTCTCAGAGTAAAACCAGGAGCGCTACTCCTGAGCCAGTTTACTCGGCTCGATGTGACTTTGCAGCGCTCAAACCTGGCACTGGGGGTCGGGTGCTCTGCCATATAAGACCAGAGACGGAAAAGGAGCTCCAGGAGGGCTTTGGCTCACACGCATCTCCAGGCGTCTCTCTGAATCCTGCGAGTGTAGCAGGAGCACCCCGCCCCAGCCCAAGCCTTACCCCAACACCTAGCTCAATCTCTGGCTCGAGTCAGCCTTACGCCTCTTCGTTTATCCACCTCAAGAAGCACAAAGCTGCTTTAGCTGCGGCACAGTCCAGAAGCAACCTTTCTACTCCTCCCTCGTCAGTCACAGCTGAAAATTCTTCCTTAACTGTGGATTCCACTGAGAAAACCCCCATTTCCAGCTCCCCGCCTCCACCTGCTACTAGTCAGGCCTCCTCGGTCTCGTTTGACAGCAGCAGCAATAGCTCAGCGAGCAGGAGTACCACACCAGGCAAGTCAAGTCCCCTGCTTAATGGCCAGTCCCTGGGATCAGCCTTACCGAGCTCTGCGCAGCCCAACAACTACCACAAGCTGAAGAAAGCCTGGTTAACCCGGCACTCCGAGGAGGACAGGAACACCGCTACCACTACAAGCTCCAGTATGAAAGTGGAGAAAAGTCCGAGCACCACTACCACAAGCAACACAGCAGCCATGTCAGAAATGATCAAGCCCTGTACCGTCAATCTCAGCGCCTCCACCTCCAACGAGGTCGAGATGAGCAAAGACATTGGAAGCAAAGGTGACAGAGACAGACAGCCTGAGGACAAGTTGGCCGGAGCTCCAGGAGGCGGGGAGGAGAGAAAAGTGGGGTCAAGGAGGGTGAACAAACGCACATACGAGTCTGGTTCGGAGAGCGGGGGAGATGATTCTGACACCAGCGAGAGCAAGATGGAGGGCCGAGCCAAGCGTCAGCCTAAACCGACCTACAAGAAGAAGCAGAACGACATGGCCAAGAAGAAAGGAGACAACGACAGAGAGGAAGACGACGTGAAGCCCAACGGCATCTTCAGATCAGCCCGAGAGAAGACTAAACTCAAACTGGCCAGCAGCAGTAAGTCCTCGCTCGTGTCTCGCTGTAGGTTTGTGTCACTGCTGTTAGGGAGCATGCAACAGTGTTTTTGTCACAGCAGTGCAACTGGGAGCTGTGGGGGTAACATTTACACAATGAATCAGTGTTAGCCAGAGTCTCTCACGTGTTCTCGGGAAGCTCGAAGGAACAAAACTGTGTAACAGATCAATGAATCATCCTCCTCCTGAACATAACACGGGCTATATTTGCAAAATGAGCAGCTGCGATCATAAACTCAGGGAGTAGTTTCGCCGTGCTCATACTCACGCACACTCTAAAGAGTCTGAATATTCTTTCTGAGCACAGCTTTAGTATTTCTGCATGGCTTCACTTTCCAGAAGCATCATCGTGCATGTTATACAGAGTCCAGGTGAAGGTGTTGTTTGATGTAACAATTACATTTATAAATGAGTATAGGTGTCTGACACAGCCTGCAGCTCAGCCTGGCAGGTGCAGTAAGGTTTCCTTCATTATGAGCTTCTGCCGCTTTTCTGTTATTATTCTTTTGTAAGTATATTTAAACTTTCGTGGCACTGCAGGGACTGCTCTTAATTCTGTTGTTACAGTGACAGTGAAGATATTCTGATACACAGTTATGACCTCCCAGCTTTAGCTTCATTATCACATAAAAGGTTGTTTGTGTAGATGCTAAACAGCATGTGTGGCATGAAGCACCCATGTGACTGCTGGTCTCATATGTTCTATCAGAGGATATAATATTCATTCTTTCTGAAGGGAAACTGCTTGGATGCTTTTCTTAATCAAATGTTATTTATTGAAGTCACATTACTCAGAGTGATTTCTGTGACTTCAGATGAGAGAAAATGTGGCAAAGACGTGAGCGCGTCTCCATCTACGCCCTGCTTATAAAGAAAATCTCCTCTTTTATCTGATGTATTTTCTGTGTTTCTCTTGACGAGCAACTCTATGTTAATATTTAAAAATGAAGCGTAGTCACAGTTAATGATTATGATGTTATGCATGTTAGATGGGATCCCTCGCTCTGTGCTCAAGGACTGGAGGAAAGTGAAGAAGCTGAAGCAGACGGGAGAGTCCTTCCTGCAGGATGATTCATGTTCAGAAATTGGCCCCAACCTGCAGAAGTGTAGGGAGTGCAGGGTGGTCCGCAGCAAGAAAGGGGAGGAGCCCGCTCACTCCCCCGTCTTCTGTCGTTTCTACTATTTCAGACGGTAAAGCACTCACTCTATGAACTCTCCTGCTTTATCTGTGCACTGGCTCCTTCGTAGAGTGCCACACCTGCTGAGATTTACCTGAAATGATCCGTCCAGGTCATATTGATGTTGTTGTTTCCTCTGTGGTAATAAAGTCTTTGTTTGAAGCAGGCTGCCTGGGTGTTAGACAGTTTCACCCATCCTGGCTAACACGAGTCAGACTATTGAACTTTGTGTGTAACAAGTTAACAGTTGTTTGTGACATCAGGCCTCTTTCGTGCTTCTGTTTGAGAGTAAAAGCTGCTTTAGTGCGTGTGTCTGTTTCTGGAGTCTGGCACTTTAATGCTGGATTCAGAGTAACGTCATGTTTAAAACTACATGCGCTTTAAAAACATGTCACACTTTTGGTTTTTTCTCAGCTATTTGATTAAGACTGTAAGGACAAAATAAGCAACATTTGTTTTTTTGTCACCAAAAACACGTCCGAAACCAAAATACAGTCACGCACAACCTTGTTTGAACATTTTTATAGTAGATGCGCTTCTTTCATCAGCTTCCTCTTTGGACAGCCAGCCTACACGTGTGCACCACCTTACTGAGATAGCCTTCATGTTTCTTCTCATCTAGGCTTTCCTACAGCAAGAATGGCGTCATCCGGATGGATGGCTTCTCCACTCCAGACCAGTTTGACGATGAGGCCCTCAGCCTGTGGGTCCCGGGGCCGATGGAGCAGAGCCACCTGGACCAAAGCACAGCCAAGTACATCCTGAGCTTCATAGGAGACAAGTTCTGTCAGATGGTAGCAACAGAGAATACTGCATCCAGCTGGATTAAGAAGGATGGTAAGTTTTCTCAAAAATAGTGTCAGAGTTTAGATGAACACGTCTTAGCGTGTTTTCCTCTGAACCTTTATCGTGTGTTTCAGCCAAGCTGGCGTGGAAGCGAGCAGTGAGAGGGGTGAGGGAGATGTGTGACGCATGTGAAGCCACACTTTTCAACATCCACTGGGTCTGTCAGAAATGTGGCTTTGTCGTCTGCCTAGACTGCTACAAGGCCAAGGAGAGAAAGAGCTCCAAAGGTCAGTGTGGCTATTTGGACAGTTCACCAAAAGTCAGAAGCGGTTGAACCGGAGTCTTTTTCAGCAACATGCGCGTGTATGTAACCTTTCTCTCCACTGTGTCTGAGTGTGTTCACTGCGGGACTTTTTTCTCTCTATGATCAGATAAAGAGCTGTATGGATGGCTAAAGTGTGTTAAAGGCCAAGCCCACGACCACAAACACCTCATGCCCACCCAGATCATCCCTGGCTCAGGTACAGTCCATCCTAGCTCTTTGTGTTGCTATTTCCCTGAACAACAGCTGGTGTGTAGTTTTATGACTGAATGATACTTTGCAGCACAATTATTTAATATTGTGTGTTTGATTTTGATGTTTCAGTGCTGACAGACTTGGTGACGTCCATGCACGCCCTGAGAGAAAAACACAACATAAGCTCTCACTGTCCCTGTGCCAGCAAACAGAACCTTCTCACCAAACTGCCTGCCACCAACGGAGTCTCACAGGTACCACACCCTCTTCCAGTCAATGACATCCTGACTCACTGTCAAGACTTTCTGAAGAGGTGCTGAATTTAAAATGTGCAGAGTTCAGGTCAGAAAAACCTGTTAGCTGTGCTTTTGTGGCAGGTCGCTCACTGCTGAAAAGCAGCATAGTGCGATGCTGCCTGTGATTGTTAGTGGTGGTAATGTAGAGTGAGATGGGTGCATGGCCCAACACGCTGAGAGTTAGCTGAAATGATCATGACATGTATGTTGTTCAGTATCACAGGACCCCGGGCTTTGGATTTCTTCAGGTTTGTAGTCACATTTCGATATAGAGATAAAGGCCTGTGTGTTTGCTCAGCAGTGCGTACACACTGCAGATCTACTTCCTCTGACATTGGATTTGTGTTACATTGAAAACGCTTGTTCTCTGCCTCTGACTCATTTCATTAATTTCCATGATACAGAGCAGAACATGTAATTCCACAGGATGGTGCAGCAAGTCAGTCTGGCCTTGACTGCAACACAAAATGATGAATCGCAGATGGTTTATTTATACAACAGCAGGCGCCTCAAGGTGCTTTATACTGTAAGGTCGACCCTACAATAACACATACAGAGAAAAACCCAACAATCATATGACCCCCTATGAGCAGCACTTTGGCGACAGTGGGAAGGAAAAACTCCCTTTTAACAGGAAGAAACCTCCAGCAGGACCAGGCTCAGGGAGGGGCGGGGCCATCTGCTGTGATTGGTTGGGGTGAGAGAAGGAAGACGGGATACAGACATGCGCTGGAATGATAGCTCATAAGACAGATATGTTAAGTGGGACCACTGGAACATGAGTGCTGTCACCAGTAAACCACATTTGCAAAGAAAAGATAAAATGGGATCAAGAGAAAAGAATAGCTTTCACCAGTGGGCATGACTCGTAAAGCAAAACAATAGATGATAGATATCGATCGGGCCATTCACAGCTGTAAGCACTGACCGTGTAACGTCATTGACAACGTTTTCTAAGTGATAGGTAGGGTGGGGGCAGTCTTTTATGACATTGTTATGATGCTACCTTTGTGGCACAGACTAGATCAACATGTGTGGGTCGCTGTGGTCCACTGCTGAGTGAGAGACACAGGACCTGCAGCCGACACCAGCCACATCATGGTTAATAGCTTTTACATACAGAAATGGCATCATCGGTCCATCAGTTCCTGCACTAGAGTTAATCATAGACTGTGGTTTAGTAGTAAGTGAACCGAAAACAGGTGCTATTATCTGGGCTCTTCTATCTAATGAATGGTGGACTTTAAGCAGGCTTAACAGTAGTTTTCTAACAGCTTTGTGGTTGAACTAATAATACAGTAGCTGTGTGTGGTGATCATAGCTATCTATTAACCTGTAACCCAGGGGATATCAATACTGTGGACAGGCATTTTGCTTGGTCACTGTTTAAATAAAGTTTATTCTTCCTCTGACATGAAGGCTTTGTGATTTCATGCAGTTAAGTGAGTTCATCCAACTGTTCCTTCTGTCCAGGTTCTGCAGAATGTTCTGAATCACAGCAACAAGCTGTCCCTGGTGAAAGCTGAGCCAGGCTCTCTGCAGACCTCTGACCTAGGAGGAGTTAAGTCAGAAACTAACGGAGGAGGTGGTGGAGGAACCAGTCCAGGTAACGACGGTGCAAATGCTCCCATCACCCCGCCAGAGTCCCAGTCGCCTCTGCACTTCCTGGCAGACTTGGCAGAGCGGAAATCCAGGGAGGAAAAGAAAGGTGAGAGGAACAGAAGCCACAAATTATTATTAATAATCCGTCCACACCATTAACTCTTTAAGTTTAAATGTTTCGCTGAATGTGTAGTTTGGCTCCATCCTCTTTTTGTAACAGAAAACAAAGAGTCGGTGGTGCTGGGTAAATCTGTGAAGGAGGACAAAGAAGGGGACAGCCTGGAAGTCCTGCAGCAGTGCAAAACCCCCTCACTGGGTAACAGTACAGAGCAGGGCTCCACACTCAGAGATCTCCTCACCAGCACAGCAGGGAAGCTGAAGCTGGGCTCCACTGACGCAGGAATTGCCTTTGCACCGGTCTACTCCGCTGCTTCACAGGTACACAGAGTCTGCTGTGTTCAGTGTTTAAATATGATTCATACAGGTATAGCCACTTAAAATGGCCTAAACAGCAAATATGGCGATGTCTTGTGTAGCCACCAGGGGGAGCTGTGTGGAGGCACATGCATTTATGTAGCTTGTAAAGTGTACAGGCATTCTGTAATTATACCAGAATCATAACATTGAGCCTAAATACTGATACAGACATCTGTGTGTAGCAGATCAAATACAGATTGTGCAAACTGAACAAGCAGGATAGGAGACAGGAAGTGATGCGTGCACTCTGATTATTGGTGACTTCTGATAATGAAAGCATAAAGTGATTATTTAACTGCACTGCTAATGTTCTTGCATAAAATGCAGAAACTAAATGTGAATCATTCATTTCTGGATCCTGAATGCAGCAAGTTTTTTTCTGCACATCTCTGATAAATCGCTGCAATAATTTTAAGGCCAATATTTTTCAGGGACAGATAAGAGCCCAGACTATCATTAGGTCAGTGACAAATATGCTCTCCATGCCTGGCAGTGGTTCTGAACACTCGTACACAGCCCTCTTTGCAGGAAGTATTTACAGAACACTGTTATAAAAATCATTTTCCCAAACTTTATGACATTTTTAAAATTAGGCCTGTATAGATCCTCAGTCATCCAGGTCATGGTAGTCTGAGGAGCTTGGAGCAAAAAGTGACTGGACTGGAAGTTTCAGCCGAGAAGCTTCTTTAGTTCTAATCGGTTCTCTGACAGCGGTTTCACCCCAGACCTCTGCTGATAGTGACCCATGACTTTCACGTCGTGGTTCATTGGATGAGCCACATGATCAACAGTGGGTCAGCCACCCTCTGAAGAGAGGGCTCCCACTAGGACCTAAATACCCCGGAACTCTCCACCATTTGGTCTTAGAACTGAAGAAGCTTTCTGGATCAGAGATGAGACGCCTTCAAGAAACTTAAAGAAGTCAGTTCTCTTTTCTTTTCAAGCTCCTTCTTTCAGGAACTGAATCAGAGAAAGACCAACCTTCAAACTCTCTTATAGAAAGTTACAGTGACAGTCTCCCCTCGCTTAGTCACAATATAGACAAATGATGGGTGGCTCAAGACTTTTGCACAGTTTAAAGAAATTTAAAGGATACATTAAGTTGTAACCCAAAAAACAAATGCAGGACATGCTCACAATTCAAACAGGAGTCTGAACAAGTAACAAAGCAGCAAACGGTAGGATAACTGATCACCTCCACTTCTGTTTTTGGATGTAAGAGGATGTTTGTGTGCAATCATTTATTTTTTTATTTATTTAAGCTGCACCTATTCTTTTAGATTTTTGCTCCAAGGAGCCAGACTTTTGTGTAATTGTCTAAAGCGGCCTCGAGCCATAGTTCTCCCGTCTTTCTGAAACTCTTTAAAGTTTATCTTTGGACATGGGCTGCTTTTTCAGTCCAGTCCTACCCGACCACTTCCCATGTCCCAGCATAATGTAAAGAAAGGAAAAAGAAACAGAAGCCACAGGTTTTTATTTCCTGTAATATGTGTGATCCTCTTTCCTTTTTCTGTAGACTGGGAAGGGTGGGCGGAGCATGCCCAATATCCTCGATGACATCATTGCTTCGGTTGTAGAGAATAAAATCCCCGCCAGCCGCCAGAACATCACCACTAAGTTGTCAGCGAAGCAAGAGCCCATCACCCTAAGTATCAACAATAACGCCCCAGCTGAGGAAGCCAAAGCAGAGAAGAAGAAGTCAGCACCTGTTACTGCAGCAGAAGCGGAGGACTCGAGCAGTCAGCATCCAGACATCCCTCACTGCTGGCTGAACAACAGACGGCTACTGTGGCTCAGAGATCACCGCAACCAGAACAACTGGAAGCTCTTCAGAGAGTGTTGGAAGCTCGGACAGGTGCACATCCGTGTACAGCAAGTCAGTTTAGCAGTGCTCCACTAAGCTTCATCACCCTGGTGTTGAGATGCATTGTGTGTCTTGTGTGTTTGTGTAGCCTGTGCTGGTGTCTGGGATCCATAAGCGACTGAATGCCAGTCTGTGGAAGGCCGACTCCTTCAACCAGGAGTTTGCAGACCATCAGGGAGACCTCCTGAACTGCAAAGACCAGGTGCTGTCCAACTCTGGGATCAAGGAGTTCTGGGATGGATTTGAAGACATCACCAGTAAGTTCATCTGCATTTAGTCTTGTGAGCATTACTATGGTAAACCATCAGTGACCGAGTCTGACTGGATCCTTTGCAACTGTTCAGAGCGACCAAAGTCCAAAGATGGCGAGCCCATGGTTTACCGACTGATGGACTGGCCATCTGGAGAAGAGTTTATGGCCCTCATGCCTTCAAGGTACACAGCACCGGTGTTGATCCTCAGACTGCTTTTAAAAACAGGTCTGAAGGTACGTAAATGACTCAGTAGTGACGACGAAGCCGTCTAAATACAAGTATTCATTGCAGATATGATGACTTGATGAAGAACCTGCCTCTGCCAGAGTACTCTGATCCAGAAGGGAACCTCAACCTGGCTTCTCACCTGCCTTCATTCTTTGTCAGGCCAGATCTGGGGCCAAGACTCTGTTGTGCCTATGGTAAGAGGAGCCGTCAGTTTATATCTAGCAGTGCCAGATTCTGCTCATCAGAATCAACTTTCTGGGGCTCATCGTGACATTGATTTCTTTGTTCCTACAAAGAAACTTGAAAATGATGCTGAGTGTGTCAAGGTTGCCTCCACGTTCCCAGTTGGAGTCGAGGTTTCCCAGAAAACCATTTTCTTTGAGAAGAAAGCCCTCCCACCAACACTAGCTGTTATTTTGAGTTTCAGTCCCCAGGACATAAAAACTACACATTTAAAGGTCTTAAATCGCATCTTATTTACCAGCTCATTACTTTTTTGGCATAGGAGCAGGATGACCACATATATAATATAATGTGGGCGATCGTGGCTCAAGAGTTGGGAGTTCGCCTTGTAATTGGAAGGTTGCTGGTTTGAGCCCCGACTCAGACAGTCCTGGTCGTTGTGTCCTTGGGCAAGACACTTCACCTACCGCCTACTGGTGTTGGCCAGAAGGGCCGATGGCGCGATATGGCAGCCTCGCTTCTGTCAGTGCGCCCCAGGGCAGCTGTGGCTACAACCCTAGCTGCCTCCACCAGTGTGTGAATGGGTGGATGACTGGGTGTGTAAAGCGCTTTGGGGTCCTTAGGGGGGACTCGTAAAAGCGCTATACAAATACAGGCCATTTACCATAATACTCAGAACTATGTGTATAAAGTTCCACACATGCATTATTTTAAGTGCTCTTATGGTGTCACTGTAGGTGTAGCTGCATCTCAGGACCAGGACTTTGGGACTGCAAAACTCCACGTGGAAGTGTCCGATGTGGTCTCTGTTCTGGTCTATGTTGGAATAGCCAAAGGCAATGGAGTCCTGTCCAAAACTGGTAAGGCTGGTGAAACGTGTGAGGGCTAACAGGAGCTGTTAGCATTACCTGAATCGCTGGCTGAGAGAAACTTTGTCAAAGAGTCAAAATGGAGAAAACTAAACATGAGTTAATCTGTGGTTTGTTTACTGTATTATGTCATAAACTAAACGACTGTTAGTTTAGATTTTTGAGAGCTGAATGACATAGATACAGTTTGACAAAGGTCGTTGTTAAAAAATGATAATACATGAACGACGAGTTTGTTTTTCTGAAGGAGTGTTGAAGCGTCTGGAAGAGGAGGATCTAGATGAGGGGGTTCGAAAGAGATTAAAAGACTCGAGTGAAACACCAGGGGCGCTGTGGCACATCTACCTCAACAGAGACATGGACAAAGTCCGAGACTTCCTGCACAAGGTCGGCACTCGCAGAAACACACTCAAAACGTGATTGTGTGAATTTAGTGAATTTCAGCGTAGCGCTGACCTAGAAAACCCTTTTCCTCCCCTTCAACAACAACCACCTCAGCTCTCTAAGGAGCAGGGTTTGGACGTGTCGCTGGACCAGGACTCCATCAGAAAGCACGCATGGTACCTGAGCAGGAAGCAGCGTCAGCGGCTGCTGGATGAGCATGGCGTCCAGGGCTGGACAGTCGTTCAATTCCTGGGAGACTCTGTCCTTATACCTGCAGGGGCCATGCATCAGGTATTTACCACACACACACACACACACACTGATCACTAACTGATAAGGACAACACGTCCAACTCTACCAAATGTAATGCAGCAGAAATGAAATCAGTCTAATAGTCGGCGGCCTCTTTGTGAAGCGCACAATTAAAATAGAGGAAGTGATGGTGTTTGATGTTTCCTAGTTTAAACTGAATGCAGCGTAGTTGACATTATTTCTTATTATTCTTATTGCACAGTGGAGCTTTCACACAGTTTCACACAGTTTGGGTGATGGTGTGATTGTACGTAATATTGTGGCAGCAGATGGTTTACACAAACTAGTCATTTTGAGTGTGCCTGAGCTGCTGCTGGGTCAGGTTTCAAAGACGTCAGGCTCTGCGTGCGTGGCGTTTAGGGCTGCCACGATTAGTCGACTAGTCACGATTACGTCGACTAGCAAAATCGTCGACGACTGATTTAATAGTCGACGCGTCGTTTGAAGCTTTGTAAGATCCCAAAAGCAGGAATAAGTAGTAGGATTTAAGAGTGTAATAACGGACTGAAACAGAAGATGGCAGCACTGCATGTACAAGGATGCCAGCTGCCGTTAAACCCCGAAGAAGAAGAAGCTGCGTCCCAGAATTCATAGCGCGGCCTAGCGCAGTTGTCAACAATGGCGGCAGCTAGTTAGTTTTAATATTACTCTTATTATTCTTTCTGGGTCACAAAATAAACGTTTAACATATTTTCAGGCGAGAATGTAGCTGTGTAAACCTCAAATATCTGCTCAGTTTATCAAGACACCACATATTTTCAAAAGCGCTCCGACGTTTTCGGAGACGTCTGTTACCCACTAGCTCGATAGCTAGCCGGGGGCTAGGTCACTAGCCCCGTGAGAACACCGGACTCCCGGCAGATCGTTTTCAAACCCACCGCCCTACTCAGGTTAAACATATACAAGTCACTTAGATAACTTAAAAATGTTATTGTTTGGCTTTTTTCAGTATTTTATTTGTTCCTGAGTAAATCGGCTGAGTTTATTAAACTCCACCGAAACAATCTGCACATTTCATTAAAATGTAATAAACTATCATCTTGTCTTTATTTTTAGTTAGCACAGACCTTAAACACTTACAGCTGTAAGCTAATGATAGTTATATAAGAGCAGACGCTGCTGGTGCAATAAGCTGTACTTTTACGTTCAATGGATGATGATCTGATTAGTCGACTAATCGCAAAAATAATCGGTGACTAGTCGACTATCAAAATAATCGTTTGTGGCAGCCCTAGTGGCGTTTCAAACAGTCATCAGCTGTGAGGACTGGTTACTATAGTAACTAACTAACTAGAAACGCACACTCAGACACACAGCTGCCAAACAAGATTCAAGTTTTGAAACAACTGCTTCCCTACAGAAAACTCTCAGGAAACGTCTTTCACCGTGAGTGAAAGACGTTTCCAGTCTACAAAATATCCCGTTGTTACATTATCATATCTGTAGTGTTTATCATGGTGGTAACAGTGTAAAGACACGTGGTTGCCTGTGGGGGAGAGACGGGGAGGAGGCTGCGCTTCATCTCTGAGAGATCCATACATGCTGTCTCAAACGTGACTGGGTGAAAGAGGACAATGGAGCTACGCTCTGATGTATATAATATACATGTAGAGCAAAAGGTTTGGGCGGGAAAGAAAGACTTCTGTTTCAAATGATTCTCCACGCCGTCTTTAGAGCAGGTCACATGATCATTCCGTGGCAGGAAAAATCTAATTTTTCTTAAAATTTATACTGATGTTGTGAAAAAACCATAAAAGCTATCGAAGCATGGTTTTAGTCAATAACAGTCCAAAGTCTTGTGACCCATGTGATGTTTGAATGATGTTTCTGTGATCAACTCTGGCCGAGCAGTAGGCCTTCAAAGTGGCCTGCGTTTGTGCCTTTTTCAGATGTGTTCCCATTCAAATGAATGGGGAACAATTAAAAATCTATTCGTTTTGGGGAATTTTGCAAAAACCACCAAAATCCCCGGCACACCGTACCCAATCGAGCCGCTTGAAACGATATATGGAAGCGTTGTCTCAAAGCTACGACGCGTTTCGCTGCAAAGGTTTAGGCAGAAGAAGAAAAATAAGAAGAAGAATATTAAATCTGCATAGGCACACTCAATTATCGATGTGTTTGGCTTATTTTTACTTGATATTCTGTGATTGTTGCAGGTCCAAAACCTCCACAGCTGTGTTCAAGTCATCAATGACTTTGTGTCTCCTGAGCACGTGGCTAACTCCTTCCACCTGACCCAGGAGCTACGACCCAACAACGAGGAGGTCAACTATGAAGACAAACTACAGGTAATACAATACACGCCACACAAAAAGCGTCAGCAGAACACCGAGCACAGCAGTCTCGTTGTGGTTAAAGCTCTGTGGCTGAGTTAGACTCCGTCTCCGTATCGTCTGTATTCTGCTGCGTTTGTGTTTGAAAACCAAAGCGAAGTCTGTCAGAGGGGCAGTCATCATCAGAGGGATCTTATTGTGTCAGATAACGACATGAAAATGCTCCACAGTGGGAGGTCAAGTTCAGTGACTCTTGGTGAAGCCTAGCAGCTAGCAGTTCTACACGAGTCAGTCAGAGCAGCCATACCTTCACTGCTGCTGCACGCTTGTTATGAAATATCCACACAGGGGAAAAAAACATTTTGGGGGGGCAGACTGTGAACACAGCTTTTAATGCTGGTTGGTTATATGGCAACCTATGGGAATGGACTTGTTTGTGGAGCCTCAAGGGGTCCTCAGAGGAACGGCAGCTTCTCAGGTCCAAAGGTTGCTGCTTGGCAGTACTGGGTGTGTGTCTGCGATTTGACAGGCTGCTTGACGTTTGAGATTTGAACATAAGTCTTGTAAAAGAAATGGATGAGGTCCAGCACTTACACCGTGTCGCCTTGCTGTTTCCCTGCAGGTGAAGAACATCCTGTATCATTGTGTGAAGGAGGCAGCGAGTTCCCTTAGAAAGAGCGGCTCTGAGAAAGACGACGAGGAACACAACTCATGATGCCCTCTCAGCCTCGTTCATGCCTTCCACAGATGGCTGCGACTCCCATCAGCACCTCGCCCTTTCCACACCCTCCTCCTTCTGCCATGGAGGGCTGTGTCACGTGACCACAATAAATGGCTGGCTCAAAGCTGGTCATGTGATCCAGAGGACCTCACAGTGTGACCCACATTCATGTCACACATCCAGTGGCCAGTGAGAGGCACTGCCGCCCTTGTCATCACCCCAAACCTTTAGTGCCAAGAGGAGACAAATTGAAGAGCAGCTGGGCTGAGAGGGCTGAAAGCCCCACAGGCTCCAAACACAAAGCGAACGCTGGCTGGGAGCCTCACTAGAGCCAGTGTGATGGAGTGAATCAGCACTACAAACCTCCAAACGCGTCTGCATCCAGCTGAAATGCAGTTTCCACGGAGGCTCAGACTGTCGTAGCAGCACTGGTGGAGCCGCGCTCACTGCTTTGGACGATAAAGGCCAGGAACTCTAACCTATGGCAGCAGCTAACACAGCTGATGGCGTCAGCATCACCAGCAGCATTAGGATCAAAACTGGCATCTCTGATGTTTCGAAAGGCAAAAAGACACACGAGGGTGGAAAATGCAAACCAGAAATCTCAGCTGTTTTAGTCAGTAGCCTCTGCTGCTCCCTCGTTTCTCGTTCCTTCGTGTCGTTCTTGTCCTTTTTTCTAGTTTTGTTGTGCTTTTTTTTCAGGATTTCTTTCATCTAACCTTGTTTTATCTCCTCTGTGAAGATGTATTTATTTCATAGCTCTATTAAATGCAGTGTTATTGAAACAAAATGCATTATGTAAATGTGAGTTGTACAGTTTGTTTTCTTTTGCTGTTTTTCAGTTGTAATACGGCTCTACTGTGATGGAGGACACACACACACACACACACACACACACCAGCTAATGCCTGTACTTTGGGAAATGTTGACGCTCTACAGTCCTCATGCCATAAATACATTTTCTGAAAATGACCTGCCAAACTATTGTAGACTGTGTAAAGTTGTATTATGTAAAGGAAAAAACAAACGAAATGGCTTATACACGTCAGCATTTTATGAAATAAGTATTTGCTGTAAAAATGAGACATTTACAGAAAAGATGTAATTTATTTAAGAAAAGAATTGATTGTCTTGTTTTTGTTAGGATTTACTATGGTGACATTTTGAAGTTAAAACATAAAATAAAGAAAAAATGAACTATAATATGTACATATATACATCCACTGAGGTATTTTTTTAAAACATGGCTTGCTTCAATTTCAAATTTTAACTTGCAAGTGTTACATGCTTTGTACATTGAAGTTCAAAAGGGTTTTACATTTTCCATTAAAATGGATTTATCTAAGATTTGCTTTTGTGTTTTTGATTGAGGGCTGAGGGTGAACGGGAGCTGTTCACTGGGTGCCGTCTCCTTTTCCCGACCTCTGGGTGGGAGAACTGATAAGGACAAACGACGTCACAGCGGTTTCCTTAATGTGACACAGATGTGTTGAAACTACAATGTGCAGAAGATGTGCATCTTAATTCGTTAATTCATTTTATGCAGGTCATTCAATCCGAGCAGCCTGTGAATATTTCACTGCTATGCTGATGACACCCAGCTCTATCTGTGCATGAAGCCAGATAACACACACCAATGAGTTAAACTGCAGGAATGTCTTAAAGACATAAAGACCTGGATGGCCGCTAACTTTCTGCTTCTTAATTCAGATCAAACTGAGGTTATTGTACTCGGCCCTGAAAACCTTAGAAATAAGGGCGTAGATTTGGTGTTGGCGTTGGTGGGGACGGATGATTCGACCACCCAACCTGCCCCGTTTCTCTTTTTCCTTTTTGTCTTTGCTTCTTGATAAAAGGAGAAATATACTTGCCTACATATGCTATTCTACCTGCTTTTAAACCATTTAAAATTACAATTCATAGTTTTATGTGAATTATATAATGTTAAGTTACTATTAAACAAATGACGAAGTATTTTAGGCTTTAGTTTATTTCAGCCACATTCCATATAAATCAGGTATCATACAAAAGTAAAAATAGCTTCAAATACAGTCGTGACAATAAAAGAATATGACTTTAAGGACTTAACAACATTACTTCAGTTACACCAACATCTCTGACACGTTAGCACTAAGGCAACACTGAGTGACCTGCTGGGTTTGGTCCATAAAACTGCTCGTCTAAGATGACCACAGAGTCAAAGATCTCTCAGCAAAGTTATGCAACATTTTGGGCTCTATACAAACATCACTGATGACTCATCAGTGATGTTTGCAGGCTGAGTGCATTTTTAAAACAATTTGTGCAAACTGCACTACAAGGTGGAATATTTGCAAAATCATGACTATTCATGACATTTTGTCTCAAAGATGAACCCTATGAATACGTCAGTGCCATTAGGATGAAATTATTGTGTCAGCAACATTAGACATATAATTCTAACAGCCTCTGTAAACTAATATCCGGGCTGCTCGAGGCTCCGTTTTCTCTGACAGCTTCAATCAAAATGAGAAACGCTGCTCTGAGACTGAGAGAACTAACAGTGCTGCCTGCTGTGCAAACACGTTCTTCATGGTTACATACAGTTTCAGACTGATGTGGGCCAAAGCCTGGCACAGCCTGTGACGTTATTGTGACACATTTTATGAGTGAGCTTGGCTTTAAGTGACTCACAGGTTTCTTTGAAAAACACTTTCTTGTATCCAGGTTCTTTGCTGCCGTCCTCCTCTCCTCCTCCTCGCAGCGCAGGTTTGCCGCTGCTGAAACAAAACAGAGCTCCCTGAAAGGCTCAGCCAATCACATTGGCCATATTTGTCACATGACGTAGGACTCTAGTAGAGAAGTAATTTCACTCTTTCTGCACCGCTGGGTGACTGAGACGCTGACAGATCGGTTTTTCTTTCTATCGGGTTTGTTTTTCTTTATTCGAGGAGATCAAATTATGGGTGGGGACATGTCCCTTCCGTCCATGCCAAATCTACGCCCATGAAATATGGTATCTAAGCAGATTCTTACTCTGGATGGCATTACCTTGGCCTCCAGTAACACTGTGAGGAACCTTGGAGTCATTTTTGACCAGGACATGTCCTTCAATGCACATATTAAACAAATATGTAAGACTGCTTTCTTCCATTTGTGCAACATCTCTAAAGTTAGAAATATCCTGTCTCAGAGTGACGCTGAAAAACTAGTTCATGCATTTATGAAAAGCCTTCAGCTGATCCAAAATGCTGCAGCAAGAGTCCTGACAGGGACTAGAAAGAGAGTAACTCACCTCTTTCCCTGCGCCAGCTGAACTTTGACAGTTTATAATAAGTTAACATAATCAAATCACTGTGTTACACAACACTAACGCAAACAACAAGTTCAACTTCTGATGCAGTTGCAGGACGCATGGTGCAGCTAGTAAGACAGAAGCATGAGCATACACCCTGTGCGCATTAGTATACAGTACTTCCATTTCACCAGAAGAGGACGCTACGGGTCAATCCTGAAGTTATTTGGAGGTTACAACTGGATTTATGGAGGGTAACTGTACTTTTTATTTTACTCTTTACTATGGAGTGAAACCCACAAAGACACGGAGAATGTGGGAACCACAAACCCTTTGTTGTGAGGTGACACTGCACATGCTCAGTGGCACACGGCTCCACTGAGCACGATGAGAGTCTACAGAACTCTGTGTTCAGTAATTCTAGCAACTACAGAAGAACATTTGATTTCCACAAATCAGAATAAAGGGAATGAAATAAATTCATGAATCTTCACTAAATGAGGCTGAATGTCAGCACTGGGTAAGTAATTACCACAGTGATTACCATCGCAGCTAACTGCCCTGAGAGCGCAGACACGAGGAATCCCACACTCAGGTTCACAGTGGGAGCAGTGTCTTTTAGAGATAGTTATACTCATGCATATTCCTGATTAGGAAGGTGTTAAAATAAATTACTGCAGGTAAGAGCTTTGTCCTGGGTTAAACCTCTGCAGCTCTGATTAACATGTGGGTGCTCGTCCTCAGCCCGAGCCATGATTTCTACTCTGTGACCAGTTTAGTTTGAAAACTGAAGGTCACATTTGTGCTGAAACCAGTAGTGTGTGTGCGTGTGTGCGTGTGTGCGTGTACGTGCATGTGCGTGTGTGTGAGAGAGGAACAGTGCTGACTTGACTGATGCTGGGATCACCTCCTATTCATACTGAAGTGGAAACACACACGCGATCCTGCTCTCCATTACATAAGCTGAAAATGTGCTGTGTGTGTGTGTGTGTGTGTGTGTGTGTGTGTGTGTGTGTGTGTGTGTGTGTGGAGTACACTGAGGCAGAAGTTCATCACTGGGTTCAGAGAAAGGTCACTGTCTCTCTTGCCTTTTTGCTTTTCGTTTCTCGCTCTGTTTTTTTAAATTATTCTTTTAAAACGTTTTTTCCATTTGCAGTTTTTGGGGCATGCGTGTCATTACGGAGCTTTACTTCTTTCTTTCTTGTTTTGAAGCCTTTCCAAAGAGTCGGCCCTGTAACCAGAGGAAGTGTGTTCAGGGTTCAGCCACAGGTTACTTGTAACACAACTCCCCCCCAAAAGTGAGTCGTCCCCTATAGACAGCACTGTCAAAGTGCCTGAACAGCATTAAAAAGCACGTTTGCACACACAGATGAACAATGGTCGGGATTTTGTTTTCTTTTTCCAAATGATGAGTAAGACTTAAAAGTAACCACGAGTCATAACTTCCACTAATTCCGGTTACTGTCCGGACTTTTCCAACAGGATTGTGCTGCTGAGTGTCTGTCGTTACAAACAACATGCTGTGTGGTACAGACTATCAAGGAAGATTTTTACTGAGTGAAGCTATTGTGTTTTGTTAGTGTCTGTGCTCTACAGCTGATAATTTCCACCCCAGTTTATATCCAAATATGCTTGTTTCAACGTCATAAATGTTAACGTTCACCGCTGCCGGTACTTTAACGCCGAGGCTACACAAAGCAATAGGTGACGTTACAGTTGTTACATCCATGCTCTATATACTCAGCTGCTTCACATAGTTTGTTACATGTATAAATAAACATGATGCATTTCTATCAGCTGGTTCACAAACATTTTATCAGAGTTTAGTAGTTTCCAGTTCCTTATGCTCTGACCCTGAGCTTGTCAGGACTCATACTCCTAGATGTTAGTATTCGTAGCATAAGTGAAGGACTTTTAGTTTGATTTTGTGTCAAACTTTCTGGCTTTTGTTCCACAGAACTTTTTTATTCTGTTTTTCTTTAATAACTGCATTTGTATTTAAGCAGAAGTACATTATTCTTTTAAGTCTCCATGGTTTCCTCTTTTGTCACATGCACCCACAACAGAAAACCCTTTTTACTTACATTTCCATCTCCCCTCCAATCCCCAAACCCACAGATGTATTTAATGAAACAACATTTTAAGACTTATTTTCATAGTGTTTGGCCAAAACACTGTGACTTGTTTTTCCTTTGCTTTCTGTGTGTATCTGTGTGTGAAGTGCTTCCAACTGTCAGTGTGTACAAATAGCAGCTGTTCCTCAAAGTGAGGTGAGGTATCATAAATTGTGAGTGTTGACAGCAGGCAGCCTGCTGCTCCCCCCGTCTGTGCCTGCAGCACACACATGTACCTGAACATGAGGTCATCTCATACAGGCTGCTTCAGTCTGACTGTGAAAGCAGCAGGTAACAAAACCAAATCAGAGACGATGCAGATTAAAAAAGAGATGATTCAACCAAAACCAACCAATCATTGCTGAGGAGCCTTAATCGAGGCTCTGAACCCACCCGAGGCTCTGCTTGATATTGTAAATGTGGGCACTTCACCTGTGATTGTCTGTCCTTTCACTCCTCACCACGTTTTAACCTTTACTCTTCAAACATTGTGAGAACCTCTGCTGTCAAGATAAGATAACACTGTGATGAATTTCTTTTAATGAGTTGGAGCGGGCGATCGTGGCTCAAGAGTTGGGTGTTCGTCTTGTAATCGGAAGGTTGCCGGTTCGAGCCCCGGCTTGGACAGTCTCGGTCGTTGTGTCCTTGGGCAAGACACTTCACCCGTTGCCTACTGGTGGTGGTCAGAGGGCCCGGTGGCGCCAGTGTCCGGCAGCCTCACCTCTGTCAGTGCGCCCCAGGGCAATGTAGCTGCCATCACCAATGGGTGGATGACTGGATATGTAAAGCGCTTTGGGGTCCTTAGGGACTAGTAAAGCGCTATACAAATACAGGTCATTTACCTTCTTTCTTTCTTTTTCTGTTTTTTTCTTTTTCTTTCTTCTATTTTTCTTTAATTTTTTATTTTCTGTTTTTTCTTCTTTTTTCTATTTTTCTTTAATTTTTTCTGTTTTTTTTTCTTTTTTCCATTTTTCTTTAATTTTTTCTGGTTTTTTTTCTTTTTTCTTTTTTCCATTTTTCTTTAATTTTTTCTGTTTTTTCTTCTTTTTTTCTTTTTTCTATTTTTCTTTCATTTTTTCTGTTTTTCTTTCTTTTTTCTTTTTTCTTTAATTTTTCTGTTTTTTTTCTTTTTCTTTTTCCTTTTCTCTTTTCTGTTTTCTTTTTTCTATTTTTCTTTAATTTTTTCATTTCTGTTTTTTCTTCTTTTTCTTTTTTCTATTTTTCTTTAATTTTTTCTGTTTTTTCTTCTTTTTTCTTCTTTTTTCTATTTTTCTTTAATTTTTTCTGTTTTTTCTTCTTTTTCTTTTTTCTATTTTTCTTTAATTTTTCTGTTTTTTTTCTTCTTTCTTCTTTTTTCTATTTTTCTTTAATTTTTTTCTTTTCTGTTTTTTCTTCTTTTTTCTATTTTCTATTTTTCTTTAATTTTTTTCTTTTCTGTTTTTTCTTCTTTTTTCTATTTTCTATTTTTCTTTAATTTTTTTCTTTTCTGTTTTTTCTTCTTTTTTCTATTCTCTATTTTTCTTTAATTTTTTTCTTTTCTGTTTTTTCTTCTTTTTTCTATTTTCTATTTTTCTTTAATTTTTTCTGTTTTTCTTCTTTTTTCTTCTTTTTTCTATTTTCTATTTTTCTTTAATTTTTTCTTTTCTGTTGTTTCTTCTTTTTTCTTTTTTCCATTTTTCTTTAATTTTTTCTGTTTTTTGTTATTTGTGTGGCTACACTTCTCTTGGACTGTTTTTGCAGTAATCGTTGGCACATTAACCATTTGCACTGAAGCGCCTTCAGTTTTGCACCATTTCTCTCTGAATCTGAGCAGAAAGTAAAGGATTGTGCACTTCAGAATTCAATGCTGTGGAAGAGAGCCAGAGATTAATAATAAGTAATGATTCAGTGCAAAGAGGTCTGTTAACACAGTGAGTGAGGAAGAAACACCCAGTGCATCATGGGAATCCCCCGGCAGCCTACGTCTATTATGCAGCATAACTAAGGGAGGGTTCAGGGTCACCTGGCCAGCCCTAACTATATGCTTTAGCAAAAAGGAAAGTTTGAAGCCTAATCTTGAAAGTAGAGATAGTGTCTGTCTCCTGAATCCAAACTGGAAGCTGGTTCCACAGAAGAGGGGCCTGAAAACTGAAGGCTCTGCCTCCCATTCTACTTTTAAATACTCTAGGAACAACAAGTAGGCCTGCAGAGCGAGAGCGAAGTGCTCTAATAGGGTGATATGGTACTACAAGGTCATTAAGATAAGATGGGGCCTGATTATTTAAGAGCTTGTATGTGAGGAGCAGGATTTTGAATTCTGGATTTAACAGGAAGCCAAAACAGGAGAAATCTGCTCTCTTTCTCTAAACTTGTGATGTATTTACTGTTTCTTTTGAAACATCAGGGAGGTTAGAGGTGCAGTGACCTTTGGAGGCACTCCATGTCTCTCGCACTGAACTCATTTAATTGCTTAAAAAAGGTGGATTATATATATATATATTTACACCACCAGCTGAAATGGCACTAAAGCGCAAGAACAATGTCTGTGAGCATAAATTATCTGTCAGTTGCAGTAGGTCAATCTGTACATGGATTCAGTATTGTGTAAATGCAGGAGCACAGAGATCCCAGACCGCTCAGTGGAAGATGCAACAAGTGGTAAAGAGAAGAAAGTCTTTGACTCTGAAAACCCTTCAGCGATGTCACAGTAACAAAAGCAGTTACTAATGGGTCAAACACAACTGGCTGGTGTGGTTGTTGCACTCGTTCTGTGGAAGCCCTGCACTGAAACATGTCAAACACAGACGCTCGCCCCACTGTTCTTGCTCTCTTTTCATAAAATGTGTTGACTCTTTGTGGCTCAGCCTCACAGATTAATATACGTGGAGGTTGCAGCCTCCCACCATGTCTTCACCAACGTGAACACGCACAAGGCTTGCCAGACACACCTGTGTGTGTGTGTGTGTGTGTGTGTGTGTGTGTGTGTGTGTGTGTAAGCATGCCTCCATTTGGGTCACTGAGGTTTGAACCAGAGGTGTGTTTGTCATTCATCACACAAACCAGCTCTCCAATACTCTCTGAAGCATTCCTTCTGTCACCATATTCCACAGTCCTTTAAAATTCAGCAGCATAAAACAGCATATTGGAAACATGCTAGCTGTACAGCTGTAGGTGCCAGGAAGAGCACTGTCACATTTCAAAATGACACGATCTCAGAGCAACCTTGTTCCTTCCCACTGTCGCCAAAGTGCTTGCTCGTAGGCGAGGGTTTTTCTCTGTATGTATTATTCTACCTTACAATCTAAAGCTTGCCACGACCGGTTTGGTCGTGGGTCAGTGATGGTCTGGGGGGTCATATCCATGGAGGGACACCCCACAGGGCTGGGGGGACTCCAGGCCTCGAGGGCCGGTGTCCTGCAGGTTTTAGATGTGTCCTTGATCCAACACAGCTGGTTTAAGAGAGTTCTCCTGAGGCCTGGTAACGAACTCATCATGTGATTCAGGTGTGTAGACCCAGGGTGAGATCTAAAACCTGCAGGACACCGGCCCTCGAGGCCTGGAGTCCCCCCCGCGCTCTACAGGATGGGAAACAACAACACCCTGGCTGCCATTAGGTGGTGCAGTGTGTTCCTCCTGCTGAGCAACAATGTCTGACCTCATGCGGTGAGAGCATGCAGGCAGTACCTGGAGGATGAAGGGACTGATGCTGTTGACTGACCCCCACGCTCACTTACCTCACTCCAATAGAACACCACGGGGACGTTATATTTCGGTACATCTGACACCCCCGTGTGGGCCAAACATACTACTGAGGAATATTTGGATTTGTTGCAATTTCTGCAAAATGGACGAGTCGGCTGCATAATTTTGTCTATTTACTTCCCGGGTCTTTAATTCCAGTCGTCTGCAGGTTGATCATTTCATTTCCATCAAAGGATGTTGCATCCTCTCACTCCTGACACATTACTCGACATCAGTACTGACAGCATGATTTCATAATGTTTTTCACCCCATTTACATCTGATGTGTTTTCAAAGTGCCCTCCAGTGCAGCTGTTGATCGTTTCATTAATACCAAAGCAGCTGAAACTGATTAACAACCCTGCTAATGACTGCTGAGAGGTCAGTATCCCAGAGGCACGACTGACTTAATGTTATACTCTGATTATAAATTTCACACACAGATATCTGAGAGATGGTTTTACTTTCAGATTTCGGCTGCCTCGTGCATGTCAGATGAACTCTAAAGCTTCTATTGCCATCTTTTTGTTTCAGACCATGTGACCATTTAAATACAGTACAGAGGTTCGTGACAGGAGTCATCAAATACACAATATTTCATTGCAGGCATTAACAACAAGGTACTGGTTCCTGTCATTTCTTAGCCATGTTAAGGCCAATGTCTTTGTTTTCTTCTGGGAAAGGGTGTGTGTGTGTGTGTGTGTGTGTGTGTGTGTGTGTGTGTGTGTGTGGGCAGGAGAAGCGGCAGAGGGAAAAGGCAGTGGGCGTTGGATGCTGGGTGGGGGTTAAGGTTGCGTGGAGAGGGTTGAGGTAAGATTGGGGTGAGGGTTTAAGTTGAGGGCAGAGGGGAAAGAGAGGAGAGGAGGCGTGTGCTGTAAGGGTTTAATTGGAGGGCAGACGGGAGACTGCCTGCGTGTTTCTGTCCTCTGAACGACCCCCTCGACTTCTTCACGTGAACCACGGGGGCCCGTCCCACCATGTGGAAGTATGGGTGTGTGCCTGAAAGCAGTACAGGTGTCATCATCTCATATGTGTGAATAAAAAACAGATGAAGCTGTGACAGGGTAGATATATTGTTACTGTACCCAATGTAAATGCATGTCCCAGTAATTACAGTATATTCATTTGTGCCTTGATTAAAAACATGAAAGCAGACGTTTAGTTATTTGAGTATGTCCAAGCTGGTAACTGCACCGCCTCTGTTAGGGTGTGTTAGGGTTAAGTAAGCAGAAAGTCTGAAAACCAAGTTATTGTAGGAATCATTATTATTCTGCTGAATCATTTGACATGTTTCTACCTTAATAAAAACAGGTAGGACGTTTCAAAACAAGCCACTGTTACAGGCGATAGATCCCACAGCCCACCAGCAGCGGTGTAAAGCTTTAATGCTACCATAGACAACAATAAACATGACTCATTACACCGTCTGTAATATGAAATGTATTATTGTCATGCTTGCAGTGTCATCAGTCCTAAACAATAACAAACCACAGATGCAGCACGAGTGTGAATGAGGTCAGGAGCTCATCTCTGTGATCGAGCTTTGAATAAAGCCAGTTTGTCCCCTGGAAGCCCTGCACACACACACACACACACACACACACACACACACGCACACACACACACACACGCACACACACACACACGCACGTACGCACGCACGCACGCACGCCACACACACACTCACGCACGCACGCCACACACACACTCACGCACGCACGCACGCACGCACGCACGCACACGCACACACACACACACGCACGTACGCACGCACGCACGCACGCCACACACACACACTCACGCACGCACGCACGCACACACACACACACATACACTCACGCACGCACGCACGCACACGCACACACACACGCACGCACGTACGCACGCACGCACGCCACACACACACGCACGCACGCACGCACGCACACGCCGCACGCACACACACGCGTAATCACTCAGAGTCACCTCAGCGCCTGCTGGGCTGGCAGCCATGGAGCAGACTGTCAGTTTCATGCTCCACAATGTTTTACTGGGACTTCCTGCAGAAATGTGACTCCTGCTGGCACTGAAGCCACGAAGCACTGCAATGGCAGTGTGTGTGTGTGTGTGTGTCTTTATTTTCATTTTTATGTTTTTAGTTTTCTTCTGCTGAGTTTATAAGTTTGCTCACTTACAAAGAAATGAAGAGTCTCTACTTTTTAAGTCAGTTTCATTTAAATGGACGGAGACAGAAAATCAACCAAAAATCCAAAAAACCATTAAAGTTATAACCAGATTTTCACGTCACTGAGTGAAATTAGTGTTTGATCCCCAAACAAAACAGGACTCAGCACTTGGTGCAGAAACCCTTGTTGGCAGCACAGCACTTGTTTCTTGGTCATCAGCTTTGCTCACACATCACGATTCTGGCCACTCGTCTTTACACAAACTCTCTTAATCCTTCAGGTTTCTTATCTCGGCAACTCAAAGCTTCGGCTCCGTCCATGGGTTTCCAGGACTGAGGAATGAAGAATGGCTGGATCACTCTATGACCCAGCGTCAGAGTTCATAGCCCGTCCTGTAGTCGTCCTGTGTTTCCATCTCTGTGCCTCAGTACTGGGATGGTGGGTTTTTGAGTCTTACTCAGCATTTCTGTTTCTCCAGGCGCAGCGTGTTGTGTTGATACACAAGAGCTTGATTTTGGTTTCATCTGAGCAAAGCGCTTTCCCTCAAGCCTTCTCCTTTGATAGAAAAAGAACACAGCCTTCATATTTACACAGTAAGAGTACATTCATTAACACACTGACCGCAAAGTTCTGTTTCTTCAGCCGTTACACAGATTTCAGATTTACACAGTGAGATAGTTTGTAATAACGCAGCTCCTCTCTGGATAAATGCTGCACGCTGAGCCTCAGTGCTCATTTCTACCAGAGGTTCTCCTTTCACATGTCCTTCATCCTCCTCTCACTGTTTTCATAGAGAAGCACACGAGTAAAACCAGAGCTCGCATTGATATTATTTTGTTATTAGGCCTGCATCCCTCTCTCCATCACACTGTCTCACTTGGTCTGCTGATTTTTGAATTTGCTGCTTTTCATAGAATGCTAGTTAATTAATTAATTGGCTGGGATATGAATATATTTACATATAATAATGTTAATAAATCACATACTTTGTAAAATACTGTCACTTTCTTTCTTTACATACATACACGGCTTTTAGAAAAGCCGTGTATGTATGTAAAGGCTGCTCCCGTCTGTCAGGAAGCAGTTTTACGCTGGCTGCACTTCCTGACACAACTGCAAAAGGAAAGAAAATGTCAGCTATCACCAGGGTCTCACACCCTGTCTGTGTGTTATCATGCAATGCAGAGAGTTTCAGTTTTCACTGAGGTACAGTATTAAAGCTTAGAACTTTTATATGCCAGTACCTCGTTGAACAAAGAGCTGATATTGCTGTGATTATGCACAAGAACATATTGTCAATATTTGTGGGGACAGTGCAGTCCTGTTGCACACTGAACCATCAGCTATTATTCTGACCGCCTGTGGCAGCAGAACAGTAAAAATACATGTTGATTTTTAGACACAACTCTGTTCCTTTCACTTTGCCTGCTGCAAACAGCTCTATACGCATCAATGTCCATTCATTTTCTTTCACTTATCCGATTCAGGGCTGGAGTTTATTCAAGCTTTTATGGTACAATGTGGACAGATCGCAGATCTATTGCAAAAAGATGTGGAAGTGAAAACTTTCTGTGACAAACCCTGTTAGAGGAGATGCCAGCCCACTTCAACAGTCTTATATGCCTCACTGTAACCTCCCTGCTGCTGCCATCCACCCAAAAATCAGTCTGATTATTGAATTGTTTTTGCATATAAATTTACTGTGAAGCAGGCTGACACTGAACTACACAGTTTTCTCTTATTGTCTTTCACCAAGTTTCAGCAAATGGAGGCTAAATACACAGATTTTTAGACAGATTATAGTCATAGGAGAAAACAGGTAATATGGACGAAACCACTAACAAACGCTACAGAAAGCACCCAATTGACCTGCGAGAAGATCAGCAACACAATATGATACAGAGAGAAGCTGAACAACGAGGCAAAAGAGTGTTACTAGGAGGGACTGATCCATGTGATTCTTCAGTTTAGACTGAATTTAGGAGCCGCTGATGCTCAACTTCTCAAAAACCATTCGGGTCAGGCCAGGCTCACATTCATGCGCGTGGCACTGAGCCATGGCATCTCTTGCCCTGCAAACACACTTTGCATATACTTTATTTTACTTATATTGAATACTATTATACTATATTTAATTATCCTCTAATATTTTTTGTCTTTTTCAATTTTGTATTTCACTTTATATTTTTTCATCTCACAGCACTGCACACAAATGTATAAAGCAAAACTTTGTTACCTGGTCTTTAATGTCGTAATGTAATGGTATATTTAAATATACTGTCCTTTTATTATCATCATCGGCTAATAACGTCTCTGGTTGGGCCTCAGAGGGATCATTTCCTGTGGCAGAATCACATCGCCTGCAAAACGCCAGCGTTTCTCATCAAAGGCCAGCTTAGATGAGAAGCACTGGTGTGGTACCTGTTATCACCAACTGGAAGTTTACGTTTTGTTGAGACAGCTAGCACAAAGAAAGCCTGGCTGGGATGACCATGGTTCATATTATAACCCCAGGAAAGAACAGAAAGACGGGAAACAGGTAGCGAAAAATAACAAACTTAAAGCAGGAAGTGAAGTGCAAATCAAAAATATAGAACTGGAACCTGCTGGAACAGTAAATCAACTAAGCTGATGGTTAAAGCTCCATAAAACTAAACGAATGAAATAATAAATGGACAAAAACATGGAAAAAAACTTTAAACACTAGAAAAATAAGATAATACTAACACTTTAATGAGCATGTTTGTCAAGCAGCTGGAGTGGACACTGTGTGTCACCGAATATGGGTGATTTATATTTATTTATAATGTTTTTCATTTGAACACATCAAGGTAATGTAGGTTCGTAGTGGTGTGCATGGTATTTTCCAAATAAGGTGAGAATAAACAATAAAAGACATTTAGTGAACATGTGAGATGAAGTTTGCAACATAACAGAGTAAATTATTATTATTATTATTATTATTATTATTATTGTTATTGTTATTATTATTATTATTATTATTATTGTTATTGTTATTATTATTATTATTGTTATTGTTATTGTTATTATTATTATTATTATTGTTATTATTATTATTATTATTATTATTATTGTTATTGTTATTGTTATTATTATTATTATTATTATTATTATTATTATTATTGTTATTGTTATTATTATTATTATTGTTATTATTATTATTATTATTATTGTTATTGTTATTGTTATTATTATTATTATTATTATTATTATTGTTGTTGTTGTTGTTATTATTATTATTATTATTATTATTGTTATTGTTATTATTATTATTATTATTATTGTTATTGTTATTGTTATTATTATTATTATTAGTATTATTATTATTATTGTTGTTATTATTATTATTATTATTATTATTGTTATTGTTATTGTTATTATTATTATTATTATTATTATTGTTATTATTATTATTATTATTGTTGTTGTTGTTGTTATTATTATTATTGTTGTTGTTGTTGTTATTATTATTATTATTATTATTATTTTATTAGCTTACTACTACTTTCTTACTATTTGTTACACGCTCTCGTCTTCTACCTGTACACGTACAAGTAAAAACAAACAAAGTGAAAAAGTGTTTTTTTGACTGAATAGAGAGTTGTGTGTCTTCACGTGTGCATGAACTACTTCTGAACTCACTGTGGCTGTAAATGAGCCACACACAGCATGCACGTGCATACTCACTGGCACATTTGTGTGTGTGAGAGAGAGCGAGAGAGAGAGAGAGAGAGAGAGAGACTGTTATGTACATGTGAAGTTGGTGTTTAGTGGTTGAACAAATGGTTCCTGGCCTGCTGTTCCAGGCTCTGACTGCAGTCACCACACAATCAATCACTTGGTGAATGCTGATAAAACTGCAAAGCTAACATACACTGGAACATTTCAGGTGCTATAAAATAAAACCTTTTCTTAGAATTTAATCTTGTAGTTCTCTGAGTGGACCAACAGGCCAGCCTACTGTACCAACTGACCGACTGTACCTCAACAGTTTCATAGTGAGGGAGCTTAAACTTGCTAGTTACCGCTGTCTGAATCAGCTGTCAGTTTAGTAGCTGAGATTACTGGTCTGGTACTTTACAGTAACATGGCAGCCCCTCAGGTTATGTGTTAGATATAATTTTAAATAATTATTAAAGGTAATTATGGTATTGTCATAATTACCTCCTGCCCTGCATGTGAAACCCCATCAAGAACCTTTACATATATCACTCAAAGTAATGTAGTCCCATGACGTCATTTGTGTTTGACATGAACACTCCACCAACAATGGATGGTGTACTGCTGCCTGGTGTATGGCTTTTTCTCAGTATTGACAAAATGGCGTTTTTGATTTTTGTGAACGAGACACTTGCATGAATCTTCTTCTTTTTTTCTTTTTTCTTCTTCTTTTGACTCTTCAAGTAACGCAGCTGACTAGCCAACCAGTGGCATGGAGTCTGTTGATGTTACATTATCAAATTTCCTGGGATGACTTGGAAATCTGGCCAAGTAGGAACTAAGAACCAGGTACTACCACCTGATGGAAACCCTAAAAACTGAGTGAAGCCCAGCCGACCCGAGTGGAAAGGGGCTACGTACTGGAGCCACCTACCTTCATACTGTTAAATGACTCGTACTCACCTCAACTATACCAGCATCAACTGGCTTTTACTGTTTCTCATGTCAGAAGTTTTTATTCATATCATAACAGTTTTATTACCTGAACCTAAAGGGGAAGTTGCATTACATTTCAAAATAAAAACCCTGCTGCCAGTAAGATGTATAAGTGACATTTCACAGAGACAGAATGAATTATTAATACTATGAACCTGAGGAAAGAAATATAAGAATGAACGATGCAATTGGGGAGGGCGAAAGTTGGATGAAGAACAAACACATTTCATTAGAGGGCTGCTAGTTTGAATTTCTGAGGCCTGTGGGGTCTATCCCTCCAGCTACAGCCTGCTGTTCTGCTCAGATGTGTGAAGGGTGTAAAATCACTTCCTGTGTTGGAATGGTTTTGACCCCATTGCTTCGGTGGGAGGGAGGACTGAAGGCTGAGGCCAAAACTGAGACAGACATGGACAGATGAGATGAGACGGTGGATGGTCCCAACTGGAAAACCAATCAGAGTAAAACAGACTAAAAGAGAAACGAGGAGGAAATGTTCAAACACAGGTTTAGACGCTGCAAGCTAAATGTTAAAATATGGAAGTTATGAAATCTGGAATACGTGGTGGCAAAACAGCATTTCAAAGTCCCAGGCTGCAGATGTAGGAGCTGTGAGGTCGCAGTAAGTAAAATTAGCTCATCTAATTTACTCTATTTATGTCTTTTTTTTTTTTTTTTACTAAACAAACAACAGCAACAACAAATGTGATCACTCTGTGACCTGCAGTCAACCTATGTCCTGCTAACTTGTATTTATTGGCCATTAAAGGCCAATAGTTCACACTGAGGCTGACACCTCTGATGTATAGGCAAATTGATCACACCATCCAAACCTTCCACAGTACACACACCTATTGCCCACTCCTGGCACAAAAGACAGGGATGGATGTGCGGGGAGATGGATGGATCTATGAAAGCTACAACCAGATTGGCAGTCGAGAGAATATCAGCATCAGTGACATGCTGAAGCACAGTAAATAACTCATGTAAATTCCATACATGATGGTAAATATGTGGGAATTTGTGTGTGTCCTTTTAACTGTGTGTGTCAGGGTGTGTGTGTGTGAGCTTTAAGTGGTGAGCCATTAGGCAGGAGTCAGGCCGTCTAGTTACTTCTATTGTTCTCTTCTTCCTGGTGACCTGGTGTGAGTGATGTAACAGCTCCTTCTTTTTATGTGCACAAGGGACAGGAAGGGTTTTTCTCTCATCTTCACTCCTCTCAGGACAGCGCTGACCTCTGTTCTGTTTGTGCACCATGTACGATCCTCCTGTGCCGTTTTACTGATTCATTCCCACCAAAACTCCTCGTCACAATGTCAAGGTCCCTTCAACTGTGCCACCGCTGACTCATAAAAGACATGAAATATACAGTATGTAGTGTTTTTCACTGTTACTGTGTTTCACTGTTACCGTGTTTCACTGTTACTGTGTTTCACTGTTACTGTGTTTCATTGTTACTCTGTTTCACTGTTACTGTGTTTCACTGTTACTGTGTTTCATTGTTACTCTGTTTCATTGTTACTCTTTTTCACTGTTACTGTGTTTCACTGTTACCGTGTTTCACTGTTACTCTGTTTCATTGTTACTCTGTTTCATTGTTACTGTGTTTCACTGTTACTGTGTTCCACTGTTACTGTGTTCCACTGTTACTCTGTTTCATTGTTACTGTGTTTCACTGTTACTGTGTTTCACTGTTACTGTGTTTCACTGTTACTGTGTTTCACTGATACTCTGTCTCATTGTTACCGTGTTTCATTGTTACTCTTTTTCACTGTTACTCTGTTTCACTGTTACCGTGTTTCACTGTTACCGTGTTTCACTGTTACTGTGTTTCACTGTTACTCTGTTTCATTGTTACTCTGTTTCATTGTTACTGTGTTTCACTGTTACTGTGTTTCACTGATACTCTGTTTCATTGTTACCGTGTTTCATTGTTACTCTTTTTCACTGTTACTGTGTTTCACTGTTACCGTGTTTCACTGTTACCGTGTTTCACTGTTACCGTGTTTCACTGTTACTGTGTTTCACTGTTACTCTGTTTCATTGTTACTCTGTTTCATTGTTACTCTGTTTCATTGTTACTGTGTTTCACTGTTACTGTGTTTCACTGATACTCTGTTTCATTGTTACCGTGTTTCATTGTTACTCTTTTTCACTGTTACTGTGTTTCACTGTTACCGTGTTTCACTGTTACCGTGTTTCACTGTTACTGTGTTTCACTGTTACCGTGTTTCATTGTTACTGTGTTTCACTGTTACTGTGTTTCACTGATACTCTGTTTCACTGTTACCGTGTTTCACTGTTACCGTGTTTCACTGTTACTGTGTTTCACTGTTACTGTGTTTCATTGATACTCTGTTTCGTTGTTACTGTGTTTCACTGTTACTGTGTTTCACTGTTACTGTGTTTCACTGTTACTGTGTTTCATTGATACTCTGTTTCGTTGTTACTGTGTTTCACTGTTACTGTGTTTCACTGCTACTGTGTTTCGTTGTTACTCTATTTCGTTGTTACTCTGTTTCATTGATACTCTGTTTCACTGTTACTGTGTTTCACTGTTACCGTGTTTCACTGTTACTCTGTTTCACTGTTACAGTGTTTCACTGCTACTGTGTTTCATTGTTACTGTGTTTCACTGTTACTGTGTTTCACTGTTACTGTGTTTCACTGCTACTGTGTTTCACTGCTACTGTGTTTCACTGCTACTGTGTTTCACTGTTACTCTGTTTCGTTGTTACTGTGTTTCACTGCTACTGTGTTTCACTGTTACTGTGTTTCGTTGTTACTGTTTTTCACTGTTACTGTGTTTCACTGCTACTGTGTTTCGTTGTTACTGTGTTTCATTGTTACTCTGTTCCATTGTTACTGTGTTTCACTGCTACTGTGTTTCATTGTTACTCTGTTTCGTTGTTACTCTGTTTCATTGTTACTCTGTTTCACTGTTACTCTGTTCCATTGTTACTGTGTTTCACTGCTACTGTGTTTCATTGTTACTCTATTTCGTTGTTACTGTTTCACTGTTACTGTGTTTCACTGCTACTGTGTTTCGTTGTTACTCTGTTTCACTGTTACTCTGTTTCACTTTTACTGTGTTTCATTGTTACTGTGTTTCGTTGTTACTCTGTTTCGTTGTTACTCTGTTTCGTTGTTACTGTTTCGTTGTTACTGTGTTTCACTGTTACTGTGTTTCATTGTTACTGTGTTTCATTGTTCTTGTAAAAGTGGCAATAACGATATATTTTATTCTACTCAGTATGCAAACATTTGAAACACCAGTCTAATGTTACAAAATAATAATAAAAAATGTTTTGGGTAAAAGAATGAAATTTAAGGTATTTATATTGTCAAATGCCAAAACAGGCCATGATGCGAGGTCTGTAAAGGTTAACTCTGTTAGACGAAATAAGGTGTTTTTAAAAAAATAAAACTAATATCACAGTTCAAGCAGGTGTAAAAGAAATGTCTTGCGTGTCTTGCTTGTTTTAGTTCCTGCATCTCTTTTATTCCTGATCACCTTCTAGGACCTTTTTTCCTGTCTTTGTTTCAACATCTTGTATCTCCAAACACTTCTTCCCCTTCACTTTAGTTTAATTTATTTGCATTTCGCAGCTCCAACACTGTCCTATCTTTTGTTGTTGTTGTGTATTAACAGCCTAAACCTGTGCCTGATCTTTTTATGTGTTTTTGGCAACAAAAACACACACAGTCGGGCGTGCTGCTACTCTGAGGTTAGAAGAAGGTGAGCAGGGTTCACGTGCAGGCCAAATGACAGTATGAGCTGGAGGGAGCTGAGGAGGAGGGAGGGGAGGACTGGTGTCGGCTAAAAGACTCATTTTGGTTCCTGCCTTGGATATTTGGCTGCATCTTCTTTGTACCATTAGTTTCATATATGTGAAAATAATAATATACTACATTATTTTTACACACATTTTTACACACATAAACACCAAACAACACATGCTCCATTTTGTTGTAGAATGATTCACTGGGCTGTTGTGTAGATATGAGTATGAATATGAATGTGGTTATGAAGTATCCTTATCAGGCGTTTACAAGCAAAGAATGATTTACCAGTGTGGCGTTCATATTTTACAGTGAATATTGGGATAATGAGTGCCACACACAAAACATGACTACGTGCTAAACTTTTTTTAGGCAAGGATTCAAATTGTTTATTATTATTTATTCATGTGTCACAAGAGAAAATGCATTTCTCTGTGCAATGAAGTTCTTTCTTTGCTGTCCACCCACAGAGCCCAATGAATATATATAAATGCAATCCAGTTCAGCACTAATTAAGTAATATTATCATATATTAATTATAAGCATATTATTATGAACATAAGCAGCTTCCTCTGCTGCACTGTGTGCACAAGTAGATTGCAGCAGCTCGTCCACACTGATGTGAGCCTGCTGAGGGATTTCAGGCATGACCAACTTGAAGGTCTGACTTGTCTGGGCAACTAAAGCTACATGCATCACATACTGACGTGGATTATCAGTGTTGTCACTAATCTAAGCTGGTCACCGAAGATTAGACTCACTGAGTGTGGTTAGAATCTCTCTTTCTGCTCTTGATATGTGGCTGAATTTGCAGAAACATTTTTGCAAAACATTTTGTTACAATGACCTCTGACCTGTTGGATGTACTGTAAAACATGAGTCATTTTGTCAAAAATTCTTACTTCATATTTGAGTCCATGTGAATGTTATTTCCTTTTCAGAGGCCTGTATTTCAGACCAGAGACTCCACCTGAGACTAAGAGCAAAAGGTTAAAGAAACAAAGCTCAAGCCCACCAAACCAACCATGTCATACAGCTCTGTTACTTTCAGATAAGAAGAAAATGTTCTATAAAGCTTGAGACGCTCGCCTTTCATTGCTGAGCCTCTTAGTCTTATTCTGGCATCTGGCTTTCTTGCTGCAGCTCGTCCTGTCAAACCTGCAGCTCGAAGTCTTCTCTTCACAGTAGAAACTGAGACTTGCTCACTACAACCACTATTAAGCTGTGCTTGAAGCTGTTGTCCTGTGAGCTGCCTATCACACAAGCTGTTAACTCTCAGAAACTTGTCCTCTGATTCAGTCTTTGGGTCTGCAGACCTCTTCCTGTCACAGTTTGTTTCTCAGTGCGTTTGATGGTGAAGGAAACTGTACTCACTGACACTTTGATTTCCTTTGCAGTTTCTCTGTAGGACAGACCCACATTTATAAGTGTTATGATGGTCTCTCTCTCTTCCACTGTTAATGGTCTGTTTCTCACCATTTTTGTAGCAACACACTGCTTTCTGCAGTTGCTCATAAAGTCATATTGTTCTGTTGCAGAGCACTAGCTCTGTTGCTTGTAGTAGTTTAATGGTGCAAAAATGGGTTATGAAAAACTTCATTTTTTGTTTTCCATTTAATTTAAGGCACTTTATATTGTAAACACAATAATACAGAGAAAACCCCAACAACCAAATGACCCTCTGTGAGAACCCAACATGACACTCCACACAGTTTATGTTCATGATGTGAGTTTTCTTTTATTTACAATGTGCTTCACACACAGGCAGACTATTTTAGCCACATGTACCTAGATCCAGTCTCTTCGACTCCACGCACCACTGCACTCCAGGTCCACAAAGTTACAGTTACTGAGGTAGGGGAGGCATGATCACACAGTCAGGTCTTTGGTCTGATCCCTGGCAGTGCTTGTACGAATGAGGCATGTTGTATAAAGTGCTCTGAGTGTTCGGGCAAAGTAGAAAAGCACTGTATAAGAATCAGTACATTTACCAGCTAATCTGACCTTCTCATGTGCTAATCTGCTCACTCCCAATGAAATCTAAACATCTTCTCTGTCTTTTTTACTGTTGCTTGTTTACCTCCAGCCCATACGCAGCACAGATGTTTCTGTACACTGTGCCGGCCACTTGGTTATGGCGTTCCATGTATGCCCTGCTGCAAGCATCTTGCACCCTGCTGTTATGTGCTGGATTGTCTCATCTTTACACAGCCTGGGGTCTTGCCTGGATATATAGTTATAGATACATATGGAAAAAGTGTGAATCCAGACTCCTTAATTTCTTTGTTTGTGTGATTCTGAATAATATTACAATATTGTTTTCCTGCACTGGAGTAACTGTAAAGTGAATTTTCAGCTTACGAGAGCTGTTTTAAATTTTTACGCGTGATGTCAAATTAATCACCAGACATGAAGCCCCATGAAAATACAAACATGATCATATAAAGTACGATGTGAATGAATATACCTGCCTTTGTATATTTTACACAGAGAGAGTAGAAGATGGTAGTTAATTCCATCCCATAGTGCAGGCCCCAAACATGAACTGAATGTCTTTAAGGTGAATCCAAAGGACCGTGTGAAGATGTTACACTTTGGCTTCAGCCTGAATGAATGGTGAGGAGATGATGAGACGGAGCAGGTGAGGTGAGGTCAGGGGGTCACATCCCTGAACTTTACAAGGATTCCCTACTTCCATGAGTCCAGGAGCAATCTGACATGTAAAAGACAAAGGGAAGTAAAAGGCACAAATGGCGCTCGTTCCCCAGTGCCGTTAACGTCTCCCCAACAACATTAACATCCAAATACCACACCCTGCCTCATAAACGATGAAAGGCTCCCTGATGTCTACACTCAAAGGAGACACACACGGGACCCTCCCTGTCAGCAGCCAATCCCAGTTTAACTTTCTCATATCCTGAATCTTTCCATGCCACATTACTCCAACACACCCCATGCATAGAGCGCATCCACCTGCTCGCATAAACACTTTAGATGATCTAATTATCCAAGTAGGAGGTCGTAGGAAGGATCTAACAGGTCTATGTCACATTTCAGAGACCATCAGTCCTTTGATGAGGAAGAAAGGCTGCGGTCTGTGAACTCTGCAATAGAACCGTTGCATCAGTCTGCCAGGAAGAATCTCCCATCCCCACATATCTGCAGTCGTAACACAGCCACAGTGACGAGGTCTCAGCCTCAGGGCTCACAGGTCTACTGTAGAAGGACCTTTGCTTTAGACACACCGTCACATCCCAGCGCTGCAGCAAACGTAGCATCTAAGAAACAGATGATAAAAGTGTCAAGCACCAAACAACAGCAACACCTGCAAACGATAACAAACTATAGAGTATAGTCTATACACAGATATGTGACTGCGCTAAGGTCTTACCCAACTTAAATCCTTTCTTTTAGTTTTGATAAGAATTATTTGAAACTGTAAATTTTATTGTATCTCAGCATAATACACAACTGCTGCACATGAAGGTGCACAGGCTGCCTCCTGGGTCAACCATCGTCAGCCTCGTCTCCACTTTCTGTTGTGAGTTTCGGGTGCAGGAGAAAGCTTGCTCCAGGATCTCTGACAGAGATCTTTGAACTTGGCCCAGTGTGTTTCAGGGCAACAGGCAGCCACGGAAATCTGCACACCGCAATCTATATAACACAGTGACAAGGCGAGGCTGTCCCCATCACAGACCAAGACACTTCCACTCAGTCCACTGACAGTGTGGAGTGAGCAGGACATGCTGTAAATGTGTTACAAACCACGTCAGGAACATTAAAGTATCAGAGAACAGGTGAAAATGTTTTTTATGTAGAGTTACTGTAGTTTACTGTAGTTTTGAATTAAATGAATAAAGTAAAAATCAAAATACATGAAAATAAATGGTTTTCTTTTTTTGTATGATAATTGACATTATGAATTATGAATACTTCCACTACACCTGTGTGGTGTTTGTTCTCCCCGTTGTCTGTTCCCTCGAGTACTCTGGCTTCCTCCCACAGTCCACAGTTGCTGGTTTTAATGGTCTGTTCTTGTGTCAGCTGGGCCCTGCGACCCTGTGCTGGATAACCAGAAGAAACCCGATGGATGCTGAAAGTGCATTGAATCAATCAAACTGTCTAATGTGTCGCTGACTTCAGTTTGCACAAAAGATGTTCAGTGTTTCATTCACATGATGAGCAGTAAGTGTTATAGTACAGTATTTGTTTTGCTGTTGGTGAATTGGATGGCTGGGATAGCCTTTATGGATCTACTTTATCCCAAACTGTGAAGGCCCTCTGGTCCCACTGGACAACACCGATGAGACAAGGCTTCATGTTTATGCTCAGTATCCAGAAACTGAAGACTTTTATTTCTTTTAGTGCGTGGTAGAGGCTTCACAAAAGAAAGAAATAAATATAGGCAGCTTTAACATTTTGATATACGTTTGCTTAATAATTAAATGTAAAAATATTTAGTAACTTTTCCACTCATGTCTCCCATGGCAGTGATCTATTAACAATAATAATTACAACTTTAAGTATTTGTATTTCAATACAAAAGAATGTATAATCAAAACAACAAATAAGAGGATACATTTATAACAAGTAATCAAAGTAACTTTACAACATAAGTGGAGTATTTACCTTTTTGTATTTTTCTCTTGCAGCGTATTAAAAACATCCTGGAGACACTTCCTTTGTATCACTGTTACACGTCTTTATTCTGATTCCTCCTGAAGCTGCTTCAGATACTCTTTGCTTTGCTGGAGGAACCAAGAAGATTTTCACAGACGACTGAATCATTATCATCAGTGTGACCACAGACTGAAACACGTGCTCATGTATCCTCTCTGTCTGCACTTCATTACGTAGGAGAAACAGAGCTGTTCTACTTGTGTATAAATGTTGACGCCACAGGCAGCTCCCAGCTCAACTCTCTGACGTGGATTCGTCAACAGTCTCACAGATTTTGAATAATCACACCGAGCCACTAACAGCCATGTTAAAGACACCATTAACATTTGTTACTGGGCACTCATACCACTCCACAGCAGGGACTGGGGGCTGTGAGACGCTATGTAAATGCAGGTCGACAAACAAAGTGCTCCCGTTCTTACAATGACTTTTCCACTACAGCCTGACTCTCGGTGACCTTGGTCATCAGACCAAATGGCTGAGACAAGAAGAATATCCTAAACAGATCTGATTAAGCACATCCAATAGCACTTGAGAGTGATTTGCACTGGATAAGGTCGTTTAGACAGGCACACTGGCCCCACGTGAGTCCTAATACATTACAAATATATCACTTTTCTTTAGGTGGATGACTAACCTAAGAGTAAATAACTGTCTGGGTCTCATGTTGTTCATACGTTTCATACATGAACACAGAAGGAGATCATTTTAATAGATGTGAACGCAGAGAGAGGACGACACCTACAGTCATTTGTTTTGTGTCACTCAATGCTTCCCTCGCTGTTTCAATCCTAAGCTGCTTCTGCTCAGCTAAAGCGATGTTTGGGACTTTCAGCCAATCAGTCAATTAAAACCGATGATTTATTTATTAGTCAAGATTTAAAAATCTTACTTGGTTTTCATATGTATCTATTTTCAGTCATCTCAGCTTTAGTAGCAGGAAGTTATGATTGTAGGGTCCACCTTACAACATAAAGCACCCCGAGGAGACTGTTGTTGTCATTGGGCGCTGTGCAAATAAAACTGAATTGAACTGAAATTAATAAGGCCTGTAATTCTTTTCTTTCTTTGTTTTGTTGCCATATTTTTCATGTAGCCTGTATCTGACAACAGCATAATGAAACTGGGAATTCTGTTTTTGGTCTTCCAGCCGTAAAGATTTAGTAGCCCCCTCATGGCCACCCCTGTGTGCTCCATGGATGAGACGCTCAGCAGGAAGGATGCATGTGCGACAGCTATTTGCACTCTTCACATGGGCTCAGTAACACACTTCAGCAGTTTGTCTTTGTTTCCATTTTAGTTTCATGCCTTACAGCTGTGCCACAGTAGAACTGTACCGTGTAGCTGCTGCTCGCCATTACATCAGCACATTCACACAGAAAAGTGTTTAAATCAATTATGATTAACATGAACAATTTAAACATGTTAAGAAAAGGAACTTATTTACATGCAACTCGTGTTGGTTTCATGCAGCTTTTTCCAGGTTAATGAACAGCTGTCGGCCTGCTAGTGGACAAAGTCTTCCAGCTGAATGCAGCGTAACAGCCCCTTTACTGTAGAGACTGAAGATCTCGATCAAAAAGCAAATACACTCTCAAAACAGGAGCTTTTGTACCATTAGGCCTGAAACAGCTCATTAGTGGGGCAGTGACATTTAGCTGCTGTACTCGTAACAGGGGCTGTGATTTGTTCCCAGGTAAGTGACAATTCTGTACTTTCATGGTACAAAAATAGCTTCATGTCCAGAACTCTGCTGCCCGTGTTCTCCACCACATCACCCCCATCCTGAAGCAGCTTCATTGGCTTCTGGTCGTCAAACATGGCATCACTTTAAAAATACTTCTGTACACATTCAAGGCTATTCGTCTTCCCTCTGATTTGGTTCACATCACCGTCTCGGTGCCTCAGATCCTCTTCTTCTCTTTCTCTCTTCGTTGCTTCCCTTCGTCTTCGGGGGGCAGGGCTCTGCTCCTCGACCTTGGAGTCCCCTTCCTCCTGATCTGAGAAGGATCACCTCATCTTCTCTTTTTAGGTCTAGACTCAAAACCACATAAGCTTTCCACTCTGCTAACTTTTCATCTGTTCCTTCTGTTATGTTTCTCATTGTTGTGTCTATTCCCTGCTTTTATGCCGACTTTCACTACTTTGCTCCTTGAGTGTTCTGAAAGGTGCTTTTAAATAAAATGTATTATTATTATTTATAAACCACATCAATCTTCTTATTGCCTCCTCAAAGCTTTTTCTGTTTCATATACTGAAGAACCGCTACGGCCTCAGGAAGACTGAAACCCACAACCTTCCTTCTTTAATGCAACAGCACACATTTCTGCTCCACCAGGCAGGATACAAGACAGTAACAGCGCTGTGGATAAACATAGTTTGTTCATAGCAGTTTTGGGGAGTGTTGATCAAATTCCGAGTTATGTTATCCGTTTTCCTGGTAAAATCTGAAGAAAGGAGCGGTGACTGGAGATATTTGCACAGCAGTGTTCATAGTAATACGAGTAAATACAGACTCCTCCTGCCGTTCTTTGGCATTCTTTCCTGTTGTGTCCTTTTGCTTCCACACACACTCGTGTATTGTTCACGGTTGTTCAGTGTGTAAAGGTGCTGCCTTCAATAACACGACTCTACCAACTATTACAATGATTTACTTTGGACTGTTTCAGGCCTCGGGATCTAAATGAAAGCAAGCGAGCTTTAAACCTCTTTCAACGCTGTGTTGTAAATTCACTAAAATGGTCAAAAATGCAGACAAAATGCCCTTGGCCGTGCAGAGTTTTGTTTCTGCTGGGTGATGGCGAACAATGGTGGGGAGGAAACGCTCTTTAAAACGAGAAGAGGAGGCAAAGTTCAGAAAAGTTCATTCACATCGTTCGAGGGCTGGACCAGCAGCGATAGGATGGTCGGACATAAAGGTGTCAGCAACAATTTACTATTACAATTTGGCCATTAAGCTGAATCTCTTATCCACGGTGACTTACACTAAGTACAACAGTTCAGCATTTGTGGATCCAATGATTGCAAGAGGCACAGTAATAAACAAGGGCCAGGGACAACAGTACAAAGCTAAGAAGTCAACATGGTATGGAGGGAGGCTGGTTGTAAATCAGAATGGCACCAGAATAAGAATCAGCTCGTGAAAGAGGCCAAACCACATTTGCCAGTAAGGCTTCCATTGAAGTGCAAAAACTCTGGGTCTCATTTACCGAGCAAAGTGAAGACTGCAGAGTTACAGATACACGCAGCCCAAAGTTTCACACACTCGTCAGACTGACGACGCTCGTCACTGTCGTTTGTCTGACACGAACCATCAGGTTACTCAGAGAATTCGATTCCATTTGATCTACACAGCGCGAAAACACAGTCGCCTCGAGGTGCTTTATATTGTAAGGTCGACAATAATACATACAGAGAAAAACCCAACAATCATATGACCCCCTGTGAGCAGCACTTTGGTGACAGTGGGAAGGAAAAACTCCCTTTGAACAGGAAGAAACCTCCAGCAGAACCAGGCTCAGGGAGGGGCGGGGCCATCTGCTGTGATTGGTTGGGGTGAGAGAAGGAAGACAGGATAAAGACATGCTGTGGAAGAGAGACAGAGATTAATAACAGATATGATTCAATGCAGAGAGGTCTGTTAACACATAGTGAGTGAGAAAGGTGACTGGAAAGGAAAAACTCAATGCATCATGGGAATCCCCAGCAGCCTACGTCTATTGCAGCATAACTAAGGGAGGATTCAGGGTCACCTGGTCCAGCCCTAACTATATGCTTTAGCAAAAAGGAAAGTTTGAAGCCTAATCTTAAAGTAGAGATAGTGTCTGTCTCCTGAATCCAAACTGGAAGCTGGTTCCACAGAAGAGGGGCCTGAAAACTGAAGGCTCTGCCTCCCATTCTACTTTTAAATACTCTAGGAACAAGAAGTAGGCCTGCAGAGCGAGAGCGAAGTGCTCTAATAGGGTGATATGGTACTACTACTACTACTACAGGAATAGCTCAGTAGGTAGAGTGGTTGCCCCATGATCGGAAGGTCGGGGGTTCGATTCCCCTTAACAGCTACCCTGAGGTACCCCTGAGCAAGGTACCGTCCCTACACACTGCTCCCCGGGCGCCCAATGGCTGCCCACTGCTTCACTGAGTGAATGGGTTAAATGCAGAGAGCAATTTCCCCACGGGGCTCAATAAAGTACAATAATGTACACACTTTCTTCTTCTACAAGGTCATTGAGATAAGATGGGGCCTGATTATTTAAGACCTTGTATGTAACATGTGTATGTTACACCAGAGTTTATTGTCTTTGGAGAAATTTACCTTTAACAACCAAAAGAAACACGTCGTGTAAGATAAGCGAAGGAATCGTAATTCTAGTATTAAATCAGATGACCACATCTGACTGGTAGTGATAGTGGGGATACAGAGAGAAAAGGCGAGGGGAGAGCACACGATGTGCAGTGCAGGAAAGCATTCATAGATACATGACAGGAGATATGTTTGAGGCGTGGTCCTGGTCCTGTGAGCGTGATGTGAGAGGCGTTGGTCGGGTGTGTGGAAGTGTGAAAGGAGCCAGTGGCTGTGCTTCTTTTCCCCTCACGTAGTACAACATGAGAGAAAAGAGCAGCTGTAAAGCAAAGTCATGGATTAAACACATAAATGTACCAAAGTTCAAAATGTCTGCTGAGGGGTGTCAGGATCCAGGAGGTGAGGTGTGGCGATGCAAAAGAGCTCGAGGAGCTTAGAAAGAAAAGCGTCTGGACTTCTTGAAGTTTCCTTGAAGACGTTTCATCTGAGAAGCTTCTGCAGTTCTTAGAGCAGCTGGTCCAGACACTCCTCAGACTACGATCCTCTCGATCAGTGCTCAAAACGGTTAGGATTTGTTTTAAGCACAATGAACTCTCTGTGCTAACCAGATAATCTGATCATTAGCTCCTCTGCTAGCTCGTAATGTGTTCTTCGAACAATCGTCTGCAATGTCGGCTGCAGTAGCTGCTGTTTCTCACTTTTTGACATAAACACACTTAAACAGTAATCCTTTAACAGTCTGTTATCATGAGTGAAGACACATGAATGCTATGATACTGGACTGCTTTTATTCTTCTTCTGTAAATCTTTACTGGCTTGGTGCCCTGAAAGTGAACCGACCAGTATGAACTCTGGTTCACCCTCTGGCTGCTCATCTGCCAGGGTCATCAGGGCACATCGTTGCTTTGCCTGCTTGTATGGATTCCAGATTTTTCCTCTGTTGCTTTCTTCCTCGCAACAATTGATAAAGAGGTGTGTGTTTGTGTTATCACTACATTTACAATCACTCTTACATCACACTCACTGTTTCTGCCTTTAACCCAGACGTTTTACATTCCCTGGATTTCAATGTAAAAATATGCAATCTTACAATAAATTGTATCAGATGTAACTTTAAAAAATCGAGCCAAAGTAAAACTGTGTTCCTCCTGACGGCCAGCAGCAGGCAGAAACGGTCAGGTTTTAATAGAAGTCTGAAATCTGTGACTATGATAAACACTTTGCTGATAGATTTTCAGTCTCAATCATTTTGAATAATATAAGCGTAAACACTCTGCTGGGTCCACTGCAGTAGCAAAAAAGGACAATACAGCAGGCGATGCAACACATCAGTGAAAGTTCCCGACCTCTCAGTGTGTTGTTTCATCATGTCCACTTTCAGAAGCTCTCAGCTGATGGGTGGCATTGTTGTGTCTGTGTCCATCTTTTATATACAGTCTATGAATAGAAAACACAAATAGTTAATTTTAAATAGTCAAAAAAATGTGTTTAAATAGAGATAAATAAAAATAACCACATTTTAATGAATATATAAAAATCTACATTTATTGTATGTAAAAGCAAAGCATTGAGGCAGCACTGTGTGTCAGAGGTAAACCAGCAGTGAGCTGGTATTAGTCATCAGTCTGGTTAAACCAGATGCAGAGAGCAGCTTTAAACTGTTTGTTGGAATAGGAGTGACTGGCTGTAACCTGAGGGAACTCTACAGGGTCTGCTGCAGAGCAGAGGGTACTGGAGGACCTGGTACGTGAGAATAAGTGTTGCTGCATTTGATCGCAACAGTCTACTTAGAGAGATGACACCAAGGCTCATCTCTCCAAGGGCCCCAGAATGTCCAAGACGAGGCAGGTGGGAAGTGGGCAGACAGGTAGAGAACTGGTAATACTAGTACATTAGCTGGTTTTGGCACCCAGAGAAACACTGGTTACACAGGGGGAAGCACAGGACACTGCAGAAATCCAAGGAGACCCGATTAGCACTATGTGGGAAAAGACAGGCTGGAGGAATTCTGCCTAGAAACACCATAAGTGGAAGGATGGCCATGGCAGGAGGGCTGCACCCACGGACGGAGCAGAGACTGTGTTGGCTGAGCGAAGTCACAACAGACGCTAACAAATGCAGAAAACACAAAAACTATGTTTTTAAAAAGTGTACATATCTGCCTGAACTGGGATATGTGGTGTTTCCTTTCTGTTCAAATGTCATTTCAATCACTTCTCTATGCACACGACGATTTGGAGGGTTTGGAAGAAATGACTCCATTTCTGTCTGAATGAATGACAGATGAAATCTCTTAGAAGTAAGTGTGTTTTGATGAACAGCTGATTCTACGCTGACGTCAGAGTCAAGTGTTTTCAAGGATAACAATCAGGTGTTAGAGAGAAAAGAGACTAAATCCAAAGTATGACCTAAACACGTTTAGAAAGATGATTTATGGCCACAGCATCTGGACTCCACCAGCCCAGAGTGTACGAGGAGGAAATTAATGACCACTGGACGGCAAGAAGACAGCCTCTTTGCAGTTTTTGGTGGAGAAGCATCCCAGCATAAGAGCATGTCTAACATGCTGGAGCAGGATGGCTCATCACTGAGAAAATGATGGAACATGGAAATATCCCAAAGCTGCAGAGTTTTGTTTCCAGCTCTGAGTCTCTAAATGTAAACCTTGAACCAGCACTGAGAAGTCAACCTTTACGAGACGCTGACAGAATACTGGTGTAAACGATGTAATCCCATTACATTTTAAAGTCAGACTTTTGGGCCAGGTTTTTAGTCTAACTTTATAAAAGACGAACTAAAAATCCACAGTCTACATATCCATGATGATTTTCAGTTGTGCTTCCATAGATTTATTTTCTGCCTCATTATGCACTCATGGAGGAGGCTGAACCTGTTATATAATAACTCGAAACCAGAGTTACAACCAGCATCATGGACATTACAAAAGCCCATGTAGCATAGTGAGCTTACTGGTGCACAGACACTCAACAGCATCTAACCAGACATGTGCGATCATTTTTGGTTCAGTGAAAGACGAAAAACAAACACTTCTGCAAATTTGTTTTATTAAATAAAACCCAAACATCAGCTGAGGTCCAATAGAAAGGCATATTTATATTAACAGACACATTAAATATGTACAGTCCTGTAGACACAGCTCACAGGTCCAGAGTGCCTCTCATTCATTTTGCTCAGCTCAAGAAAAAACACAAATCCAAAGTATAAATAGTAGAATATAAAATTTGCTCTTGTGTAATCTACACTATGTACAGTTAATGCTTAAACACTGACACCAAGCTAAAAGGAACATCCTCCTGTTCATGTGAGTGAGTCTGCAAACAAATCTTTTATGACTTTTGGGGAAAATAAAAATAAATCTGAGATGTTTATTCGGTTTAATTTTGTACATAGCTGGTGAACTTGGTTGGCAGATTGTCTTCGGGATAGACAGTAGGTCCTGTTTTCATGGTTGGAGGCCCGTTTAAAAGAGTCCAGTGACACTTTGTTACCACCTCCACCAGGAACACCTTCAGCAGAACCTTGGCAAATTCCTTCCCAATGCACATCCTGGAGCCACCACCAAAGGGGATGTACTGAAACCTGGAGGAGTCCGCACACGGATCGGACATGAAGCGCTCTGGCTGGAAGTCTTCTTTGTCGGGGAAGATCTCTGCCACATCATGAGTGTCGCAGATACTGTAGACGACGTTCCAGCCTTTGGGAATCTGGTAACCCTGAGGAGGCAAGTGGAAATCATTAGTGAGCCGCTTCTGTCATGAGTCTAAAAGCCTCCGTGTTCATGTTACTTATGAAATTGTTGCCAGCTTACATTGAGCTCAAAGGTCTTGAGGGCCACTCTGAAGCCTCCAGGCACAGGAGGGTTGATCCTCAGCGTCTCTTTGATGACACAGCCTGTGTATTTCAGCTGCTCCAAGGACTCGATGTTCAGGCTCTGTAGGTCCATGCCCTGCGCCGCCTGAACACAGAAAGCGATATCCAACTGTTCTGTGAAGCTGCAAAGTCAGCTGCCCGTCTTTGTTTTCCCTCAGTTTTCTAAGCTTAGTCAATGCGCACAACAAAGGAACCCACACAGCCACAGGAAGAACTCCACAGAAGAAGTCTCCAAGTGGGGTTCAAACCAGAAGCCTCGATGCTGTGAGGCAGCAGTGCTAACCACTGATGGCCACTTGAGGTTCTTCAGAAGCTTCAGTATGGATGGAGCTCCACAGTAGTTCTGTGATGTGCAAAATTATTGAAGTAACTTTATTATAGTTTAATTTAACCAGAAATACAAGTCTTGGGAAATCTAAAGCATCAGACTGGACAGCAAAGACTCGGGACTGTTATTACACAACAAGTCAAAGCTGCCATATAATCTGCATCATTATACCTGCATTAATAACATTTTTTACAGCATTATTTCATCTAATAATATTTCTCACAGTATTGATACTGCATTACAGCTGTTTATTGAAGATGTCCATTTGAGGATCCTTCCATTATGTTAACTTTTATTACAGGTACGGTCAGAAGTATTTTATACACATTGCATATCTGTGCTTATTTTGAGTTGATGTTCGGTTCATTAAGGGTTTTAAGCTTCACTGGCATGACTGTCCAGGTGATCCATGCTGAGGGAAACTAGAACATAGAAGGATAACTGCAATGCATGCTCACAGTACATATAATACATATAATCTAGGAATAGGCCTGAGCAGAGGCCCAAATGTTTCCAGCTTCTTGTTGCAAACCTGTTGCATTTTATTCTACTTGGTAACAGATGACTGGAGGCGATAACCAGCCCTCAGACGCTCTGAGGGCTTAAGATTATTACTTGTATGGAAGGTGTTATCAAAAAGAGAAGTTCTATGTCTGCTTATAGCCATTAAAGATGTACGACTAACTGTGACTAATGCCTGGAACCTATTTTAATCTGTCATTGACGCCATGGGGGGCGTGTACCCCACTGCTTTACAAGTGTCCACAACATGTATTTGGGTCAGAAGACATATGTTGATGTTTTCTCCGGGCTGTTAATAAACTCATCGTTTGATTGCACTTTTCTGGGGCCTCCGTGGTTTGACACTGCTCTACATTGATCGATTTCGTGACAAAGCTCAGCACCAGGTGATAGATGGGTATGAAAGTCCAGACCTTGTTTTTACAAAATAAGCTAAAAACAGTCCCTGTAAACAAGCTTTACCTTGTCCTCGAGCTCCTGTCTCAGTTTATGCACTACTTTGGGGTTTAGACCCAGGAACATGACCAGAGAGGTGGCTGTGCTGGCTGTGGTTTCATGCCCCCCAAACAACAGCTCTGTGGCAGACTGCTTGATGGCCTGCAAACAGAAATACACTTACAGTGGCTCATATGGACAGAAATCGGTTTTGTAGACGTGCGTTGCAGCAGGTGACCTCCTCATTACCTGCATGCTGATGGGCTCTTTGTTCTTGTTGCTGCTGTCTATGAGCTGCTGCAGGGCGTCTCTGGGTTTCCACTCCTGGTCTGACTCCTGCACCTTCTTCTTGATGTTCTCCTCAATCTTAGAGTGGATGAAGTTCCTTGCTTTCAGACCCTGCAGGAGAGGAAGCAGGAAAGGTGGGAATAGAGGGGAAAACATCAGATGAGGGTAGGCGAGAGAAGACCTAAACGATTTCATCTTGTCCGTAAAGTTTTGCTATTATTTGGACTAACTGTACAATTTTAAAATATTGGCATTTCATGCTTCTTACCCTGTACAGTCCACTGAAAGGCACATCAATGGGCAAAGAGAACAGGTTCTTGATCATTTCCTCGAAAGCCTCCACCAGCTCGTGCTCATTGGTTTGAATCTGCTCCGGCTCAAAGCCCAGCAGGACCCTCATGGCAATGCGGAACATCAGCCGCTTCATCTCTGGGTAGACCAACACGCAGGAGTCACTTGCCAGCCATTCCTGCACTGCAGCCTGAACTTCCTCCTGGATAACGGGGATATAGAGCTCTAAAGCCTCCCTGGAAAAGGCGCGCAGGATAGCCTGAGGGGGCACAGGAGTGATGATGGAAGAGCAGACTTAGTGAGACCATTTCACCTCAGTGCCGGTGTCAAAGACAAGTATTCTGTCCTTAAATGTTTTTAGTTAGGCAATATGCCAGAAATAACATTACAGCTCGACAAATCAGCAGCTGACATCACTTCATTTACACTGATTCCAGGTCAGTGTGTTAGCAAAACTTGAAAAAGACGATTTGCATCTGGAACCAGTTTCAGAATAATTATGCAGACAAATGCAAAGCAGCTCAAGTCCGACTTTTAATGTTTAGATATGGTTCCAGCTCAATGCACTTTATATTGTGAAAGACTGTCACATTATTCCCCCTGCCAAGCTCCTGACAGATGTGCAAAGAAATCTTTTAACAGGAAGAGATCGCCAACAGATCCAGGCTCACAGAAGCAGCTACGTAGAACGACCTGCGACCAAATGGGGGGTGAGGGGGAAAGACTAGAGCAAAGAGGAGAGACCACAGCGAGACTGAGGACAAAGACGTGCAGAACATGAAAGAGGAATGAGTCTATAGCAGCATAACTAAGCTGGTTCAGCATCACCTGCTAGAGTCCTGATTTTAAGCTTTATCAAAACAGAAACATTCAAGCTGGGTTTCAAGAGCAGGGTGGGTGGTGTGGGGTGCACAACTCCGTGTGGGCCTTCTGCTCGACAAAATCCAATTGGTCTAAAAATGCTATGGTCAAAAAACCTCGACCACACCTCGCTGAATAAAGCAAAAACATTTGGGGTCCAACAGCCTGCCGACCAGTTTCCAGCATTTTGCTTTATTACAGTTCTTGTGACATTCAGCACGCCTTCACCTGATCCCGGCTCAGCTGGCTTTTACTTCTCGTTACTCTTTAGTTTTACTATAATTATTTGCATGTTTTACATCACTGCTTGTTGCAGCTTTAATGCCTCAGCACATCTGAAGCTTAACCTAAATTATAAGACTCCTCCGAGGCACAGTGCGTGCCGAAATGTGGGTCGCACGTGCGATTCAACGGGTTTCAGCTATATTCAGAGACTGCTATAAACCATCTATGGACATTTTTATTTTATTTCTTGGCATATTTGCTTAAACAGAATCAATGTTAAATGAAAATTGCATTTCCCCCTCACATTTGAAAAAGTAAGCATTATTGTGAACTACAACTATAGACCTTTCAGAGACCATCACTGGGTGTCTTTTGGATTCTCTCTTTATTAGCATGTGCTCAAATGTGGGACTTTACAGGACACCAACTAGCAAAAACGTTTTGATACAGCTGTCCCAAAATACAGATCCTGATTCACTCTTTTGAGAATCTGGGGCTTTTATGTTTACAGTTTAAGATATTCATGTTCAAACACTGCCACAGATTTCAAAAACAAACAGAAACATGCAGGAAGTAGGTGGATGGAGCATTCTCTGGAGGATTTGAAGCTAAGATTGCAAAAAACCAAAGTCTAAATTCTAAACGATTTTCGATTCGATTCTAAAACAAATTAGAGACAGAAAATGTTCTGAGAATGTGTTTGTATGGAATGACCCTGGTATTAGAAAGACAAACTACATTGTGTCAGGAGACATCAAGTCTCTGCTTTCATAAAATGACAGAAAGTTTCTTTAAAAAACAAAACAACAACAAAACTCACTACAATGACACTGCAGCAGTAGCTGTCAAATCTGGAGGTATAGTGTGACAGATATGACCGTGGCATGATGATATTGAGCTTCAGCACCTGGAGGTAACTGGTGCAAACTGGTGCCATGTCACAAACCTGAATAGAACCGAAGTGACCGAGCTCGAGTTTCCCGGTTTTTGTAGAGAGGAGACGCATTTGTTCAGAGTTTGGACGCAAACCTGATGTAACCCCCCCGCTGTAGCCAGTGCTCCCTCTACGGAAAGGTCAAAGTAACTTACTTTTTTTTTAGTCTTGTGCTGAGCTCCGTGCATGTTGGAGAGCGTCTCCGTGCCCAGGATCGCGCGAACAGAAGCGGGCCACTGCGCGGACACCAGCCTGTGCTCCCCCAGGAGGATCTGCTTGACGTTATCCGCGCCAGTCACGCGCACCGTGCGGTTCCCGAACAGGTGTGTGCGGTAGATGTAACCGTACTTCTCCCGCTTCATCCGAAGAAATGTTTTCCTCTGTGAACATATGGCCACGCAAACAAACTGTCACGTGTGGATGGTTTTACCCTCACGCACGATACATTAAATATACATGAACACATTTATGACAGTGGGTTCATTTTAATTCTACACTTCCCATAAGCTCCGGGAAACCCAAACTTTCACGCTTAAGTTGAATATAATATTTCATCCTCCGCGTGATGACAAGAAGCAGCGTTTACCTGGAGGAGGAGTTGCAGCGTCTCTCCAATGAAAGGCAAGCCCATGGACCCGGGGGGCAGCGGGAAAGGGCAAGTCGGGTCTCTGCATCGGAGCGTGTAAATCTCCCACAGCTTCACGGCCAACAGGAATAGCAGAATGGGAAGCGCTACGGTGCACAAGAACGTGGTCAACAGTGCATTCACGACCATGTTGCAGCGTCTCGTGGGCCCGGTGAAGACTTCAGGTGGAGCTCAGTCTGCGTCTGGGACTCCGGTGTGCCAAGCCGCAGTTTTTATAGGCTGGCAAGCCCGTGGGCAGCCCATTACCTTCTCCTCCCTCCGATAAATTAGTTCACGCAAAGTTCATCTTTAATTGTGGGTGTTGCTCGGCCCCGCCTCCGACCTGTGCTGGCCGACTCGCCTCACCATTTGTTCCAGAGGCCACGGCTTTAGTCCCTACCTCCTGTTGCACGCACACAATCCACGGCGGATTTCACTGAGAAAAGGTGATGATTCCCACCGAGACAATGGAAGTCCCAAGACGCCTTTGTTGGCAATAAGCAGCTACTTTACACACTCATTACCTTGGCTTAAGCCCCGCTTGTAGGAGCGGTAATCATGCGCCGAGTATTCAGGAGCAATGACCTTTCCAATTTTCAGAAAATGTAAAAGCGGCGCTTAATCCCTCTCCCCGTGGGTGCCGTGGGTGCCATTCATAGTTAAAAGTCCGAGTTGTTTTTCTTTCATAGCCTGTGACCGCTGTGGCTTACCCTCCTGCCTTAATTATAAATCAATACGTGAATAAGGCAGCACGTGACTATCAGAGATGAAGGTGGAAGCTGCGCTGCGCGGTGACGCGCGGCTTCTCTTTCAGCCGCTTTCTAATCTCGAAGAAGACTTTAACCTGCCGTCAGTCTGTCCTGGCGTGTGCGTGTTATAAAAATGATATCTCTCTGAGTGGGTTCAAACACGGGTCACACGCAGGGTTATTCCCAGGTTACGCTGCTGCACGCAGAGTAAACACCGAGCAGACAACGTCCTCGTCAGCCGAGCCGCTGCGTTTGGACTCTTTGTTTTTACGAGCTGCCATAACTTCACAAGGGGTGTGTGTGTGTGTGTGTGCGAGCGTGCGTGTGCGCGCTCAGCCTGACAGAGACAGCTTGGCTGCTGTTTTTACAGCGAAGCATTACACGGATGGATCTTTCTGTTCTGGCTGACTGTGCGCGCCCTGAGGTTCACCCCTGTGGAAGGTGCGGCAGCTATCACCATTACAGCCAGGACGTATAATCGGATCTCCCGTCACGGCCTGCTAGAAAAAAAAGACTTTTTCTTTAACTTTTGCATGGCTGTAGCGCACCAGGTAAATCTCTAGGATACAATTAAAGACATACTTGGGTTGTTTTTTCAGCCTTGTTGTGCAGTAAGACCAGGATCAGTGTCTCTCTTCCCATGTCTACAGATTCATAAAGGTGCAAAACTGATTTGTTCTACATTTCTTTACAAGTGAAGTGTGACTAGTACAAACCAGGTGACACCACCTTAGCTGCAGGTGGGGACAACAGCAGGCCCTACCTTTGTTTCTTTTGATAAACAGGACCCTTGACCTTTACATTGGGATAAAAAAAAGGAATGCTTTATTACAGTTTCTCAAAATCAACAAGACAATATCAAATATATTGTTATACTAAAATATGAATACTAAAGACTACATTTCAAATTCAGTTCAAATTAATAAAAAACTAAAACAAACACGAGGTAATATTAGCGTATAAATAGCTGGATTTCCTGGAAGTAGCCTGTTATTTTGGGAAAAAGCTGAACAGTGAACAAGAAAATACCTGAAACAACATTTCCAGATGTTGTTTTGTGTGTCTGTGTAGTAGGGTGGGTCACATGGAATTAGGCACACAGCCTCAACAGGTCAAGTGGAGTACTTTGGATGCAAACGTAGGATCTTTATATCTGTAAAAAAATTTCATGGAAGAATATTTGTCTGTGCTGTGCACAGCTGTCACAGAGAAGTCTAGTCCAAGCCTCACCTCTCAGCTGTCATGTGCACTCTGTGCTCGGTGACAGAGTTACTGGGCACACTCTGCTGGTTTCCAGGCTCCAAGTCACATTTCCCCTGATAATAGTCTCTAATGTAAAACACTGTGACATATATCATATTGTGATGTACCTTGGGCACCAGTGTGTTGCTCAGCTTTCTGTTTAAAAGCACTGTGCAAAGCTGCTTTTAGAGTAAGTTACATTTTCATGTCATCGTTTGATCATTTGCAGAATGCTTCTGACAACCAGAGTTATCATGTATGAGAGAGAGAGCGCTTTGTGATGGACTTTCAGGGTGAATGGGTTTCCAGCTGGTCATGCTGTGGATGGTGAGTTTTTCACACGACAATGTGAATGTGTGAAACAGCATTCTGCTGTTGAGGTGTTATGAGGTGGGGAGAGGGGACAGGAGGTGAAGGGAAGTTCAAGTGTAAAGAATGATTCCTCCATGTAAACGCCCACACAGTGACTCTGCTGCTGTCAGTTAGTGCTGCATGCATAGCTCCCAGGCTAACACCTTCCATCACAGTCTGTTCTTATACACTTCAGCTTTAGCCACAACACAACTTTATACAAAGCTTCAGTTCAATTCAGTTTATATAGCACCAAATCAAACAACAGTTGCCTCAAGGTGCTTTATATCGTAAGGTAAAGACTTAAAGGATATAACTTTTAAATGTAGTTCTTCTGCTGTAGGTGGATTTTAGGCTTTCTTCTTTTGTCGTCCATTTGTGTTGTTTTTAAGGACACACTGCACAACAGGCTGAGATGTGGCAGGTTTTTATTTACTGATAGTTTTTCAACTTGTTGGTGCAAAAATGCAGTTTTATACATGCATATATCTTTGGCATTTTTCATACATTCAGCTAAAGAACTAAGTGTCTCTTTTTTCAATTAAATTGACTTTAAAGTTTTATTTATATAGCACCAAATCACAACATTAAATGCTTAGTAAATGCTTACTCTGTAACCACATGCTTAAAGAGTAAGAATCTGCTTAGATACCATATTTCTAAGCTTTTCAGGGCCGAGTACAATAACCTCAGTTTGATCTGAATTAAGAAGCAGAAAGTTAGCGGCCATCCAGGTCTTTATGTCTTTAAGACATTCCTGCAGTTTAACTCATTGGTGTGTGTTATCTGGCTTCATGGACAGATAGAGCTGGGTGTCATCTGCATAGCAGTGTAAATGTATGCTATGTCTTCTAATGATGCTGCCTAAGGGAAGCATGTATAATGTAAACAGAATTGGTCCTAGCACTGAACCCTGTGGAACTCCATAATTAACCTCAGTGTGTGAAGAGGACTCTCCATTTACATGCACAAACTGGAGTCTATTAGATAGATATGATACAAACCACTGCAGTGCAGTACCTGTAATACCTACAGCATGTTCTAATCGCTCTAATAGGATATTATGGTCGACAGTATCGAATGCTGCACTGAGGTCTAGCAGGACAAGCACAGAGATGAGTCCACTGTCAGAGGCCATAAGAAGATCATTTGTAACCTTCACTAAAGCTGTTTCTGTGCTGTGATGAGCTCTGAAACCTGACTGAAACTCTTCAAATAAGCCATTCCTCTGCAGATGATCTGTTAGCTGTTTGACAACTACTCTTTCAAGGATGTTTGATATGAAAGGAAGGTTGGAGATTGGCCTATAATTAGCTAAGACTGCTGGGTCTAGGGATGCTTTTTGAGTAAAGGTTTAACTACAGCCAGCTTGAAGGCCTGTGGTACATAGCCGATTATTAGAGATAGGTTGATCATATTTAAGATCGAAGCATTAATTAATGGCAGGACTTCTTTGAGCAGTTTTGTAGGAATGGGGTCTAAAAGACACGTTGAAGGTTTGGAGGAAGTAATTATTGAAGTTAACTCAGATGTTCACGCTTCCCTGATAAACCCCTTGGTCCCCTAAAAACATTAATATCGATAATATTTCTGCCAGAAAAATATTTAGAAACAGTATTAATAGTAAAAGTAACAATAATAAATAAACACTTGATGCATTTATTGTAATCACAGTCACACTTTGCTTCTTCCACATTCTGAAACCTGAACAGGACGATTAGCGTACGCGCCGTGGTTTTGAGGTCCAGATATATCATCATTTGCTTTTGTTCATTTAAACCTTGCAGGTCATGCACAGGCAGGGTTTTCTTCAAACTGGACCAGTGAAAATACAATAATAATAATTAGTCTACAACACTGATGATTAAACCTACTATAGAAATGTTTCAAGTTTGTCAGTCTACTGAAGAGTTGACAAATTCATGAGGAAAGTCTATTTTAAACTGTAGAATATGATTTTCAGACCTGAGTCTGGCTTGGTGAAAAGAGAACACGTTTTTTTAAACGTCTCGACGTTGTGTCTTGTCCGTAGAGCCAAACGTTGTCCCTCTTGGCTTTGCTGTTTGTGCTGTTGCAGATCATATTTAGATGATAAACCCCCAAAAACACAAATAGACTTAGCACAAGCTACTGAGACCCCTGATAGTTCAATTAATAAACTGTTGAACTGCCAGTAAGTTTTTCACGGGCGCAACCCACAAATTCATGTTCCTTACAAATGTGGCAGCATTTAAGACTTTCCAGTGGCCTCAGATTTAATGCCAAAAACACTGTTACAACAGAGGAATAACCAACCAAACATACATTTCCTCAGGTTTTGTGCAAAGTTTATTAATGTGTGTTAATGTGGCTTGGCCTTTTTGTGTGCAGTTTGTATGTTCTCTCAGTGCCTGCATGGGTTTCCTCACACAGTCCAAAGTCATGCATGCTAGCTTAACTGGTGATCGGAACATGGCCACACACACACACACACACACACACACACACACACACACACACACACCTATAGAAGAGAGTGCACAATCAGCGAGCACCACATTTCACATTGGCTGACCTGCTTGTGACCTCGACATCTCAGTGAACTCTGGAGCACAACCAAGTTCACTGTCCGTTAAGGGGTTAGGGTTATAATGACGGAATCATTTCACTGCTTTACATTTGTTTAATATCTCAGTAAGTCAACTGAGAAGCGCTGGAGAGCGATTCTTGAAGATACTTACAGGAATAATAAGAATGCTGCCTCAGAGAGTTCAGACTGTACTGAAGGATCAATGTGTTTCTTTACATACTGTGTGTTTGTGTTATGTTTGCACGTAATCACTGCACCTATTTCCATCATCCTGTCCAAATTTAAAGCAAATAGCATTTATTAAATTGGAGGTGCAGTAACAGGCAAAGGACCCTTGCACAAATGCTTGCAAATGTTTTCTGCATCTTCTGCACTGCTTTACAAAACAGCATCATATCATTGTTTCCTGTGATGTTAGTGCACCGCAGAAACACAAGCTACCGAGCCTCTGGTTCTGGTCCTTGTCTCCTGTGGCTGTGGGCCCACTAATACACCTTTCTTTGAACAGACGGATGTTGAATCAGTGGACTCCATCAATAAGGCTCCAGTGGTTTGCTAACATTGCTCTGAATCTGAATCAGAGTACTTTATTAATCCAGAGGAAATTATATATGACTGTCTGCTGACATGTTAACCACAACATTTTATTATATGTCAGACTTTGTGTTTACAGTTCAACAAAGGATGAGTAAATGCATCTTTAATGGGAAACCTGCAGGACAGAGCTGGAAGCAGCCACTCTGGGTATCACAAAAACACTGAGTGTGAGCACAAATATTGTATTCAGTTTGAAACTACTTCAGTGAGGCGCACACTAATGGTCACTGGCGTGCTTGACTCTTGGGATTTCTAGTTTGAGGTGCAAATCAGAGGTGCATTCCCAGCAGGAGGAAGTCATAGGGAGTGTCAAGCTACTAATTCAGTATGCGCTCACTCAGTGTTTGTCCCCTGACATCATTGTTTCTGCGTCTTTGGATGTGAGACTTAAAGTCAGAGAGTACAGGAGACAGGACGAGGTCTTCTCGAGGCCTCGTCCTGTTCTTCATTAGACGTCCTCTAACACAGCAGACTTGTAGCACTTGCATGCTAATTCACTTCCATATTTGCTGTAGGAAACTCCCACTTATTGAGGTGATTTTGTGTTTCACAGTGGCTGTGTCCGGCTGGCTTAATTGATTATGCTTATAGTCTGATTATACTCCACATGGCAGCCACTGCTGTCACATATTCCCGTTTCTCCGTGCAGGCCGAAGCTTGCTGCATGCTGCAGCTGGAAGGCAGCGCTGACCTGCCAAAGCTGGGGTGATTGCTGCCGACTCCACACAGGGTGGTGGGTCTAGAAGACGACTGCTGTTCCCTGTTGAGGCTGTCAGTGGATCTGAGAGTACTCCGAGCTGCAGTACATCTGGGCCTGACTTCGGACCGTGTTTTTCCTGCCTGGAAGTGTGACTCTGGAGCCCATTAACCTTTATGTGACACATATTGCAGTCAGGAGTGCTTCCCTTTTAGTATTTTGTAGAATAACGTTTTCATGAGTTGTCATCTTTTGCCCACAGAATTAACAGTGGCCATAATATGTGCACTCAGTTTGTGGAAAGGGATTATTTTATTTCCTTATTTCTAACTGTCATTAATATAAACCTGAGGAATTGTGTCAACCTTTGTTTTCAGTTCTGTCCTGCAGTTTCCCTGCATGTGCTTACAGATGGGTTCCTCCAAGCTGAACACAAGCAAATAACAAAAAGCAAACAGGATGGAGAGGAATAAAAGTAATCCATGTAGCATGTCTTTGTTGCAGTTCCAGAGCTCAGCAGCACGATGACTGTGGATGTTGACCTTTCTGACACCGACTCTGCCATGGATGCATTGTTTGAGTAGGTGAATGAACATTTCTTATTATTAGCTGCAGTCGTTCTCTGTACGTGTTGGTGGAAATGTGGTGACACTTGCACTAAAACACTTTTACAAAGATACCGTTCACTCCGGCAGCAACAAGCCAGACTGTTTGAACAGTGTCCGGGTCAGTGGAGGGATATGTGTCATCATCTCCTTTGTCTGTCTGGTTTACTGTGGTACTGAATGTAAAAATAACTTGTTGTTCCTGGGATCTGTTGGAGCCACTCGGCTAGCTTAGGAGTCACTGCACCGAGTGCTCCGATTACCACTGTTACCTTCAACCTTCACATAGGACCTCTGGATATCAGCCACCTCCTCTATCTGCCAGTGGTACATACCGTGAAGGGGCCTGTCCTTCCATGATGGTTCCTCCTCTTCCTTGGGTTGTTCTTACTGTTCAGCTGACTCCTCAGGACTTGCCTGACCCTCTGCAGGTACTTGGTGGTTGCAGCCTTTCTAGCGGCCTCTTCATGGTTCCCATTTGCCTGCGGGATCCCCAGGTACTTGTAGCTGTCCTCTATGTCTGCAATGTTGCCTTCTGGTAGTTCAATCCCCTCAGTTCTGACTACCTTCCCTCTCTTTGTTACCATCCGACTACACTTCTCCAGCCCGAACGACATCCCGATGTCATTGCTGTATAGCCTGGTAGTGTGGATCAGTGAATCGATGTCTCACTCTTGGCATACAGCTTGATGCCATCCATGATCAGAAGGTGGCTGACAACTGCTCCACGCCATAGTCGGTATCTGTAGCCAGTCTTGTCAACGATCTCACTGAGGGGCTTCAGACCAATGCAGTCTCAGGCGACTGCTCCGTCCACCAGTAGCCGTATGTATGTATTGACCCATGTGCTACACACAGACACACACTGTGTATATAATGAGAGAGTTGACAAGAAATAAGTACAACACACATATTAAAACATATTAAATCAGTGCATGTAACATTTTTTATTTGTCATTGTTACTTCATTATTGATCAGTGTGCTCGTCCTCATAAATGCTGTTATCGCTAAACAGAAATAAAAAAAGGATCAAACTGAATTTGTCCTCTCTGATTCCATCACAGGGTTTTTCTGTCAAGCCTCATGGCAAAGGTTTCGGAGTGATATTTCTGTGAGAGATTTGGAGATGGTCATTCTTCCCACTCTGACTTCTGCAGTTTACTTTGTCCAGTCTTAAGCTTGTATGAAATGCCGCAGCTTGGCTCCTCACAGGCACTTAAGGTCATATTACACCGGTTTCATCTGTGACCTTCAGAATTGATTTCAGGATTTTGTTCATCAACAAAACTTCAATCTTTTGTCACTGACCTTTTACACCCTGATGTATGAACAGGTCTGTGGATTCAGGAGAGCCTGTGCGCTCTCCATGTTTGCCCCCACATCCCTCACAGTCAGGTCTGCTCCCTCAAGTCTTTTAAAACTAGAATAAAAACGTGTTTTTGTTAACTGGCATTAAAGTTTGTTTGATCTGTTCATTGTGTCTCCCACGACTGTGACGGTTTAGCACGTATTAGCACATCAAGCCCTCTGTGTACTTTACGAAGCCTCAGTAGCTGCAACTGAAACTTGAAGAGATACAAGGATAAGCAGAATGTGGGCACTGAGCATGCTCTGTAGTGTTTGTTTAGGGCAAAGCACACGTGTCTCTGCTACAAACCACTGTCAGTGCATTTTGAGATAGCAATAATTATATATGTAAGGACCAATTAAGATCCTAACTGCAGAAATCTGCATGATAGCAAACAGCTGCAGGTGAACTGCAGTGAAGAAATAATCAAGGGAGACGAGTTATTTACAGTTCAAACATTAATATGATAGGAAAAGAAAACATTTAACAAAGCATCAACACAAACGTGACGGACACGTCATTTCAGTGCCAGTAGCATTTACCATGTCAGACACACTTAACCAGCAGTTTGTAGCTACAAATCCAGTGGACACATGATCTGCAGGCATCATTGCCCACAGCTTAATCTGAAGATTGACTAATTTATATACTTAACATACTATATATATGTAATATAAACTAATTCTATTAATTTTAAAAGTAAACATGTTAAAGTGTGTTAGAGGACTTTGCCTCTCGAAATGAATTCTTCACATAATCAATAAGAAGAAACAGTCGTCGTTTGGAAATAATTATTTATATAATAGCTCCCCCATCTTCTCCCAGTAACTCTGTGTAAAACCCAGTGAGGACTTTTTACTGGCTGACTCTTTACTCTTGGATGTGACAAACACTGGCTTGTCTGAGCAGGTGTACATTGAAAGATACACAAAAATATACAAAGTGTGTATCTGGTGAAGCGTGCACAATAACAAGAGATACAGCAGCTTGCACTGGCCGCCCTGCCAGTGCGAGCTGCTGCTGTCCAAATGTCTCTTGCCTCATTGCATCTGCAGCAACCAAGATCACTGCGGTGACACACTGACCCAGGGCAAAGTTCACTTTCTGTTTCTGACTCACAGTGTGTGTGTGTGTGTGTGTGTGTGAGTGTGTGTGTGTGTGTGTGAGTGTGTGTGTGTGTGTGAGAGAGTGTGTGAGTGTGTGTGTGTGTGAGAGAGTGTGTGAGTGTGTGTGTGTGTGTGAGAGAGTGTGTGAGTGAGTGTGTGAGAGTGTGTGAGTGTGTGTGTGAGTGTGTGTGTGTGAGAGAGTGTGTGAGTGTGTGTGAGAGAGTGTGTGAGTGAGTGTGTGAGAGTGTGTGAGTGTGTGAGTGTGTGTGTGTGAGAGAGTGTGTGAGTGTGTGTGAGTGTGTGTGTGTGTGTGAGAGAGTGTGTGAGTGTGTGAGTGTGTGTGTGTGTGTGTGTCTGTGTGTGAGTGTGTGTGTGTGTGAGTGTGTGTGTGTGAGTGTGTGTGTGTGTGAGAGTGTGTGAGTGTGTGTGTGTGTGAGTGTGTGTGTGTGTGTGTGTGTCTGTGTGTGAGAGTGTGTGAGTGTGTGTGTGTGTGAGTGTGTGTGTGTGAGTGTGTGTGTGTGTGAGTGTGTGTGTGTGTGTGTGTGTGTGTGCGGGGACACGCTGAGGCTCTGAGTGAAATGACAGACCCTCCCTGTAAAGGGTTGCCTGTGTGTCACTCAGTGAGTTTAAAGGGTCGGCTACCAACAGAACAAACTTGTTTATTAGTCCGAGCTAATCTGATTGATTTCCCGCTCTGTTACCGTCGACAACCTTTGCACTGCACCAAATATGTGCAGGTATCACAGAGGTGTCCAGGAACGTGAAGCAGCGTTCTGCTCTCACAAGCACCATTTTTTACAAAGTGGCCCTTTGTGGAGTTTGATAATCAGGGCCTGCTCGGCACGATGGCAGAGCCTAACACACACACCTGCCCAAGGAGAGGAATTTGGTTTTCAGGCTTGGTTCTTTCAAACTGTGTAAAGCTGGTTTGGGATTAGGCACCATTACACATCTACAGAGCAGTTTTTTTTTGAATGAATTGCATAAAAACACTACATCAGCATTTTCATAATCACACCCCTCTACATCACACTGTCACTGCCCATGTGAGCACTTAAGTCCCAGAACAGGACAAAGTAGTCCACAGCTGGGACAGCTTTCAGTACCCTGGGTATCTGAACTGACATCTTGTACACAAGAATAACCAGCAATCAGAACCCAGTTACCTGGAAGTGCAGGTAAACAATGCTTTTCATTTCATCTGGACGCAAATAACAGCTCCACCTCTTCCTGTGCAGCTTCCAGTGCCTGTCCAACACACTGGTTCCAGTCTTTCTTGTAAATAGACATCAAATATTAGCTTTTTCTTTCAGAAAAAGAGCCACCTTCTGTCTACTCTTAAAGCAGCACATTACCATAATGTTACCATGGCTCAGTCTGACTTTTATCCATCACAGCAACGTGAATATTGACCAGTCAGACGCGCACGTCTTATTGGACAATTGGACGTATCGGTCTTAAATATAACCTGCCTGCCGAGTTTTGCATCAAACAGTATGTTCAACAACAGGAAGCCATTAGTGTTGGATAACCTTTTATTACAGCACACAAAATAAAAACAACAAATTCAGGGAAACAACATCTCAGTCTGCGTTTCTTACTGAGAACAATGACAAAGCAAGGATGCCTTTGGATATTCAGACGTACCCTCTCTTTACGTCTGCAAGTGACAAGAGAAAACAAACTCGTCTGTGCTAAAACTAAATCGAAATCACCTACATTCATTAGGCCTTAATCTTAGATGTGGTAAACCAGCAGTCAGTGCCAATAACTCAAGAGTCACGCTCCCCATTCTGCTGCCCCGACCCGATCACTGTGGTCCCCGTCTTTAAAATCCGGGGTCAGACCTTGAATCCTTCAAGGACATCAGGACATGGAACAACAGCTTCTCTGTTAAAAAAGCAACGAGTTCTCCACCAGCCAATCTTTCCTTAGGTGGGATCAACTTTTTCATCAAGGAAGTCAGCAGAGTTCAGGGCGTACAGCATCCTTGTTCCTATGAAAATCAAAGTGGGGCCAGCTTCAAAATGAAGAGTGTAATGATTGTGTTTCCAGTTTCCATCAGCTATGACCAGTACAGGCTGTGTTTGTATGGAAGTTGGGTTTTATTTATATTGTGACACAGGTGCTGTAGTTACTTTCAAACCAGCAGAAGCAATGGTGTGACTGGTGTGATGAAACCCAGAGAGAAATGTGTGGGACCTTATTTACACAGTTCATATGGGATGTATGGTGGAGCAGGAGCCAGCTCTTTACATTTTAATCATGCAGTTGTGTGAAGAGAAGGTACCGACTTCAATCACTCAGGTCCTCATATTGCACTCAGCTGCATTTAACAGGAAAGGAACAAATGCAAACTCTTATTAATTACATATTTACTTTAGCTGTTGATGGAGGTTCATATGACACCGTCGACCTCACATTCTCTCTAAAGCAGACAGGCTGCTGTAAGATTTTCTTTACAAAATATCCAATATATACATTGGCATTTACAAGTAACCATTAAAAAAGGCAAATAATAAATCATAAAAGGAAAACAACTCATTTACAGTGCAAAAACACCTGCAGAGGAGGAAATAGAGCCCAAACACAAACAGAATAGAAACAGTCTTGTTACAAAATGTCAACCTGCCTGTGATGCTGTAAAGGAACAGATTCATTATTGCTGTGCTTGTGTGTTAAGTGATTCTAAAGCTTGATTTCACCCTGAGGAACAAAAAGAAGAGAATGCAACGGCCACCGAGCGATTAAATATGTGCGCTTTAAATCAACATTGCGACCCCCATGGAGCTCGTTTCCATGTGAGCGTGAATCAGATATTTTGGGTGGGTTGTATGAGAAGAGTCCACCTGACCAGCCTCAGCACCACGGACAGGCCCAGTAATGCCGGGGCATAATTTCAGCGACACCAGCTCCACGTGCTGAGGAAACGTAGCCTCCATCGCCACCTGGTATTAACATGTGCTGATGTGACACAGGCAGGCCTGCTTCACTGTCTGAGGTGTAGAGCACCAGCAACCTGGATATTAGAGCTGCTCTGCAGGTCGTTAACAGGCCAAAAGGTTGTATGAATTTGTCCTTTTCACCCACGCTCAGGTACCAGGCTCGTCTTCAACATGATAAACAGTCAATTTTAAACGTCACATTAAATCTAACATATTATTTCTATATACTCTAATGTGCAAAGCTGGTTATGGGAAAAAAATCATGCTGAGCTTTTGAGGTTTTAGAATATGCTAAAGAAATCATAAAGAATAATCAAGTGATATTAAGGGGGTCGAGTGGATTTTGTATTGAATGAGCCACGTCGTTGACCTCGTGCAGTCTTGCTCCCTTGTGGACGTGCACGCGGTCAGCTGCCAACACCACAGAGTAGTAGTTACTGGCATCATACTTTTTAGGTTGCTTGGAATCAGCCTGAAGGACACGTGCATAGTTGGTTTACTGTAGTGCAGTGCCTCAGTTTGTAAAAGTTGGAGGCTGGATGTAGCCTCCAGGTCTAAAAAGAACCTCTGTGGTCAGCAGGAGATGAAATACTTGTATAGAAGTCTATGGGAAAATAACCCCCAGCCAACTTTCCTGATTAGTTTCAGTCACTAGTGTAAGTGTTCGTTCTGTTAAATATGGCGTCCTTCAGAGGCAGGCGGGAGGATGATGTTGGCTAACAAACCGTTAGCGTCCTTCTGTTTCTTAGATCTGCCCCTCGCTTATTGTGGCCAGTTTTAAAACACTGGCTTCACAATCACGTTACAGTTACACCTTCAGAGGTGATCCAGCTGATCCACTAACAGTCGGACTCGTGTGTGTTGCATTTATGCTAAACATATTGCAGACACAAGCCACATATTAATACCAGGTGTTAGTTTGCTATGACTGTAGTGAATCTCTTATATGGTGGCATCACGTGCATACACAGGGCTGTTTCTTACAGTGTCACACACATTCAGCCTAAAATCTTCATCAACCCTTATTAGGGCCTTAACAAATCCAGATGTTTACACCTGCACAATGTAATACAATCCAGTGCAACAAGCTGCAAAGACCTGACCAGCATCGATCTTGTTTTTGTGGTAACGAATCAAATTATTTGGTATCAAGCTTTGTCTTATGTTGTGCAACATATGTATCCATGTAAGACAGGTCAAATCATGTAAATATGCAGCGACTCCATGGACAGGCTTGTCCCTCTGCTGTCCTCTCATGCAAGCACACACCGAGCTCCTCCATGTTCAGTCACTGTCTCAGGGTTGTCAGGCAGAAGAAGCAAACAACAGCAAACACCAAGTTCAATAAAACATCCCTTTTCTCATGAACATCAGTCTCTGAAGACATCATCATCCACACTTCTCTCTCCTGTCACAGAACCAGCGCTACAGCAACAACAGGTGACGTATTGGGACGATGAACTTCATCTGGTCTTTGTCGGGGTCACATGACACATTCATATGCAGAAAGGTTGGAAACACGAAGCAGGGAGACGTTTTCACTACAGGAAAGTTTACTACATTTTTAATGAACTTCATTCATTCATTAAGCAGCTGCTCACCCTAACATGACACAAGCCCAACCAAACCCCTCTGCAGTTGGTCAAAGTCAGTAAGGTAGTGAACCAGGCCGTACACGGCAGGCACACGTGCAGCTGTAAGCCACACTGGGGAGGGTTTGCTCGTCATGTATCGCTGTGATGCTGATGGCTGGTCGCTTGCATACACTCCCCACTCTGGTTAGCTAATGTGGCTTAAATCAGTGGTAACCTGCACTCTCATTGGTAGTCCCTTCTGGTCTCTGGTCACCGCGTCGCTGCACTTACTTTGAGTGTGGCTGCAGTTTTACGCAGATGAGTGGAACGAGGCTGAAAAGTTATGATTTTCATTTATGAATGTTTAAGTGGTTGATACACCGTTAGCAGTACTGCTCAGGTGTAACGACTAAAGCACAGACCGTGTGTTCAGCACAGCTGATGGTCATAATGTGTCCTCACATAAATGACTATTTCAGCTGAAAAGTCCAACTGAAGTTCAAATCAGCACAAACTTGCTTTGAATCAATCAAAGCTTGGCCCGAGGTCTACAGTTCCAAGTGAAACCTGTGGATGGCATCGGCCCAGCTGTGATGTGGACTTCTCAGCGCAGCAGTGCTGAAAGGATTGTGGACATTAACAAAGTCAGACTCTTGAACCTCAGACTCTCATTGTGACTCCAACATGTCGTCTTTCCATTCTAACAAAGTATGAGCAGGGAGAACATGCCAGCGTCACACACACAGGGCCTGATGTGAGCCTTTCTTTGTGAGCACACAGCACTAACTGCTGCACCTTTGTTGTTGTGACGTAGTATCTAACCAGAAACACAAAGCAACACACGAAAAGATAAGCATCATCTTCATCGTTATTACAGATCTGTTCACAGTAGGATTCCCACATTTCAATTGTCTGAAATGTAAATAAAACCAGAATACAACCATTTGTACTTTATTCACAATATAACACAGAAAACTTATCAAATATTTAAACTTCAACATTTGACTATTTCAAGAACATTAGTGGCTCATTTTAAATTTGATGGCAGCAGCAAAATGTGAGACAGGGCAACAAAAGCTGAAACGTAAGAGATCCAACAGAGGAACAGCTGATTTGGTTACCTGGCAACAGGTCAGCAGCATGACCAGGTGAAGAGGATCACCAATCTGCAAGAAACTACGTGTACAATTAACAGATCAGAATAACGTGCTGCGCTGCAAAAGACTGTGAACATCTGATCCAGAGTAATAACAGCATCAAAAGATGCAGAGAAATTTGTGTGTGCAAAGCTGAAGCTCAGCACTGAAGCTCAGCACTGAAGCTCAGCCTGAAGCTCAGCGCTGAAGCTCAGCACTGAAGCTCAGCACTGAAGCTCAGCACTGAAGCTCAGCACTGGCTGCCTGTCACCTCCAGGTGTGAGTCTGAGTTTCAGCTGGAACACAGCTCGCTGTGCCATCCACAGATCACACATGTGAACACGATGCAGACACTCTGCTGTCCTCTCTGGACCAACGCTCATTTAAAATGGACTGAGGCAAAGTGGGAAACTGTTCTGAGGTCAGCCAAAACGACATGTTTGGACTAAAGACGGGAGGAAGAGTCTGCTTTGTTACCAGCACTCAGCCTTCATCGCTGATGGTGTGGAGGCGCATTAATGCCTATGGAATCAGCAGCTGGCACATCTGGCCATCAATGCAGGAAGGTGTATACAGGTTTTAGAGTATTTTTCAGGAGAGACCTGCATATTTCAGCAGGACAACACTAAAGCACACACTGCAGCTGTTCCAGCAGCACAGCTTCACACAGTGGGAAACGTCCGTCTTTTCGTTTTAAAGATGTGCCATCAAATTCAAAACGTGCTATTATTCTTAAAATGGGACATTTGTTCAGTTTAAATATCTGATCTGTCTTTAGTTCTGCTTTTCTTTACATTTTAAACAGAAGGGGCTGCATGAGTCTAAGCTCAGACTGAGTGTCTGTGGAAATCTGTTTTCAGCTAAAATAGGCTCATCTCAATGCACAACAACAAAAAGAAAGAAGAGGACTTCAGCAGGTTAGCATGGGCTGACATATTTACTCGTTAACGACCACACTCCAAACAGCTGGTTTACACTGACTAGGTTAACCAGCAGATAATCTTACTGCACAGGGCTTCGGTTTATAAATGTGTCTGACAAAGCATCAGATAGTGATTGGTGCCATTCACTGGTGTTACTGACCTTTGACCTCATCGTCCCAATAGTTGTGCCTGTCATTTCCAGCGCTCTCGCTCTGCAGCAACCATTGCACTCCCACAAAAGTACAAAACATAGTTCGTCTCATCGTCTGCATTAAAAATACTTTACAAACATTTTACTGCTTGTTCCTGTGTCAGTGAACTGCTGTATGCCGTTTATCGTCGAGTATTGAGTCAGCTAAGGAGACTTTGTGTGTTTGCAGAGTCCTGCACACTCTGAACAGTTTGTCTATTGCTTTGCCTTCATGTAAAGTGTGTGTGTGACTTGTGTGTACATGTAAGCTGTGTATCTGTCCCTCGAATTCCCCGTGTGGTTCACAAGTGTGTCTTTGCCATTTGGTGTGTTGTTTTTACATATGTGAAAAAGTCCTTCTGTTGGCAGTTCAACGCGTGCATGTGATGCCATTCATGTTTACATCTTTTAGTCTCTGTGTGTGTGTGTGTGTGTGTGTGTGTGTGTGTGTGTGTGTGTGTGGGTTTAAGAGGACATGCCATTGACCAGACTCCTCAGCTGCTTGACTACAGTCTCTATCAGCTTCTGTTTGTCTCTGTCATTCTTCCTGAACTGGGAGAAGATGTTGTTCTTCTTACTGGTGTCCTTCATCCTGCACACAGAGACACATGGAGAGGATCACTAACAAATGATTCAGTGAGAAAGAACAAAAACACTTCCTCATGTAGTGGAGGCAAAGACGGTTTTGTCTGCAGACGGCTCAGTTGAGCTACGTTAGCTCTGGAACATTTGTATTTCAGCTCGTTTGAGTCTGGTGTGGAGTAAACAGCTGAACTTGGATCAAAGCACATCAACAAAACTTTAATGGGAATTGAAGATGCTTGACTGTGTGATGGTATTTGAACAGAGGACTGTGGGTGAGGGAACAATGGACCAGAACTAACTACGACATGTCCTGTTAAAAAGCAGAACGACTGTCCAAAGGTTTGCCTGCTCGTAAAGGATTTCTTCTAAAGAATTCCACCTTTAAATACGATGCATTAAAATAAATGTGTTATTGGACCTTAATAACAGCATTGTTTCTCCTCCGTCTCACCATGATTTGACAGCCTCTGATTCTGACTTGAATGTATTTTTTATTTGGACGTCTCCCTCTCTTATGAAGATGGCCTTCAGTCATTTAGCTCATTCTCTCCAGTTACACTAAATACTTTGTTTAATGGGTAAGATCAAATCCCCCTCATTTTGCCATCTGTCTTG
>NC_138959.1:30006857-30071857 GCF_965226115.1 Aulonocara stuartgranti
AACCGTTTCTAGCTGGCTAATGTTTTTGGCTACACGACTGTCGTGTTTCTATAGAGGCTCCTTCCCTGACTCGCACAGTCTGCATGTTACAGTCCAACATATTAGACCTGTAAGTCATGACGAGCGTTACTAATTGTGTTGTGACCTGCGGTGAAGACTAGAAAATGTCATATAAACCTCTATAACTGCATTCTAGCAACTTGCAGCTCTTTCTCTGGTGTAATTAGGCAAAAGATCTCTCCCCCATTTCCCCCTTTTCTCTTCTCTCTATTGCTTTTGCGTTTGTTTTTTCCTTTTGATTACACTGAGCAGTTTTCTCCAAGTTTAACCAAACAGCATCAAGCACCACCCTTTACTATTGAGGACTGCGCCTCCTGGGTCGCTGCACCACTCTGACAGATACAGTCGATTAAGGAGAGAGAAGAAAGGAGTAAGAAGACTTCTTCATGATGTTAAGTGTGAACATTTTAAATGACCCCACCATGACCTCTGTTTAACCAGATGGAGATGACTCCCCTGCCCCACACAGACACAGTGTATGCTAATGTCATAGGGTGAAACAGCTGGGTATTTCGGTCATGTTGAAAAAGAACAGTGCAAGAACAGCTTAGTGATAATAGCATTATTCTACTGACTGACAGACTCCAACTTACAGAGCGAGGCTTAGCAGCGATGCCATTATTCTCACCTGGGACCAAGTAGCGAGTTCTGAGAAGCCACAGTTTGCTATCTGAGCCCTCCATTACAGGACTCAAAACCTCTACTTTATGTTTTTAAGGTCTGTTGTGAACAGGATCCCGACTCCTTGACTTTGACCACTGGTTTGAACAGCTGTGTGCACACAGTTTGCCTGTGGATTAAAACCTAAAGACTGAATTCAAGTCAAATGATAAGAATGGGTATTTTTCCTTAACATGACAAGTATTTTCAATTCAGTTCTACTTAATTTATATATTGCAAATCACAACAGCTGCTGCCTCAAGGAAATTTATATTGTATGGTAAAGACCTGCAATTTTAGAGAGGAAACCCCCCAAATCACTCAACCCCCTGTGAGCAAACACTTGGCAACTGTAGGAAGGAAAAACTCCATTTAACAAGAAAAAACCTGCAGCAGAACCAGGCTCACCTGGGGGTGAGGGAAGAGATGAAGAGAGCAGAGGACCAAAGACAAATGTGGGAAAGAGACAGAATTTGAAATTCTCCTTCTGGATTTTGAGAATTATCAGGAAGCCAGCAAAGAGAAGCTAATATGGGAGAAGCGTCTCCTACTTCCTGTCAGCACTCTCGCTGCCACAGTCAGACTCGTACACAGTGAGGATGTAACACTGTTAACAAAATAACTGAGGGAATAAAGTTTAGGTAGCTGCTGTGTATCGTTTTAGGCAGATGCCACTGAAGAAGACAACAGCAGAGGAATCAGCTGAAAACACTGTTTACAGAAATACTAGTGTAAAAACGTCCTATAGTGAAATGTATTCATCACTGCAGTGTAGCTGATTACTGTAAACTTAAATGTTAGTAAGAAATGTTTAGACAATCTGCTACAGAGATGTGGTCAAAATCATCATCCTTGACTGCATTCAAGGGCACGTAACGCATATGACCAGCAAGGCGGTGCAGGTCTGACCCTACAGACAGTGAAGGAGGTCCGGGGGTGTAGCTCGTTTGGGTCATCTTTTCCCCTTTGGAAGAAGGGTCACTAAAAACCAACAGAAACTCAGAGAATGAGAACCATATGAATCTTATGCTATGACAGTCCCCATATCTCAATTCACCTGAACATCTACGGGAGAGTTTGGCCTGGTGTTAGCAGCACTCCACACCACCATCACTGAATCCATGGCAACAACTTATTTAAACTTCACCAGCAGCATGTTTGGCACAGCACTTAGTTTGTTAGCCTGATGTCTGTGGTTCTATTGCTGATAACACCTAACAGACGGCAAAGTCTCAGCCCATCATCCTCTTTTAGATCATCTGGCTTGTTAATAATTTGCCCGTTCATAGCAAGAAGGCTGTGCAGGCAAAAAGAAATCGTTCCATCAAGTGTGCCTTCTTGAACACACACACACACACACGCACGCACACGCACGCACGCACGCACGCACGCACGCACACACACACACACACGCACACACACACGCACGCACGCACGCACGCACACACACACACACGCACGCACGCACACACACACGCACGCACGCACGCACGCACGCACGCACACACACACACGCGCGCACACACACGCACGCACGCACACACACGCACACACACACACGCACAGCCAGTTTAGAATTACCAGTTAACCCTACAAGCACATCTCTGCAGTATGGGAGGAAGCTGTAGCAGCTGGGAGAACATGCTCCATCATACTGCAGGTTAGAACCCACAGTACAGTAACCACTGTACCATAGTGCCATCTTTGTGTATTTTATCATGCTTTTATGTTCAGGTAACCAACAGTTAGAGTAACTAGAAGATTAGCAATGTACCAGTCACACACAGTCTACATAACTAGTAGAAGATGTGCTTCATCTCTTTCTTCAAGTATTTAACAAACATGTGCTTCATATACATAAGCAACACTGTGTTGGTGCTTTTTCCCAGCATGACTACTGCTGCTCGCTGATACTCACCTCTCTCTAACCTAGCATCATCACATCACCTTTATTCTCATCAGTATCAGTACAGTCCTTCTCCACTCCTCAGACATCCTCTCACTCGCCAAGATCGCGTTAAACTATCTGGTTAAAAAGTCCTCCGTCCTCATTCCTAGACATCTCCACACCTCCACAGGTATGTCATCTGGGCCAATCACATTTCTCCTCTTCATCCTCTTCAAAGCTGCCTTCACTTCCTACTTCCTAATCCTCTGGACTTCCTGATTCACCGACACTCCTCCATCTGTCCTCTCTCTCCCTACATCTTCTCAACACACTTTCTTTACTTGACAGTAAATTTCCACCCCTGTCTTTAATCACTAACCTGCTGCACATCCTTTCTAGCTCTATGCTGGCAATTTCTTTAGAGTCCCAACTCACATACAACTCATTATAAGGCTTCATTGTTGTCTAGCCTCCCAGTACTCCTGTATACTTTCTACATCTCCCTGACTAACTTATTCTTAACTTCTTCCTTTAAATAATTTCTGTAACTGCTCGTTCTACTACCAAGTCTCTTTCCTCTCTGCTACCAAGCACCTTCTTGGCAGTTCGCCTCACCGTTTCAGCTGTACTTTCTCTCAGCTCCTCCTTGAACTCTTTGCAACGTTCTCCCTTCTTCAGCTTTCTCCACTGAATCTTTGCCTCCGTCTTCACTCACTTCCTCTTCTTGACTTACAAAATCCTCCCACAGACTCCACTGCCACCACATTCAGTCTCCTCTCACTTTCAGATTTTACCTTCTGTATAAGACGTAGTCCCCCGGTGTTCACCTTCCTCCACCCTTATTCCTCATTCTGTGCTCCTCCCTCTTTTTAAATACACGTTCACCGTGGTCATTTCCATCCTTTTTGTAAAATACCCCAACATCTGTCCATCTGCATTTCGCTCCACCATGCCTACCCAACATGCATCGCCCCAATTCTTTTCCTTTGTCTTTGCGTTTGTGCTGTTTCTGGTTTAAGGCTTAGTGATAAAAGTTTACCTGTCGCAGATCGATGAAGGCCAGCTGAAGAGTGTCTCCTTGAAACCCAGGCACTGGCTCTGAGCTGGCAAACACTGAGAAGTTACAAAGACAACGTCACAAAACAGTCGACTCAAAGCTGGAGTTTCAGGTCTGTTTCTTACTATACAAGCACACACTGGACATTTGGAGGTCTGTGGTCATTCAGCTAAATGCTGGATTTAGTTATGCAAGAAATAAGAATCATTTTTGTTGTAGATGAAACATTTATATGTGAACCAGTGGAGGCAACACATGCTGGTCAGCACAAAGATTCTGCACTTCTTTGGAAGAAATCACACCAGCAGTATCACACAAGAGCAGAACTGAAATGTTATATTACGCTCTGGGTGATTTGTTTTACTGAAACCATTGTATCGTTTATATAAACATTCATGTAAACTGTTTTACAAATAGCAATGTGAAATGGCTGAACTTTAGTCATCGAGGTATTTTAGGACTATCTATCTATCTGTGTAAGCAAAACAGGCATTACTGCAAGTCCATGCTGCTTTGTAAAGCATTACACATAAAACGTCACTGTCCTTAAACGCAGTAATTCGTTGTAGTACTCATTAAATTACTTTCATGTTACTCTGTAAATTTAATTGAAACGCGCTGTCACATAGGGCTGTGCGATATGACCAGAATCTCATATCCCGATATAAGACGTCTATCGTCAGATAACGATATAAATCACAAAAATGTAACATTTTCTGTAAAGTCTGTGAATCTCGGGCAGCTCGACTTGTGTGAAGTGTTTCCAGCTGTGCGTTGTGTAGCTGGAGCAGAGTGTTTTAACGATGCATGAAACGATACATTTTTAGACATAAGTTGTAACGGCGCCGTTTTCTTTGTGAGTATTTATTACACGGCGTGCTGCGAGGAAAAGCCTGTTCTAACGTTTGAGTCTGAGCTTTATTTTTTAGCACCTGGCGTCTTTTTTACTTCTCATCCGTAAATAATCTGCTCTTTCACGTGATTCGGTTTATTTTGAAAAGTCTCAACAGGATCTTGAGCTTTATTGTGAAAGGTTTATGTGGAACATAAACAAGCGGACACACGATGGTGTTACCGTCGTTGTTGCTAACGACAACGCATAAAAACAGGCGCTTGTCCGTCTGTAGTGTGGTTATATTAAATATAAGAGAAAGAGAAAACTTTAAGAAGTTGAAGAAGAAGCCACTACAGTGACATCAGAACCATGAACAAATATGGCTGTAAACAGTTTATTTTGCGACACCACGAAACAAACGATAGCGTAAAATGAAACGATACACGTTTTTATATCGTCATCCGATATATATCGTTATATCGAACAGCCCTACTGTCACATAACTACCAGTTAACAATATAAACACATATCTCTGTCCTAATGAAGATGCAGCCTCCATGCTGTCTGTGCAGAGGTTTTGTTATTAGTATTATGCTCTTGTTTCTGCAGCGGAAGTAGTTTTCACTTCACCATCGCACTCTGGTCGCTGTAATCATTTCCATACATCCACTCCTCACAAGCTGCAGACTGCTCCTGCATGCATGTGTGAGTGCACACAAAGAAGAAGGTGCATTTGCTCATTTTCTTTTCATCCACCTGACGTGCAGGTAACTAAAAAACCTCTGTAATGTGATTAACAACATAATTGCAAATGTAATGTCACTACTGAATTTAGTACAATATCGTGTTACATTACCATGTTACTGAAAAATGTCTTGTGATTACAGTAATGTGTTACTTTGGAACACATTACACCCAACTGTGTTTGTAAGAACCATCATCTGACAAGTGATAAGATGATATTACGTTAAATGTCTTTGCATTTCAGTATTTTTCTTAGTTTCAATAGAATGTTATTGTATCTTATCTATATTAAAAGAAAACAAATGTTTCAACATTACAATTCTTTATACTCACATTCACACTGAATAACATCTAAGTTGAACTGCTGAATGGCCCCCATACTGATCTGTTTGAGTTCCGTGTCCAACAGCATCTGCATCAGTGATGTGGACAGATGCTTGCAGGCTGACATACAAGCTGTCTGGGCCACTTTTCCCTGCACAGGGAGAGATTCAGGGAGAAGGAAGGCACAGACAAGAAGCAAGAGGAGAGATGAAGGATGGAAAGATTAGGATGGGGACAGAGTTGGTAGAGGATGAGGATGAGAGGAGGGGAAAGCGACAGAATGAAGTCATTTGATGGGGTGAACATTTTATAAAGAGAGAACGGGCAGTATTTGAGTTTTAAAAATATGTAGGAAGACCAGGATGGGAAAAAGAAGGTGAATAATAACAGATTGAGATAAACAGTTGGGGTAAAAAGTTGAAAGAGAAGAAGGAGGAGGGTATGAGAAAAGAGGATATAGGAGTAATACAGAAATGGGGAATAAAGAGCAAGAAGGGCAAGGGATAATTCCAAGTTAGTGTTGTCTCAAAATCTTCATGAACAGGTATAAATATAGTACTGTGCAAAAGTCTTGAGTCACCACTATGTTCTGTATTTGCTAGAAAAATGGAAAAAGTGCAATGATTTATTGAAATGTTTACAGGTTATGTAAACATGAAAAAGTTAAATGAAAAATTAAAAAGTCACACACATTTGTCACACACACGGTGTTTCAGATCATCAAACTAATTTTAACAATGAACAGAGATGAACCAAGTAAATCCAAGATGCAGTTGTAATATTATTAAATAATTAGTAGCCGTTAATTATATATATATACATATATATATATATATATATATATATATATATGTATATATATATATATATATATATATATATGTATATATATATATATACATATACATATACACATATATATATATATACATATATATATATATATATATATATACATATATATATATACACATATATATACACATATATATATATACATATATATATATATATATATATATATATATATATATAAAACTGCTGTCTAAATGACTCGGGTAAAGTTTGTAGCATGGTGCTTGTTGTTTTTGTCTGCTTCCACTTGTCTTTGCACTAGGATGATGTCGGCGTAAATGTGCAGTCGTTGTGTTCCCACTAGTGCTGTCAGCGTTAATCTCGTTAAAATGACGTTAACGCCATAATGCCGCAAATCTCCGTTAGCAAGTTACCGCGGGTCGCCCCGTGCGTGGGGCTGGACGGCGTCAACACGTTAACAAGCTAACTGCGCTAACGCACTAGTTCCCACCAATTGAGCATTGCGTGGCACATCCAGCATACTGTTTTACTTTAGTCCATGACTCGCTTACCATCAGGGTCATACGTCACATGAAAACCAAAATAGTTCCAAACGCCAGATCTGAATGAGGGTGGGGGAGGTTCAGTTTCACGTAGCGTTCAGGCAGTTGCCATGTTGCAATGAGCTTAGCTTCTGTCTCGCTAGCTTGCGCTGTGCTCAGTGGATCTGCACTCGACAGTGCAGCCTAGGCGGAGTAGTCGAACACAGATCCACTGAGCGCTCAACACAGACAGCATCGACAGAAGAAAAGTTGATAAAATAAATGAAAAATTTTGTATTGTTCGATACATATGTGTACCGAACCGAAAGCACTGTATCGAACGGTTCAATATCGATACGAGTATCGTTGCACCCCTAATTTACATATATATATATTTTCTTCCAATTATCCGGGACCTGTTCACAGGGGGCACTAGCAGCTTAAGCAGATGCCTGAACCACATCAACTGTCTCCTTTCAATGCGGAGGAGTAGCAACTCTACTCTGAGCCCCTCCCGAATTGCCGAGCTCCTGACCCCATCTCTGAGTGAGAAGCCAGCCACCCTTCGAAGAAAGCTGCTTGTGTCCACAATCTTGTTATTTCAGGCTACGTCCACACTGGCTCGGAAAGATTTAAAAACGGCGTTTTCGTCTGAAAATGCTCCGCGTCCACACTAGTGTTTTCAGTCGTTTTCACAGAATTGCGTGTGCACATTGAAATGGCCAAAAACGCTTACGTTCCAGTCCTGCGCATTTGTGAAATCTATCTGGAAGCTATCTGGAGCATGTACAGACTGTCAAAATTGAGAGCAAACAAGACAACTGCTGTGTAATGACCTTCACTATCTTAGTTTAATTGGTCACATGACTGCATCATATGACTAACATGCGTCATCGTTTTAGAAAGTCTGCATTTTTGCTGTCCACACTGTGACGCGAAAGCACCGTTTTCAAATGTATGCGTTTTCGAGAACGTTTTGAAAACGCTGCCCATGAGTGAAAACTCTGTCTCAGTGTGGACAGGAGGCCAAAACGGAGAGAAAACAATGCATTTTCAAACGAAAACGCATTAGTGTGGATTTAGCCTCAGGCACTACCCAGAGCTTGTGACCATAGGTGAGGATAGGGACAAAGATCGATCGTTAAATCGAGAACTTCACTTTTATACTCTCCTGTCTTTTCACCACGGACTGGCGGTCGAGTCTGACTTATTGCCAGCACAGTGAACTAAGCTCTTGCAAAGGTTGTACAACGGGTCAGACACCTTATACTCCCGATGCCTCTCCCAGAGAATACTCTGAGGGACATGGTCCAGATAAAAACAGCATTGTTCCTCCTGAATCTGAGGTTTGACTAACAGACTCTCCTTTCCAGCACCCTGGGATAGACTTTCCCAGGGAGGCTGACGAGTGTGAGCCCCCATAGAGTTGGAGCACCCTCTGGTACCCCTTGTTCAAATTGGCAACCACCACCCCATCTGTCAATCCAGGTACTGCCCCAGATTTCCATGCAACACTTTCGAGGTGTTTTAACCAAGACAGCCCTACAACATCCAGAGCCTTCAGAATCTCAGGGCTAACCTCAGCCCCCCGAGGGGCCGTGGCACCAAGGAGTTGTTTAACTGCCTCAGTGTTCTAATTATCGGTGATGTATGAGCCATCCCCTGCTTCCACTATGGAAGACGTGTCAGTGGAATTAAAGAGGCCTTCAAAGTTTTCCTTCCACTACTCAACAATGTCCTCAGTTGTAATCAGCAGCACTCCACTTGCAGTATACACAGTGTAGGTAGAGCACCGCTTTCCCCTCCTGAGTTGCCTGACAGTTTGCCAGAATCACTTCAAGGCAATCTACAAATATTTTTCCATGGCCTCACTGAACTCCGACACCCGTTTTTACTTCAGCCACAGGCTAATCAAGCCTGATAGGAATCCGTCTTTGGCCTGATGGCTCCCTTCACCTCTGGTGTGCACCAGCTGGTTTGGGGTTTACCACGATAGGCACCGACCAGCTTGCAGCCACAGCTCAGTGAAGTGCAGCCTTAGCTGGAGGCGCTGAACATGTTCCCCAGTCCTCCTTAGAATGCTGTTGAAGCTTTGAAGGAGGCAAGAGTTGACCATCTTGCAGACTGGGGCCTCTGCTACACGTTCCCAGTACACCCTGGGCAATCAGTTGACAGCTCAGTCCCTCTCTTTACCCGAGTGTCCAGAACATACGGCCGCAGATATGATGATCTGATTACCAAGTGGATTATCGACCTGTGGCCTAGGGCAGCAGTCCCCAACCCCCAGGCCACAGACCGGTACTGGCCCATGAGTCGTTTGGTACCGTGCCGCGAGAGTTGAGGCTCGGGTGTGGTTTTCAGGGTTTTTAAGCGTTATTTTTTTTTAATCATTTTTATTGTTAACTCTGTTTCCATGGATGTTGTGTTATGAATCATCTTTTTTTTGGTACCCGTACTAGTTTTATTTTGTTGTATTAATCTGTGACACTTCAAAGGCCGGTCCATGAAAATATTGTCGGACATAAAGGGGTCCGTGGCACAAAAAAGGTTGGGGACCGCTGGCATAGGATGCCACGTGCAGTTATGGGCACCCTTACAGTGGGGCAAAAAAGTATTTAGTCAGCCACCGATTGTTCAAGTTCCCCCACCTAAAATGATGACAGAGGTCAGTAATTTGCACCAGAGGTACACTTCAACTGTGAGAGACAGAATGTGAAAAAAAAAATCCATGAATCCACATAGTAGGATTTGTAAAGAATTTATTTGTAAATCAGGGTGGAAAATAAGTATTTGGTCAATAACAAAAATACAACTCAATACTTTGTAACATAACCTTTGTTGGCAATAACAGAGGTCAAACGTTTACTATAGGTCTTCACCAGGTTTGCACACACAGTAGCTGGTATTTTGGCCCATTCCTCCATGCAGATCTTCTCGAGAGCAGTGATGTTTTGGGGCTGTCGCCAAGCAACACGGACTTTCAACTCCCGCCACAGATTTTCTATGGGGTTGAGGTCTGGAGACTGGCTAGGCCACTCCAGGACTTTCAAATGCTTCTTACGGAGCCACTCCTTTGTTGCCCGGGCGGTGTGTTTTGGATCATTGTCATGTTGGAAGACCCAGCCTGGTTTCATCTTCAAAGTTCTCACTGATGGAAGGAGGTTTTGGCTCAAAATCTCACGATACATGGCCCCATTCATTCTGTCCTTAACACGGATCAGTCGTCCTGTCCCCTTGGCAGAAAAACAGCCCCATAGCATGATGTTTCCACCCCCATGCTTCACAGTAGGTATGGTGTTCTTGGGATGCAACTCAGTATTCTTCTTCCTCCAAACACGACGAGTTGAGTTTATACCAAAAAGTTCTACTTTGGTTTCATCTGACCACATGACATTCTCCCAATCCTCTGCTGTATCATCCATGTGCTCTCTGGCAAACTTCAGACGGGCCTGGACATGCACTGGCTTCAGCAGCGGAACACGTCTGGCACTGCGGGATTTGATTCCCTGCCGTTGTAGTGTGTTACTGATGGTGACCTTTGTTACTTTGGTCCCAGCTCTCTGCAGGTCATTCACCAGGTCCCCCCGTGTGGTTCTGGGATCTTTGCTCACCGTTCTCATGATCATTTTGACCCCACGGGATGAGATCTTGCGTGGAGCCCCAGATCGAGGGAGATTATCAGTGGTCTTGTATGTCTTCCATTTTCTGATGATTGCTCCCACAGTTGATTTTTTCACACCAAGCTGCTTGCCTATTGTAGATTCACTCTTCCCAGTCTGGTGCAGGTCTACAATACTTTTCCTGGTGTCCTTCGAAAGCTCTTTGGTCTTGGCCATGGCGGAGTTTGGAGTCTGACTGTTTGAGGCTGTAGACAGGTGTCTTTTATACAGATGATGAGTTCAAACAGGTGCCATTCATACAGGTAACGAGTGGGGGACAGAAAAGCTTCTTACAGAAGACGTTACAGGTCTGTGAGAGCCAGAGATTTTCCTTGTTTGAGGTGACCAAATACTTATTTTCCACCCTGATTTACCAATAAATTCTTTACAAATCCTACCATGTGGATTCATGGATTTTTTTTTCACATTCTGTCTCTCACAGTTGAAGTGTACCTCTGGTGCAAATTACTGACCTCTGTCATCATTTGAAGTGGGGGAACTTGCACAATCGGTGGCTGACTAAATACTTTTTTGCCCCACTGTATGTTCGAATATGGTATTCGTTATGTCAACTAACAGAACACCGCTCGGGTTAAGGTGGGACTAGGGCAGGGCAATATGGCCAAAAATATTTATCACGGCATACATTTGAAAATTTGCGATAACAATATAACTGACGATATAATTGACGTGAGACAAAATACTTTACAACTCCACAGCTTTATTAGTGAAAAAAAACCCCATCAATGTATTTTCACTTAAACAAGCAGCTGTTTTTTTTTAATGTGCATTAAAGTTATATAAAAATTTAACAGTGCAAATGCAAATTCTTTGCTGACAGTTTAACCAAAAGGCATTTCCAGTGGAAACTGGCCGACACATCCTCAGCATAACCATGTAGAATATCCACAAAACTTAAAAAGAGGTTAAACACACACAACACGGTAACATTATGTTGAAGCACAGTACGTATCACTCCGCGAGGCTCCGCCTACGATAGCCGTAATGCTCCGACAATCCATCAAGCGGTGCGGCTTCGTAGCTTAGCAAAGTCGTACTGAAACATTTTTTGAGAGATTTTATTTTTATGTACCACATAAAATCGTTTCGGTAATAACGACGGCCCGCTTGCATGCTCTACCAAAAATAGTGCTTTGTTGTGTATCTGACGGACGAAAGCTAAACCAGTTCCACACCACTGAAGTTGCAGCATTTTTACAAACCAGTTCTGGTTCATCTGTTTCACTCAACGATCCGCTTTCACCCTTCTCATTCTCCGTCGCCGCCATGCTTTTTCTGCCATGTGCGTATGAAAACAAAGGCACTGCACATGCGCGTTTTATCCATATTCTATCGCGATATTTCATTTTCTTATCGTTGCCTAACATTATACCGGTATTACCGTGAACGGTATGATATGGGCCAGCCCTAGGTGGGAGAGGCCGTTTCTCCCAATCACACCCTATCAGGTCTCACTGTTGTTGTCGTGCTGCTCATGTGGAGAGAGTCCCCGGGTGGAGTATCTCAAGCTCCTCACCCAGGGACTCCGAGAAGGAGGGTGGTCTCATGTCCCTTGATGTTGTACTCATAAGAGTCTTCTGAATCGCTCTTGACTGGTCCCACACCCAGGACCAATTTGTAGGGAGAATGTACCATCGGATCCCTAGGACACACGAGCAACTCCACCACAATTAGGTAGTGATTCACGGAGGGGATATAAATGTAAAGTTTACAATAAATGAACATCGATAGTAAGTTGTTAACTGTATAAAATAGTGCATTTCACAATATCTTTTACAATATATGTGAATAGCACATGAAGTGATTAATTACCACTCCATCATGGACATCTTGCGGCCCTCCCAGTATACTTTTAGACTGTGTCATCATCGATGGATCTGCTATGCTGGCCAGCAAGCCCACTCGGTCTTACCAGTTGAGTGCCCTGTATGGAGCTGGAAGCGGGTCTCTGGAGGTGTGGATTATAGCAATGTTCGCCGGCTGGAACGGCATTGGTATTGTTGTATTGACTGGATATTTGCATCATGGACATTAATGATGCTGGGATTTCGGACCATTTCCCAGTTATGTTTGATGTTCAGTTATGCAATATGGAACTGAACTCTGAGGGTCCACTGAGCCTATCGCGTATGATTAATCCTGAGGTTGTTGCCCATTTCTCTGCGGCCTTTGCTAACTCTGTCTGTTACGATGACATCAGTAATGCACCTCTCTTGGTTGATGGCCTAGTCAACTCTTTCATTTCTAGATGCTCTTCAGCTTTGGACACTGTGGCTCCAGTAAAGACTAAACGCCCTAAAACCTCTCGCCAACTCTGGCTAAATGAATCCACCCTCGCTCTTAGGCGTGAATGTCGTCGAGCTGAGAGGAGATGGAAAAAAGATCAACTTCAGGTGTCCCTTGACATCCTGCATATGAGCCGATCTAAATTTCAGAAGGCTGCCAAAATGGCAAAAACTTCTTTTTTGTCGAACATCATTGCAACTAATAGTCACAATCCTTGAGTTCTGTTCAAAATCTTTAACTCAGTGGTTAATCCCTGCTCTGATGTTTCGATGGGTGCCTCCCCGGCCCTCTGCGAAAAATTTCTAAATCATTTTATAGATAAAATCTCAGTGTTAAGGGCCACACATTCCCCGGCAGTAAATCAAGCCCCAGTTTCCGAATGTTCAACGGTTTTTCAACAGTTTGAACCTGTGTCATCCTCGACTTTAAAGGAAATAATTAATAACCTGAGAAGCTCAAATACTTTGCATGACATTATTCCCGCTCGTATCATTAAGGATGCATTAAATACAATCGGGTCCTGTATCTTATTTTTAATGAACTCATCACTGTCATCTGGCTGTGTTCCGACTGTCTTTAAACATGCAGTCGTGCAACCTGTTACCAAGAAAAGCAGCCTTGATCATAACATTCGATCTGATTTCTAAACTCCCTTTCATGTCAAAAACTTTAGAGAAAATAGTGCTTCAGCAACTACAGACCCATTTAGAGATAAACGGTATAAGTGATAAATTCCAGTCTGGATTTAAACCGCGTCACAGCACCGAAACTGCCCTATTAAGAGTTTTCAATGACCTTCTTCTCATCGCTGACTCTGGGCGCACTGCGGTCTCAGTTCTATTAGATCTGACGTCACCTTTGACACGGTTGACCATGATATTCTTTTGGCAAGGTTAGAACAAGTAGTAGGCCTTAAAGGAAAAGTTCTCTCATGGTTTAAATCATATTTCTCTGAGAGGTCGTTCTCTGTCATGATGGGAAAATATTCCTTTTCTTCTGCCCCTCTTTGCTGTGGAGTGCCCCAGGGCTCGGTGCTCGGTCCTGTGTTGTTCTCCCTGTACATGCTGCCCTTGGGCTCCATTTTTGAAAAACATAATGTCTCTTTTCACTGCTATGCTGATGATATTCAAATCTACCTCCACCTGACTGGGGATGTTTCATCTTCACTACATCCTCTGTTTGATTGTCTGAGGGATGTGAAAGACTGGTTATCACGTAACTCTCTTACTTTAAATGAAAAGAAGACAGAAATTATTGTTTTTGATAGAAATATGCCTCTGAGACAACTGACTGGCACACTCGGGCCTGTTGCTAACCACCTCACTGATGCTGCTAGGAATCTTGGAGTTTTCATGGATAGTTCCTTCAAACTAGATAAACAGGTGTCTACTGTGGTAAAAACCAGCTTCCACCAACTACGCCAAATTTCTAAGGCTAAACCTTATATACCACACAAAGATCTGGAGAAACTCATTCATGCTTTCATCACTTCAAGACTAGATTATTGTAATTCTCTTTACTTGGGCCTCCAATCTTCCCTCCTCCAGCGATTGCAGCTGGTCCAAAATGCCACAGCAAGTCTCTTAACCGGCACTAGAAAGTATGATACTATCACTCCTGTTCTGGCCAACTTACATTGGCTTCCTATTAAATATCGAATTGATTTTAAAATGTTATTGTTTACTTATAAAATCCTAAATAATATGGCACCTGATTACTGATCTCCTCTGTCTGTATAGCCCTCAGATCACCGGGCCAACTGCTCTTAGTGCAACCTGGTCTCAGCTGAAGACCAGAGGAGGCTGTGCCTTTGCCATTGCCGCACCCAAATTATGGAATAATCTTCCTCTCGACATTCACGCATCAGATTCTATTGAATCTTTTAAATCACGTCTAAAAACGTACTTGTTTAACCTGGCATTCGAGGCTAATTAGGGTAATTTACATCTGGCTCTGCATTTAGATTATGTAATTATTTTATATCTGTAATTTATATTTTATATTGTGATTTTTATCTGTATCATGGTTTTACTGGAAAGCACTTTGGTGTACTTCGGTCTTTAAATGTGCTACATAAATAAATTTGATTTTTTGTTTTGGATTTGATTTGAATATCTGGTACCTGGATTTTGTTTCACATGGGCACCTTGAACAAATTGGAAGTGCTTCATGTTAAATCTCCTTCAAGTGTTAGAAATGCAACTTTGAACGAACTTTGAATTGATCCATAAAGTATAGTACAGCTAGTATAAAACAATCTATTCCCTGGAGTTTAGAAGTTTTATTTATGTAAAGTGTGCCGAGTGTAGCTGCTAGGTGTGGCCCCAAAGAAGTTTCCAGGTTCACTATATAAACACCAGTCAGCTGGTGTTCCTGGTTAGCAGTGACTGGCATCAAGTTCAGAGTTACATGTAGTTTACTGTAGCACTGAAAGTGAGGCCAGAACACAACATTTTTACACCTTGCAGATGGGCCTGAATTATGCTCCCTTGCTAACAAACTCACAGACAGCTGCAGAGACCTTAGTTGTTCTTAATTTCCTACCTTCCTCTAAGCAGGCATCCGTACTGAAGGTAATATCCACCCTGCACTCAGATCCCAGTGGACTCTAATTTCCAACCATTACAACTCTATTTTTAGAGCAGTTTAAAAAACACAACGTAGTTGACCAAAGTTATTTCCAGACAGCAAGAAAATATAAAACAGGTATTAAACAATAATGAAAACTAAATAATAGTAAAACAAAATAAGAATAATAGACAATAAAATAAAACTAGAATAAACAAACTCCACACAGAAAGGCCCTGGCCAGGATGTTGTGAGGCAACAGTGCTAACCACTGTGCCACTGTTTATAAAGCTAACAGGACATTCAACATTCAACAGCAGAGATAAAAATGAAACCTTGGCTTCAAAAGCAAATGGAGTCAAGAAACACACCGAAACAATTTGCATGAAAAAACTGGGATTTCCATGATGTAGTTTTTCTTCTTCTTCAGTCACCTCTTTCACTCACTCACATCTCTCTTCATTTAATTATTAGTTATTATAAATGTCTGGCTCTGTCTTTGTGCTTCCTCCCCTAACCCCAACCGGCTGTGCCGCCCCTCCCTGAGCCTGGTCCTGCTGGAGGTTTCTTCCTGTTAAAGGGAGTTTTTCCCTTCCATTGTTGCCAAGGTAAAGACTGATTGCAGGGTCTTTACTTTACAGTACAGCATCTTGAGGCATCTGCTGTTGTGATTTGGTGCTGTATAAATAAAGGTGAGCTGAATTGCAGTATTCTGGCCTTAGCTTTCATATGCAGTGGATGTTACGTCATCCTTGGTCTCACAGCTTTCCCGCAGATAAAAGTATCTGTTGCTCAAGTTTGAATGTAATTATGGTCTGTGAATGTTTTCATTAGCAACAGTTCCAGATTGTATATTAAAGATAGCTTTCATGTCTGAAAAGTGAAGCCAAAGCAAAAGTGCTGAGTTGCAGACTTGTCAAGTCTTGAGCCAGTTAGCCTGCAGTGTCCCCCTGTGCCACAGTAAGGTCCGCCTATCCTGTAATGTCCCGTTTCAAAGAGCTAAAATGGAAACAAAATGCTCACAATGGGAATACCTCATAGGTGATGTCATGGTGGCTACATCAATCTTTTATATTCAGTCTATGGCAGAACCACAAGCTTAGAGTTGTGGGACTTCTGAAGGCAAACATTAGCATGCATTGTATCGCCATTCTGCCTGTAGCTTAGCAGCAAAGTGTTATAAATCCAGGCAGGGATACTCACCGACATTGATGCATGATCATTGTTGTTATTCTGAGCAGAGAACCCCCAAACCAACCAAAAATGGAAGGAGGAGAGGGAAAGAGGGAAAGGACAGGAAAAGAAATGTGGCAACAATAAATGGACAGCTAGAGATATCTTGCATGCTTGACATGTCAAATTAATCAAGGAGTAAAAAATTCAGTTACAAAGCTGTGCATTACAGAAGGTGTGGATGGAGACACAGCAGGAGATAATAAGGAGAAATAGTCGCACATGCAGGTGAGAAGGGCAGGTACAGCCAACAGACCAATCAGGCTGTGAGCTCAAATAACAGTTTCTGATCAAATCCTTTACACTTTGCTATCTAATGTGCTCCGTTGGGTTGGAGATGATGTCAGTTTGCAAAAACATTGCACAAGCCAGTAACAGCACATCATGCAGAAATCAGCACTGCAACGTGTACATAGCTCAACGTGATATCCACAGTATAAACCTTTTTCAGACAGCACCTACAATCTGACAGAAATGCTATGAGGGCGTAAAAAACAACAGAGTGATGGTGGGAAGTCAGGGAAGGAAAACAAACAAACAAAAATAATCATGCGTTCGTATTATCAACAAAAGATCAACCTCACAGCACGCCATACAGCTAGTGTGTGAACAGAAAGGACAACAACAACACAACCCCACACTGTTCATGTTCCACAGCTCCCAGACAGAGGTGCTGAGCTAACGTGTAGAGGTTGGAGGCAGCTCACACTCACCGGGAGGTGTGTGAACACCTGGAAGGTAGATCGTAGGAAGTTGATCAGGTCCATGAGATACCCTGAGGCGCGGCCGTCAGACTCGGCCATGCCCCATTCGTAGTCTGCTAGCTGGATGAACTCATCGATCTTCTGGTTCAGTTTGGTATAAATCTCTCCCTCTGCAGCATGACGAGCATCCTGGAACAATGTTTTCACAAGAGTTAATGGGAGCAAATATTATTGTTCTTCCTACACGCATTCATTTTTGGAATGGAGACACAGATCTTCAACTTCTGCCACTTCATTAAGTACACCCGTTTAACATCTCATTAATCTGCCAATCACATGGCAGCAACTGAATGTAATCAGGGATGGAAGCAGAGACGACCTGCTGAAGAACTGAGCATCAGAACGATGAACAAAGGTGTTTCTGAACGTGGCTGGCCTTGTCTCAATAACTGCTGATTTACTGGGATTCTCTTATATCAGTTTCTAGACTAAAAAAGTGAATCTGTTCACCGGATGAAAATGCAAGAAGTCAGAAAAGAATGGCCAGACTGCTCAGAGGTAAGAAAGCTAACAGTAAACTCATCACAACCGAGGTATGAAGAAGGTGACTGCTAAAGGCACAAATCACCTTGAAGGTCGACAGTCCGTAGAGTCTTGTGGTGTGAACTGTTTCTGGGGAGACGTTGGTGATGTTTGTTATGAATTCCTCCAGATACCTGCAGGCCTGCTCCAGGTGGGTGGTATTAATGATGATCTGTACCAGCTACAGAGACAAGGTTACAGTTGTAGCCTGAATCCTGAATGCTTTTCACGACTGTGTGTGTGTGAGCAGTTCTAACCTCGGTCAGTCCTATGTGAGGTTTCTTGATAAGGTTTTGCAGACAACTGCTGAGAGTTCTTGTCAGCAACAGGTTGGTAGATTTTCGCAACATGTCATCAATCTCTGTTGAACTGGACACACAACAAACTTGACAGTTGCAAAGTGAAGAGACGGCAGTCCGGGGAGATTAGATATGTATAAGTGTTCGTGTGGCGAGTGAACACAGAGTAGTGTACCTGCGGTGTAGTGACTCGGAGAACTTGAGGCTGGCGTAAATGAACTCTTTGACCTGGGTGTAGATCTGAGGGACAGACTGGGACATTGGCAGCTTCTTAGGAAAGTCCTGCTGCTTATGCACACAGAAAAACTGTATTAATATTCATCCAACACTAGTTGTCTTTTAGGAAATCTTTCTTTTACGTGGATGCAACCGTGCCAGATTGGGGAGACGGTGGTACTTGAACACATTACCTTCTCTATCTCAGCATCGTGGAAGGGAAAGCGGCTGACAACCAGTTTATATTCCTCCTCTGTCTCCACTGGGATGGGACTGTAGTTGTCCAGTTCAAAGATCTCTCTATGGGAACACAGATCAGAGTTATCTTTGGTCTCCACTGTTTGTTCAGTTCAGTTTAATGTCGTCTCAGTGCCATTTTCAGCATCAATGATGTGAAAAAAAGAACAACTTCCCTCACACGGTGCTGATGCTTTGCTGAAACAGTACGAACAAAGCTGATTCTGGTTTTAGTTGTGTGTTTTTAGCTGCTCTGCTTTGTTCAAACAAAATATGCAGGCTGCATACAGACGGGGATGTCACAGCAGAAAGCCTTACCGCAAACACAATTGTTATTGTCAAATTGTCATTTGTGTTTCTGCACGTCCTACTGTGGCAGACGCCACACGTGAGTGAAGCCCACCTGAAAACCAGTGCCCATTTCTTCAGCAGGGTTTCGTTGTACTGGTCTCTAACCTCAAACAGCAGGTCAAACAAACGGTTTACCGGGAAGCCGAACCCCTGCACAAACATCACACAGTCAGAAAACACGTTTTCACACGGCAGAGTCACAAACAAGTCAAGTCCCACTCTTAACCAACCTGTAGTGTGTCAGCAAAGATGACTATGAGATTCTTCAGCTCCAGCACCAAGTCTGGGTCGTCACAGTATGACTGCAGAAAGAGAGTCATCACCACACACTGGTCTAACGTCGCATTACCTGCTTTGCTTCCTAAATCTATGTTCATGTGAGTCTTTGCAGTCCTCTGAAAACTGAGCACCCTGTCATTCAAAAGCGTGTCCGACCACCTTTAGCAGTAACTGAACTTGTAATTGTGAGAAGTTCTCATGTTGACAACATTGTTTCAGTTCACTGAGCTCTGTTTAGGCGTAGCACACTTCAGAGCCCCCCACAGCATTTGATTCTTTTTCTTTCCTGACACTCTGCAGCACATTTGCTTATGTGCTTAGGATCATCGTCCTGCTCCATGACCCACTTTGGGCCTTTGAATACATATGAAGTAACTGCACTGTATACTGTGTAGAGTTTTAACTAGGTATATTTTTATAGGAAGTCTGCCTACATGACAAACAAGTTAAGCCAGTGCATTAACAAAGGCCCTCGTTTTTCCAGAGAGTAGGGCGATTTATCACCCTGAGAGCAGCACAGCTGTATATGAACACAGCCTGAGACTGGACACTCAGCACTCAGACTTGTTGTCTATTGAAAGCATATTGTATTTATTTAACCCGCACTGGGAGAATTTTACTCATTAAGTATATCATCTGCATGTCTTAGTTTTGCTTTTTTTTTAAACAATCTGATGCAGCCTTGTTACTTTTAGCTGACCATGCACTCGCTGTAAGTGCAGGAGCCCGACAATGTGGACTTGCTTTTGTCAGAGCACAGCAGAGGGGCACAGAGGACACCAGGTCTTTGTTAGTCTTCTCACCCATGCTGTGCGGCCTATTCTCCAGCCTGTTAGCATAATCCTCGGGGTCATTTACAACTGACAGGGCTCCAGCGGGCAGGAATATGCCTTCTTTATCTGCTGTTATTGTTGCAATCTGTCTCTCATTAAGGTCACAATGGCCTCCTCTTTGCCTGCATGTGTATGTGTGTTTTGACCTCTGCTCTTAATAGTGACATCATTAGTGTGTTTGTGGGTGTGCTGACCTGTGAGGGGTGTATCATCCACTGAATGAAGGAACTATCATTTCTATTAACTCTCAACAGCATCTTTTCCATTCACAGTCAATGCCCTGCAGATATTAGAGGTGTGTGTGTGTGTGTGTGTGTGTGTGTGTGTGTGCTCCTACAGAGTGTGTCCGGAGTACAGCGATGATCTTGGACAGCGCCATGTTCCACAGTTCATCAGTATAAGCTCTGGTCACCAGCCCTTGAGTGGCATGGAGGATATGGTCCTCTACAACAAAGAACCTGACCACACACACACACACACACACACACACACACACACACACACACACACACACACACACACACACACACACACACACACACACACACAGATTTAGGTTCACAGTGAAACAAAACAGCCAGATGAGCATTTGAAAGGAACATCTTACCCCACAATCTGATTGAAGTATCTTCTGTAGCCTTCCACTGTCTCATGCTAAACACACACAAATAGACACAAAGCCATGTTAATACAGATGCAAACGTAACAGTCACCAGTAAGGCAAATATTGAAATAGGAGGGAGAAAAAATAAGTTAAAAGTTGTATTTCTGCAGCTCTTGTCTGACATGGCTTTTGCTTTGTGACTTCATCCCAGGAACCACCGAGGCTCAAGCCTGCTGGGACCTGGAAGCTGATGAACCAGCACCACTCTCCATAGTAAAGATATGGACTGAGATGGTGCCGCCTATCTGTGCACCGAGCATGCTGGTGGTAGCATCTTGCTCTGGGGCTGTTTTGCTTTTTCCTGATGTTATCCTAAAACTTTAAAACATCCTTTATAACTTTTTAAATACAAAGTACAGCTGTTTATTTCCCCCCTGAAAAAACAGTAACAGTCATGGTTTTCTAAGCTTTGCCAGAGCTGGATCGCAGCTGCTGTACGATCTGTGAGTAATCTATTTAGTCATAGTAAGAAATACACAGGTTCTAGGAAAAATTAATACAAGGCAGACTGTGTTTAGTGCCATGTAGTCACAATGAAAGGCCCACTGAAAAACCCCCGAGCGCTTGTCTGAATTTCATTCATATGCTTTACACGTATGTTTAAGCGCTTGTGTTGCTCACCATGTTAGCCTGCGGCTGCAGAACTAGCCGGGCCTGTTTTTTCCTCTGTTTCCTGTAGTAGTTCTCAAATGTTTCTCGGTCACCCTGCACACACACAGAATACAGACATAGATCAATTAACTATGATACATGATGTTACAAACCAGAACACTCAGGTACTATCAAATCCCAGACTGTCCTGGTCCTGGGTCTGGAGACTCGGTGGCTTTTAGTTTGTATTTCTTGCTTCTTTAGTGTTTTGGTGATTTCTAGTTGTTGTGTTTTGTTGTTAGGTCCCTTGTGTTACCTACAGTCATCCTTGTCTCTATGTTCATGTATTTCCTGTTTTACTTTGACAGTCCCGTGTCCTGTTAGCGTTTATAGCTTTGCTCTCCTCCCCGTCTCGTCATGCCTGATTAGTCTCGGCTGCGTTCCCCTCCTGTTTCCTATTTCCTCATTATCCTCTGTGTATGTATGGCGTGTGTTTTCCTGTGTTCTGTCAGGTTTCATGTAGTCGTCCTTTGCTTTTGTTTGTTGTTGTGTTCGCTAAAATAAAGGCTCGCTTTCTATTCAACATCCACCTTCATCTTCGTTGTCTGCGTTTGGGTCCACACTTCACCTTCCTGTGTCTGAATCCCCGTCCTTTTTACCTGCTCTGGGCTTCATGGGGCTTAGGTAATAAACAGATCTTAGGTGACCCAGAGAGGAGAGCTGAGACTCTGATGTAATCACAAGCATTGGAGCTGATCATGAAACAGCTGTGCTGTATTTCAGGGGTAACGTTGGATGTTAGCACTATAACCTTGATTCCACTTAATTAGCATAGCTGTCATTAGATAATCAAAATCCAATGAACAGAGAAATAAGGCAGACCAATGGATAGCATTAGTTATTAGCTTTCGCCACAGACACCTACCAACACAGTATAGATGTGTAGACACCTGTAGACGGGCGAGAAGTCCACCAGATCCTGAGCTGTAAGAATCTGTAAGAACACAAATGGAATGTTTTTAACTGCTTCTTCATATGCTGGTTATTTGGTCATGGTAAATGGACTCGTTCCTGCTCTGAGCACTCAAAGTGATTTACACAGTGCCTCATTCAGCCATTCACAGAAGCACGTTTAGCTATGTGCTTTCTATTTAACATAGAGCTTCACATACATTCATACTCTGATGGATGCATTGGAGAGCAACTGGGAATCATTATGGCACGCAGACTTGAGCAGCCAGGGATCGAACCACGAACCTTAGCAGGTGACCTGCTTACAAAACTGTCTTATGTAATTATAGAAACTTAGTTACAGAATTCCTGATTATGCAGCATGACAAATGGATCACTCTGTAACTAATGACTGACTAACATCCACCTGCACATTTGTTATGTCTGATGAAAATATAATAACAGAAAACTAGAGAAGAAGGAAGAACGATTGAGCAGCCAGGCAGCAGAATCTCAGGCGTTCACCTGTGGGTTAGCCTCACATGGAGCAGAGCTGCACATCACAGCAGTACGAAGGAAAATTAACAGTAAAAAAAAAAAAGAGGGTCGATGCACTGTTACCTGCTGAATTTAAAAATTATATAAGTATATACATGTACCTGAGTTTGTTTTGTTAGATGAATCTGCTTTTATTTGGTAAGTAAAGGTGGACGTACTCAAGTTTATTATTTGTATCTCTGTCCAGAAGCAAAGCACTTTACTTTCAGTCGTTTAAGGAAAAGACGATCCTGTAACAGTGGAAACTTTCATAATCTCTTCTTTTATGAAAAAAAAAGATTTGCATTGGAAAAAAGTTAATTTTGTATCTTTATGCTGTCAGCCATGGTTCTTTAAAAGACATCAGTATCTGATCATCGCCGCCACGTCAGCTACACACACGTCTTATCTCACCTCTTCATCAGCCTCATCATCTCCAGTGTCATCATCCATCAGCAGGCCGTTGGGAGTGTGAGCATGAGTTCGCTCATTGAGAGAGTACACGGGCTTGATGTAGTGGCCCATACTGGCCTGCTTGGCTACTGCACTGTTAAAGGTCCTATGCTGCTGTGCCTGAAGACAAAAACACACACGTCAGCAATTTGACTTATTTTTTCCCTGCTATGACCTGAATTATTTAAAAAGGAAAAAGCTCTATACCTGTCTCATGGCAGTCTCTCCAACCTTGTCTGAATGCTTTCGAATGCTCTCCAGGAAGTCTTTGAGGTCTGACATGGAGATGTCTTTGATCTCCTCTCTCAGTCTGGGCAGATTTTCAGCCATGATCTGACAGAACCTGTACTGACTGACCCTGCAAGGGATACATCAGAACTATGAAAAAAGAAAAGCAGTCCGATCCAACATTCATTCAAAAAAATCAATAAAGAAATACATTTTAAAAAGCAGTGCAGTGCAACAGCTGGCAGACTAACAGTCTGACACCTGTTAGCTTCTCATGTCGAGCCAACATTACTGTGACATTCTTTCAGCAGCCTTCGTCTGATCCTACCTTGGGATATAGACCTTCTCCAACTGCTCCATGGTTTTTAGTGCGGCATAATATCTGTAGACGTAAACAGCACAGCATTAGTAATAACAACTCCGAACTACTGCTACTTATTAGAACCATTTAACATTAAATCTTCAAATGGACTTGGAAACTTAGTAGCAACACAAGGAATGATTAAACTAAGAAAACACTGTTTCTGTTGTCAAATGAATACACAGTAAGAAAGCCTCAGATCCTCCAGCTACACCTGGGGGACCCCCGGTGCTTTCAGGCCATCTGAACTATATACAGTGGGGCAAAAAGGTATTTAGTCAGCCACCGATTGTGCAAGTTCCCCCACTTCAAATGATGACAGAGGTCAGTAATTTGCACCAGAGGTACACTTCAACTGTGAGAGACAGAATGTGAAAAAAAAATCCATGAATCCACATGGTAGGATTTGTAAAGAATTTATTGGTAAATCAGGGTGGAAAATAAGTATTTGGTCACCTCAAACAAGGAAAATCTCTGGCTCTCACAGACCTGTAACGTCTTCTGTAAGAAGCTTTTCTGTCCCCCACTCGTTACCTGTATGAATGGCACCTGTTTGAACTCATCATCTGTATAAAAGACACCTGTCCACAGCCTCAAACAGTCAGACTCCAAACTCCGCCATGGCCAAGACCAAAGAGCTTTCGAAGGACACCAGGAAAAGTATTGTAGACCTGCACCAGACTGGGAAGAGTGAATCTACAATAGGCAAGCAGCTTGGTGTGAAAAAATCAACTGTGGGAGCAATCATCAGAAAATGGAAGACATACAAGACCACTGATAATCTCCCTCGATCTGGGGCTCCACGCAAGATCTCATCCCGTGGGGTCAAAATGATCATGAGAACGGTGAGCAAAGATCCCAGAACCACACGGGGGGACCTGGTGAATGACCTGCAGAGAGCTGGGACCAAAGTAACAAAGGTCACCATCAGTAACACACTACAACGGCAGGGAATCAAATCCCGCAGTGCCAGACGTGTCCCGCTGCTGAAGCCAGTGCATGTCCAGGCCCGTCTGAAGTTTGCCAGAGAGCACATGGATGATACAGCAGAGGATTGGGAGAATGTCATGTGGTCAGTTCTACCAAAGTAGAACTTTTTGGTATAAACTCAACTCGTCGTGTTTGGAGGAAGAAGAATACTGAGTTGCATCCCAAGAACACCATACCTACTGTGAAGCATGGGGGTGGAAACATCATGCTATGGGGCTGTTTTTCTGCCAAGGGGACAGGACGACTGATCCGTGTTAAGGACAGAATGAATGGGGCCATGTATCGTGAGATTTTGAGCCAAAACCTCCTTCCATCAGTGAGAACTTTGAAGATGAAACCAGGCTGGGTCTTCCAACATGACAATGATCCAAAACACACCGCCCGGGCAACAAAGGAGTGGCTCCGTAAGAAGCATTTGAAAGTCCTGGAGTGGCCTAGCCAGTCTCCAGACCTCAACCCCATAGAAAATCTGTGGCGGGAGTTGAAAGTCCGTGTTGCTCGGCGACAGCCCCAAAACATCACTGCTCTCGAGAAGATCTGCATGGAGGAATGGGCCAAAATACCAGCTACTGTGTGTGCAAACCTGGTAAAGACCTATAGTAAACGTTTGACCTCTGTTATTGCCAACAAAGGTTATGTTACAAAGTATTGAGTTGTATTTTTGTTATTGACCAAATACTTATTTTCCACCCTGATTTACCAATAAATTCTTTACAAATCCTACCATGTGGATTCATGGATTTTTTTTTCACATTCTGTCTCTCACAGTTGAAGTGTACCTCTGGTGCAAATTACTGACCTCTGTCATCATTTTAGGTGGGGGAACTTGCACAATCGGTGGCTGACTAAATACTTTTTTGCCCCACTGTAACCCCTCCACTGAGCCCAGGGCCAACAGTAAATGTCTGAGGGAAACACCCATCCCAATATAATGATAGTAAATAATAAATAACAACAAAGTATGACCTATATCTGCATGTACATACACTGTACATCTATATTTGGTATTTTCTTTTTATTGTCTATTCTGTAACCACAAAGTATTTGTGTTTTTTTAATTCTGGGCACAAATGACAAGAGTTCAGTGAACGGTCAGCGTGCTGAGCTCCCATCATGATGCTGATAAGCATGATCTAATTGATCTAATGGATCTAATTGGTGGTTCAAACTGTATTGTACACAAATGAACAGAAGACACTCATCAACTGTAAACGCTGTCAGGAGGAAGGAGAAAGTGCCAGGACGACAGCTTTCAGCACTGATGGCGTGTGTGCGTACGTGCCGTCGGGTGCAGCAAATTAAAATCGTTTTGAATCAGGAAATCTTTTTTTTAAACCCACCCCTGCTAAGCCGTGACAGAGCAGCAGCAAGGGCACTTCCTTCCAGTCTCTTAATTGGTACATGGTAATGAACAAGAAAGGGTCAATATTTCCTGTCCAAAGTGAACACCCCTCCCCTCTTTACAGAGACAGGCTTGTAAAGTTTAGACAAGCTAGCAGAACATGAGCTGAAAAGTCGGTGAGATTTTAAACTGGAAAGAGAAATTAGAAATGTTCAGAATTAACAATAAAGGATGACTTCCTGAATCTTATTTTGGAAGGTTCAGGCTTGGTTTCGGCATGGTGTTGGCAGGGTGTCGCAGACAGGAAGTGACAGAGAGAGAAAAGGAATGCAAATACAACAACATGTCAATTAATCAGTCGATAATCACATGTTTAATTTGCTGGCAAGAAGGTCACAGTTACAAGCTAGCTAACTTGTTACAGTTTTAAGGCTTCCCAGATTGATTTATGATAACAAACTCAACTTTTGAGAGTCTTTATAAACTCTCAACTTATTCCAGGCCACACTGTCACTACGTATGCAAGAATGAATGTAAAGCTGACTATTTCCTACATCTTGGCAGCCCAGTTTTAACCAGTTAGCATGTCATGTGATCATATGTCACTGTCACAGGGTCTCTGCTGGTAACATAAAAGCTGACGCACCACGATGTCCCCGTCTGACCATAACTGAGACGTCAGTCCACCTCTAACCCACAGCAGGTGTGTACACCCTGTGCTCTGACAGGCTGCTAACAAAAAGGAACTACTACATCCTGCATTGATAACATCTTTTTCTGACATGTCTTTATCTTTATTTATTTATCTTTACCAGTGACACATCAGGTGAAACTACAACACACAGCTGTGTTTAAATGATTGGACCATGATGTATCGAGTTGATTGTATTTATCGCTCTCTACTTGTGATTTTATTGCCAAAGAAAGACTTAAAACTGTAAACAAGGTCACACTGTGGTGAAATGCTTTATGATGGTTACCTTTTGGATTCCAGCTGCTCCTTTAACTTGCTGTACATTTCTAGCACTGCAAAGGGAGCAATGACAGGAAGCAGGATTAGTTTGATAGTTCACACATTTCAGTCAGTTTTGCTCATCACACATCACATTTACAGTGATAACATGTTTAGTTACCAGTAGGCTCCACTGCACTGCAGACCTCCACACTGATGCATCACTGTTGCAGCAGCTTAGGTGCTATACAAGTTCCAATATTACACATGCCAGATAAAAGCATGCATAAATAATTTTTACTTGATACCCAAAAACTAAGGTTATAATCAGCTTCTTCAGCTTATGACGCTGGGAAGGCTGGAGGCAGTCACAGGACGCAAGATTAAAGTCTAAACAAACTGACTCAGTATCCACACACTGATAAAGAGTCAGTGAGGAATTTTACAAAACTCACCACAGTGGATTATAAACTACAGATGTGACTGAAGTGCAGATTTTTAGCTTTACTTCAAGGAGTCTAAAACTAAGTATTGAATTAACTGCTTATGAGTTAAAGCCATTTTTATCTATATTCTCTCATTTTCAGAGGATCAAATGTAACTGAACTAGGGCTGCAACGATTCATCGAGTAATTTAAATAATTATATGATTATAAAAATTTCTTGACACAATTCTTTGCTTTGATGCTTCGTTTAACGCACAGCTCTGTAGCGTGCCACTGTCACCACAGAACTGAAAACAGACCTGCAAAACAAACGTTTTTAGAAGCAGCGTACAAATAAACCCTTTTACATAGAGAAAAATCTGCAGTAATCCTCCAGAAGTTGAATTAAAATATGCAGATGAACTGATTACTTAGTCTGACACCAAGTTTAAATGTTACAGCTTGCTGCATAAGCTAACGAACGGTATTTTACATGGAAGTGATACCTGCAGCGAACAGGGGTGAGTCTAAAGGGGGGCATGGGGGGTACTAGACCATGTTCATTTTAAGACTTCCATAATATTTTTCAGATTGAATTTGAAATATTTTGTTCTAATTAACAGCATTAATATTTAAAAATAAAAGCATTTTTACAAGCCAAGAGAAATGTAAATGGGCCACTAACACTCAGAGTTTATGCCTTGGTTTAGGTTTCATATATATCTCATATTATTGACTTTGACAGATGATGTATGTAGTTAAAGTTCACAACATGACTCATTAATGAGAGAAAAGTATTTCTTATCTGATTACTTGATTAATCGATAGAATAATCAATAGATTATGCAATTACTAAAATAATCAATAGCTTCAACAAGCAATAAGCAGCCTGAGTTGATTCTAAATGTTTTTTGGTAGATGTTCACTGAACTCATTCACTAATATTTGGATATAAATATTTTATCCTGCACAAAAAACAACCGCGTATTCATGGAATGTGCACTGACCTATATTATTCTAACATTGCATGCATGTTATTAAAGACAAAATCTAAACCAGCAGGCTTATGCAATCTGCATCCAGTCTGCATCCAGTCTGCATTCACTACATCCAGTCTGCATTCAATCTGCATCCAGTCTGTATTCAATCTGCATCCAGTCTGCATTCAATCTGCATCCAGTCTGCATCCAGTCTGCATTCAATCTGCATCCAGTCTGCATTCAATCTGCATCCAGTCTGCATTCAATCTGCATTCAGTCTGCATCCAGTCTGCATTCAATCTGCAACCAGTCTGCATTCAATCTGCAACCAGTCTGCATCCAGTCTGCATTCAGCCTGCATTCAATCTGCATCCAGTCTGCATTCAGTCTGCATCCAGTCTGCATTCAATCTGCAACCAGTCTGCATTCAATCTGCATCCAGTCTGCATTCAATCTGCATCCAGCCTGCATTCAATCTGCATCCAGCCTGCATTCAGTCTGCATCCAGTCTGCATTCAGTCTGCATCCAGTCTGCATTCAGTCTGCATTCAGTCTGCGTTCAATCTGCATCCAGTCTGCATTCAGTCTGCATCCAGTCTGCATTCAGTCTGCATTCAATCTGCAACCAGTCTGCATTCAATCTGCAACCAGTCTGCATTCAGTCTGCATTCAATCTGCATCCAGTCTGCATTCAATCTGCATCCAGTCTGCATTCAATCTGCATCCAGTCTGAATTCAGTCTGCATCCAGTCTGCATTCAATCTGCAACCAGTCTGCATTCAGTCTGCATTCAATCTGCATCTAGTCTGCATCCAATCTGCATTCAGTCTGCATCCAGTCTGCATTCAATCTGCATCCAGTCTGCATTCACTGCATCCAGTCTGCATTCACTGCATCCAGTCTGCATTCAATCTGCATCCAGTCTGCATTCAATCTGCATTCACTGCATTCAATATGCATCCAGTCTGCATCCAGTCTGCATTCAATCTGCATCCAGTCTGCATCCAGTCTGCATTCACTGCATTCAATCTGCATCCAGCCTGCATTCAATATGCATCCAGTCTGCATTTAATCTGCATCCAGTCTGCATCCAATCTGCATCCAGTCTGCATTCAATCTGAAACCAGTCTGCATTCAGTCTGCATTCAATCTGCATTCAGTCTGCATTCAATCTGCATGCAGTCTGCATTCAATCTGCATTCAGTCTGCATCCAGTCTTCATCATGCCACATCTCCATTCCTTTATATAAGGAATCACATGTAGCAGTGGAAACAGTGTTGTGACAGCTCATACTCAAACTATGATATATATATATATATATATATATATATATATATATATATATTAGGGGTGCAACGATATTCGTATCGATATTGAACCGTTCGATACAGTGCTTTCGGTTCGGTACGCATATGTATCGAACAATACAACATTTGTAATTTATTTTATCAACTTTCCTTCTGACGATGCTGTCTGTGTTGAGCGCTCAGTGAATCTGCGTTCGACTACTCCGCCTAGGCTGCACTGTCGAGCGCAGATCCACTGAGCGCTCAACACAGACAGCATCGTCAGAAGGAAGAGCGCAGGGCAAGCTAGCAAGACAGAAGTTAAGCTCTCCTTGCAACATGGACCTCCCCCACCCTCATTCAGATCTGGCGTTTGGAATTATTTTGGTTTTCATGTGACGTATGACCCTGAAGGTAAGCGAGTCATGGACTAAAGTAAAACAGTATGTTGGATGTGCCACGCAATGCTCAATTACAGCTAGTGTGTTAGCGCAGTTAGCTCGTTAACGTGTTGGCCGTCTAGCCCCATGCACGGGGCGATCGGCGGTAGCTCGTTAACGGAGATTTGCCGTGTTGTGGCGTTAAGGTCATTTCAACGAGATTAACCTGAAAGCACTAGTGGGAACACAACGAATATGACTGCACATTTACACCGACATCATCCTAGTGCAAAGACAAGTGGAAGCAGACAAAAACAAGCAAGCATGCTACTAACTTTAGCCGAGTCATTTAGACAGCTGTTAGCACATGATTCTCCTTATGCTGCTGAGAATATAGCCCAGAAGAAGCGGATAGTATAGCTTTTATTTTGGAAAGAGACATTTCTCTGTAATAAACTCTCTTTTCCAAAGATGAGTGATTCCTCAATCAGATACTGGGCTCGCAATATCGCTAGCCCGACGTCCTGGGGCTAGCGATTTTTTTCAGTCGGGCTACCAAAATCTATCTCTTCCCTGCCCGTCGGGCTATTGTAGGAAGGAAAAATATATGTCAATGCTTTTGCATTCTTTCAGAAATGTAGCTGGGTAATTATGTCATTGGCATCGGTGAGCCACTGTCAATATGTGACATATTGAAATCGCGTTTGAATTTGCGCTTGTTTTTTTGCTTTCACTTTGCAATCGTGCGAACTGTGTATAGAGAGCGACAGCACTGATCTGTGAGTGATGATAATTTGTGCACCAATTCCTCTGACATCGTCTTATTAATCGTTAGCTTACTATGCAAAAATGACAAGTGAAATCTCCCGCAGCTTAAACATGTGAGAGGTTGATCGCGCAGAGAATCGCTGAGCTTATGTGAGTGCGTGTGTAAAAGCAGCAGGATTTATATTTGACTACGATGACCTGGATGACTGAGAACCTTCACAGACAGATATATATTTTAGTTCTGCTGAGCCAAATAAGACCGGTCAGGGTGAAGAAGTGACAGCCAAAGAAAAGCTTACCACAAAACGGAGAAGTTATGACAAATCAGACTATAAGGCAAAAAGAAAGTGCAGCTTTATGGTTTCATGGACAAAAGAATTTCTGTGGCTGCAATATGACGAGCTAAATAACCAGGGCTGCACATAAGTGTCCGCAGGTGCGCATTCGCTGTCAAAATAAAAAACGCGCACAAGGGTTAGGGTTAAATTTAAAAACTGTACTTTTGAGTTAAAATATATATTTATAATTTTAATAAATGACAAATTAAAAAGGCATGAACATTTTTTTTTGTATCGAAAAAATATCGAACCGTGACACCAAAGTATCGAACCAAACCGAACCGTGAATTTTGTGTATCGTTGCACCCCTAATATATATATATATAAAGACTCCTGAGGTCAGCCAGCTGGATAACACTGTTCAAAACTGAACAACAAAATCTTTCTCACTGAAGCAGAGGCAGCATTAGTACCTGGTATACAGAGTTGGAGTTTCTCCACAGTGGTCGCCATGTTCCTCTGCTGGACCCGACAGCGAATCACCTCCTCTGTCTGAGCTGTCACCTGTGGGAGAGAACGCAGTGTTGGAGACAGTGAAAAAGAGGGCACCACTGGGATTAAGTACAGTCATGTCTTATAGGGAACTCTCTTTGCAGTAAATGTACATGCAGATTTCTTCACAGGGGAACAGCATGGACGTACCTCCCTGCCTGCATCTTGTAGTCTTCGATTAGTGTCTGTCACTTGACCCTTTGGAAAAAAGACACAAGTTTAATAATTTACATAACTTTAAATCATTTTACCATTGATCTTCCACAAGATTTTATAATTCCACATAATCCATCATGTTTAAAAGAGCTCCTCTGTACACAAACTCTGGGGAGCTACACTGGGTGACATGCTTCCTTCCTCAAGATGAGCATACATACCTCTATAATAGCCATAATACACACCATGTATGGAGGTCAAACAGCCTCACCCCAAAAACACCATACCAACAGTGAGGTTGGAGGCGGGAACATCATGGCGTGGGACTGTTTTTCTGTGTACGGCACTGGGACATTTCAAATAATTGCAGGAAGGATGAATGGAAAAATGTACCAAGACATTCTTGATAAATATCTGCTGTCATCTACGAGGATGATGAAGATGAAAGTTCATAGAAGGGGCCCACGAAGCATTCAGGATTTTAAGACTGTGCAGAATCATTCTGACCAACAAAGGCTTTTGTACAAAGTATTCAACAAATTGTAGTAAGCGTTTTTAATACTTTCTCCTCGTGTCATTTCTCATTATTACACATCATTTATGGACATCTGTTGATTGATTTCTTTGCATGAGTGGATTGGATGGCTTTTTACTGACATCCTGTGAGAATCTAACACCAATACCACCTGTAGAAATACATTTACCTAGAAAATTGGTGATATATTCAATATGCATTTTATGAATACTTCAGTGTTGGTTCTGGCATACTTGGTGTTGCATGTCTATTCTGCTCATCTCTTCGTGCCCTCTCTTTTCCCTTTCTACAGCTGCTCAGCCTTGTAATCAGCTCATTGTCCATGTCCATTAACTAGGCCGTGGAGAACTGAGCCTATCGACTGTGCACTGGGCCTTTCACGGAGTTTAATGGCTTGTGACAGGGTCTTTCTCACAGATTCAGTGACAAACCTTTCAATTCTAGCGCTTTACACATTCAGTCATCCACCCATTCACACACACATTCACACACTGGTGATGGCAGCTACATTGTAGCCACAGCCACCCTGGGGCGCACTGACAGAGGCGAGGCTGCCGGACACTGGCGCCACCGGGCCCTCTGACCACCACCAGTAGGCAACGAGTGAAGCGTCTTGCCCAAGGACACAACGACCGAAACTGTCCGAGACGGGGGTCGAACCGGCAACCTTCCGATTACAAGGCGAACTCCCAACTCTTGAGCCACGATCGCCCGTCTATTCCTATTCCTGTGGCCACTTGATTATCCCACCAGGTATCTGACAACCAGCAGGTGTTGACTGTCTGGATCTTTTTCTTCCCATTCAGCTGAATGACATTTCAAAGTCATTGCTGTAGGTCCTAGTGATATGAATGAACAAGTGAATGCCTCATTCACTCCTGGCATATAGCTTGATGTCATCCATGTGATGAGTGGGAGATAGCTAGCATTTCCTCTATTTCGTAGTCTTGTTGATGTCCTGGCTGAGAGGGTTCATCTCTTTGAATAATCCTGCACTTCATGCTGATTGTGTAACTGGCTTGAAGTTGCCCCCATTGAATTGCTGATGAAGTTCTAGGCATTCCAGGATCCATGTGTGATGCACTGAGTTGTATGCTTTCTTATAATCAATCAAGGCAGTGCTCAGGTTCTTCAGTTTGTCAGTCTTGAATGACTGGTGTTTGGCCCCATTCAGTGTTTCTGCTTATTCCCTTCCGGGTCCTGCTCATGTTTTGAACCATGTGCCTGTTTGTCTTAGCTGCTATGATGACTGATAGGAGCTTTCATGTTTTGGGTCTGAGGAAGGTCATTGACCGGTAGTTGGATGGGTCCCTTCTGAAGATCCTTGGGTGATCACGACTGTCCAGTCTTCAATTAGCCATCCTTGGTGTGTCTAATCTTTTAGTAGCTAGTTCATTTGTGCGACACTCATGGAGAGCAGTTAGCTTCTTTAGCCAATTTCCTGACATGACTCATATCAGGAATTGATGCTGTCCAATTCTTCATACTTGAGACTTTCTTAGATGTCTGACAGTGCGATGGTAACTGAGGCCTGTTCAGGGAGGTTACTGGAGTTTGCTCTTAGCTCCACCAACCATATGTGTGTTGCATCCTTGTCCCATATAATCCTCCTCTGACTCCAGCTTTGGTAGGGCTGTTCTCATATTGTTCCCCTGCCAATGAGATACTGCGAGTCTTTGCTTGGCAGTTTCCAAGGCCTCAGGTATGTCCAACTTACTGTACTTCTTAGGAGGGAATCTGAGAGTGTAGAGATGCTATCTCCTCCCTGACCTGATGTCCTGGCTCCCCTTTGCCGTAGCATTTGTGCCGTCCTTCCTAAATCTCTAGTTGTGTTAGCAGTTGCTTCTTAAGGATGTTGAAACACTGAGCTACTAGCTGTTTTGCGGTTAGTCCAGATTTTGGGTTTCGATGTATCCATAGGTCCCACATCCTCTTTATGCAACTCCATCTTCAGGGATTACTTCCATAGTAGCATCCCAACAACGCCCTGTATAATTTTGTGTTGTATTATTTAGTAATATATGAATAATTAATTGAAACACACACCAACACACAAATATAAATATGTATGCTTTGTTGTCTTGTTGTATGGTAAAGACTGCCCAAGATGTTGATTTGGTGTGGATAAGTGAAATTCTGATATTTTAGTCTGTTACTTTGTATTAATTAGCAGATATGTGTCTGTGCTTTGCACCCATACAGTTTGGGAATGCAGCTCACTAACCTTAGCTGATAACGGAGCACAGCACCACCTCTAAATATGCTCACTAGCTCCAAAACTAACATGATACCATGACATGACTAATGTGGCCAAAAGTCTAATGTTGAGTCTTAAATGCAGAGTCCACAAAAAGTAGGTGACCTCACTACATGTTAGAAGTGGGAATCACCATACATCCCACGATACGATATTATTGCAATTTTTAAAATATTTTGCGATATTCAGATTCTGTACATAAAGTTAAACTTTATCAATATTCATTTTATCTAATATCAAAGTCTCGCACTCAGTCTTTCTCTCATTTCAGTTTTATTGTTGACAAACTGAACGGTTTGTATTACAGTCTAGTCCAACTTAACTGAATGCATCTGGTACAATTATAGCTATTCTGAACTATGCAATTTATGAAAACTATGGAGCCCCTTCAGCAACTGAAGAATTTGAAAGTAAATTAAAACAAAATATAATTTTACATTAAATAAAAAAGTTTTAAACGTAATTAAAATAAAACATGTCTTAAATTAAAATAAGTAAACTGTCATGTTTATTGCTGCCAAAAAACAGTTAAACACATTTGGACAGTGTCAGGATTCTTGCTCAGAAAAAGGATCAACATGCTCTGAAGTCAGAGCACAAAAACCTTTTTTGTAACAAAATATCGATTTCTGCTGTCCCTGCATCGATACATTATTAGCAAACAAAATATCACGATACTACATAGTATCGATTTTTTCCTCCACCCCTACTACATGTAGCAATCTACAGCCATTCCTTATATGCAGTGTGTGATATTTGGCAGCAAAGAAACAGGTGAAAAATAGAGACATTGACAGTTACAGCCAACAAGGAGGATGGCTTTTGGAACAGAGCTTGGGTCTCCTGGGCCAGAAACACCTGGTAAACCTAAGAGTGAGACGAAAGTTTAGAGGTAAGCCGTCCCAAAGACGGACTTCAACTTACCTGCCTGGGACTGCAGCCTCAGTGAGCTCAGCATGTTATTTGCAGTGTGCTGCAGCTCCCAGCTTTTACACATAAAGCAATACAGGGACTACTGTTCCCAGCTGCAGTCCAAGATAGTGCCTTTCAAGTCTGACTATCAGTGGGATGAGCCTGCAGGTAGCAAAAACATAAAAGGGCTAGGCCAGAGCTGGCTGTTTATCAAAACCGAAACTTTAAAATTGAAAAACTTGATTAGACCAGAGCTCTCCAACCTTTTTGCGCCACGGACCAGTTTATGTCCGACAATATTTCCACAGGCCGGCCTTTAAGGTGTCGCAGATAAATACAACAAAATAAAACCAGGACTGGTACCAAAAAAAAAAAAGATTTATTCATAACACACAGGAAAAGACCCAGAGAAACAGAGTTAACGATAAAAACGATAAAAATAATCATAGAACCGATAAAAACCCTGAAAACCATAAATTTCACACCAGAGCCTCAACTTTCGCATGTGACAATAAATAACTCCGAACCAAACCATCACGTTGGTCAGAATTTTCTAAATGAAATCCAAGAAAGAACTGGGAACGTTAGCCTGGATCTGAAGTCACAGACTGTGCTGAGGCATTTGTGATCACAGCTTCACTGAATCCAGTAGGAAGGTTTATGATTCAGATCATTGAGCACTGTCAGATTACCAATAATCCCAAAAAAACCTGCTGTAATTTTCTCTTCTTCACAATGCAGGAGTTCACACACCCACTGTTAAATTAAAAAGCCAATGTATAATAAAAGCGAACTCTCTTACTATCACCTCTAGGTGTCGCTAGTTATGTTTAATGTAATCTCTCTTACCATCAGTTTTTCTGCATCAGCACGGACTTTGAGGAGCTCTGTGATGGCATCCACAAACCCTTGGTGGTGAAAATTGCACATCTTTTCAATCTCACGGTCATGATTCCTGATCCTGGCATCAAGCTTTTCCATGAAGCGCTTGTGGGCATTGGGTTGGTCATCATAAATAGACCTGAAAGAGGAGTAGATGGGTAACAGTTTAACAAACAGCAGAAGAAAGAGGATAAAACATGAACAGAAAAATGAAAAAACAAACAACCCTTTCTTATGTGTGTGCCAGTTTAGCTCAGTGGGTGAGCAGGCGACCACATGGCTGAAACGCAGCGGTGCGAGTCTGATCAGTGGCCCTGTGCTGCATGTGCTCAAACCCCGGTCTCTCTCCACTAACCAATAAATGCAAACTTTTCACGGTTTTAATTGAAAATTTGTACTCGTTCACTGACAAAACTCACATAAAATGATAAAACCTGCACAGCCTTCTCAGGTCAACAGAGCCGCTCATCTTTCAGCTTCTGTCTTTTTGTTCAAACGTGAGCTGAAATTACAAACAATGTTGGATTTTTACACACTGGTCATCTTGACCATATCTACATAAATAGGTGCACTGATTTGCTGCTATTCCATTTTTATTTATATCCTTAGAAGTATATATTTGTATATTATTGGAATTTAAATTCCCATCTTATCAGTCAGATGTACCAAGAGACACCTAAAGCAGAGTGTTAGTACTGTATCAAAGCTGATACAGATTAGATTCCTTCATCCTTCATGAAACATTAGGAGCCTCCCTGTAAATGCTGGCTCTGGACAAGGGCTGTGCGGTATGTCCAGAATCTCATATCCCGATATAAGACATCTATCGTCCGATAACGATATAAATCACAAAAATGTAACATTTTCTGTAAAGTCTGTGAATCTCGGGCAGCTCGACTTGTGTGAAGTGTTTCCAGCTGGGCGTCGTGTAGCTGGAGTCGAGTGTTTTAACCGACGCATGAAACGATACAGTTTTAGACATAAGTTGTAACGGCGCCGTTTTCTTTGTATTTATTACACGGCGTGCTGCGGGGAGAAGCCTGTTCTAACGTTTGAGTCTAAGGGTTATTTTTTAGCACCTGGCTTCTCTTATTTACTTCTCATCGGTAGACTAAAACACAGTGGGACCAAAAACAACAGAGTGGGAGCTCAAGGTAACAATCCAAAGAAAGCACAAAGAGCTGGAGTAACAATACTGCAACAGGTGTAGAACTTTCCATTTCAGAACATACAGAATATTTCACATTTGTTTTAACGGGCAGTCAGCTTTCCTTTAATGAAATAAACGTTTCCTCATTGGTTCTTGCACTGATCAGTTTTTGTTACTGTACATGGTGAATGTAAACATGTCATACATACTTTTCTATGACATGTTTTGACAAATAAACTGAATTATTTCAGCCTTTGTATGAAAATCTAGCATGAGCACAACTGCATCATTTGTAAAAATAATTACGAGGAAGAGATCAGGAACATAACAAGGCAACTACAAAGTATTGTATGTTTCTGATCTTTCCTGAACCAGGAGTGATAATAGCCATGCAGAATGCTTCTACAAACACTTGTGAGAGAAATGTGGGGCACTCTCCGGAGCTCAGTGAAGTCGACAGGATGCCACATGTGCAACAAGTACAGCTGTGAAATTTCCTCACTAAATATTCCACAGTCAACTGTTAGAGGTATTATAATGAAGTGGAAGCAAATAGAAATGACAGCAACTCAGCCACAAAGTGGTAGGCCACGTGAAATCACAAAGGGAGGTGCATAGTGCAGAGAGGTCGATCGCTACAGACCTCTAAACTTCACTTGGTGGAGAGTTTCATGGCCGAGCAGCTACATCCCAGCCTACAATACTGGCATAACCTTCCATTTAATGGAATTACTACGCCATCTAGTGACACTGAAGAGGAATAGCATGAGTATTGTTGTGAACCTACCAGTGACTCACTCAAGTCACAACAACAGTCACCTCAAGGTGCTTTATATTGTAAGGTAGACCGTACAATAATACATACAGAGAAAAACCCAACAATCATATGACCCCCTATGAGCAGCACTTTGGTGACAGTGGGAAGGAAAAACTCCCTTTTAACAGGAAGAAACCTCCAGCAGAACCAGGCTCAGGGAGGGGCGGGGCCATCTGCTGTGACCATTTGGGGTGAGAGAAGGAAGACAGGATAAAGACATGCTGTGGAAGAGACAGAGATTAAATGCAGAGAGGTGTATACACACATACTGAGTGGAAATCCGAATTACTCCATGAATTGCGAATCACCAAGACCTCAAATAATAATTGTTCTGCAAAACTACTGTCAACCTGCAGCAACATGAACTGCCATTGTTTAGAAAACCACACACCTGTGTATAAAGGCTCCCACAGTTTACACTGCACGCCAAGACAAACACCAGTCCATGAAGTGCTGAGAAAGAATCTGTGTAGATAACAAACTGCAGTGAGGCAAAGATGAGAAGAGTCTCATGGAAGCCTTAAATAATGTGACAGGAAGTTACTCCAGCTCATTCTGCCAAAAACATTTTCTCACAGTTGTAGGGTTTATTATCTTTGACACATACAGTTCTTAGCTTTTAGATTTTTCCATATTTCCAATAAAAACAAGGAATACTTTGAACCTGTTTTTAATTGAATTTCCCTGGTAAATACTTCTATGCACATATGTATACTGAATCCACATTTTTGCACAGATTTGGCCTTGTAAAGATAAGATTAGTTAAGATAACCTTTATTAGTCCCAGGCTAATAGGCTGCCGACCTTTGCCAGCGCACGTGGTACTAAGCTTTTGATCAGCTGTAAAACAGCCTGTTTCAGTGTAAGCACTGTTTTCAGTAAACTGCATGCTCAAAAAGTGTTTTGTCTCACTCCCATTTCTTCTTGTTGCATGTTGAAGCTCAATCAAAAAGATCAAAATGTGATTTTTGACATTTCTTAAGTGATCTTAAACTTTTGATTGGGACTGTATGAAAGGAAAGGTGCGTAAAGCATTGTGAGGGCTCAGGTATAAAAGAACCAGTCCAGTCCAACAAGGCTATCTGACAGGACATTATATTAGTACATGTTGTGGTAAAAATTAAATAATGATCCTTAAACCCTACTGCTCAAAGTACTGCTTGCACAAAAACACCTTGATATAATGCAATATTATTTTGAAGCCACCTCACCCGGGTCTACGTTGCCTTGAGAAGTAACTGTAACAGTATTTAAACATCTGTCAAAAACTTCCCATCAGCAAATCAATCAAATATCTCTGATGGATAAAAAACAGCATTTAGCCTTTCATCCGTGACTTGTCTCCGCTGGGCTTATTTGTAAGTGTGATAAACATGTATTTAAATTAAGCTTGAAATTTATGGCATTGCAACATCGGCCATGAAGCAAAGCTGCAGCTGTGCCAAAAAAAGCAACGCAACAACGAAAATTATCTTCAGCAAAAGCAAACTGCAGTCAGATACTGATCTGGACACAGACATCCATCATTTTAAATGAAACTTGATCCATTTCATCCAAGGATTTGAATTTGATAATTGCAGCAACTGTCACAGATTCACATTTAGGTGCTTTTCTTATGAAGACCTGAGCTGTTTATCTGCTTTCCACAGAGCCAGGATAACAACAGTCTGATGGCTTTTTGCTATATTAAGTGCTACAGTTTCTTAAAAAACCATTTAGAAATTTTAATCAACAACTTTCAGTCTAATTTAATCCAAGGGATCGTGTAGGGTTTGTATCCAGCTGTCTCACTATAATGAGACTCATGCAAGTAACAGTTTGCTTCATTTTATTTATTTATTTCATTTATGTGGAGGAATACACACGAATTATTTTGCCAGTGACACAGGAGTGGGAACTTTGTGCCTTTGAGATATGCTGCTCCCCACAATACAGTGGGGCAAAAAAGTATTTAGTCAGCCACCGATTGTGCAAGTTCCCCCACTTCAAATGATGACAGAGGTCAGTAATTTGCACCAGAGGTACACTTCAACTGTGAGAGACAGAATGTGAAAAAAAATCCATGAATCCACATGGTAGGATTTGTAAAGAATTTATTCGTAAATCAGGGTGGAAAATAAGTATTTGGTCAATAACAAAAATACAACTCAATACTTTGTAACATAACCTTTGTTGGCAATAACAGAGGTCAAACGTTTACTATAGGTCTTTACCAGGTTTGCACACACAGTAGCTGGTATTTTGGCCCATTCCTCCATGCAGATCTTCTCGAGAGCAGTGATGTTTTGGGGCTGTCGCCGAGCAACACGGACTTTCAACTCCCGCCACAGATTTTCTATGGGGTTGAGGTCTGGAGACTGGCTAGGCCACTCCAGGACTTTCAAATGCTTCTTACGGAGCCACTCCTTTGTTGCCCGGGCGGTGTGTTTTGGATCATTGTCATGTTGGAAGACCCAGCCTGGTTTCATCTTCAAAGTTCTCACTGATGGAAGGAGGTTTTGGCTCAAAATCTCACGATACATGGCCCCATTCATTCTGTCCTTAACACGGATCAGTCGTCCTGTCCCCTTGGCAGAAAAACAGCCCCATAGCATGATGTTTCCACCCCCATGCTTCACAGTAGGTATGGTGTTCTTGGGATGCAACTCAGTATTCTTCTTCCTCCAAACACGACGAGTTGAGTTTATACCAAAAAGTTCTACTTTGGTTTCATCTGACCACATGACATTCTCCCAATCCTCTGCTGTATCATCCATGTGCTCTCTGGCAAACTTCAGACGGGCCTGGACATGCACTGGCTTCAGCAGCGGAACACGTCTGGCACTGCGGGATTTGATTCCCTGCCGTTGTAGTGTGTTACTGATGGTGACCTTTGTTACTTTGGTCCCAGCTCTCTGCAGGTCATTCACCAGGTCCCCCCGTGTGGTTCTGGGATCTTTGCTCACCGTTCTCATGATCATTTTGACCCCACGGGATGAGATCTTGCGTGGAGCCCCAGATCGAGGGAGATTATCAGTGGTCTTGTATGTCTTCCATTTTCTGATGATTGCTCCCACAGTTGATTTTTTCACACCAAGCTGCTTGCCTATTGTAGATCCACTCTTCCCAGTCTGGTGCAGGTCTACAATACTTTTCCTGGTGTCCTTCGAAAGCTCTTTGGTCTTGGCCATGGCGGAGTTTGGAGTCTGACTGTTTGAGGCTGTGGACAGGTGTCTTTTATACAGATGATGAGTTCAAACAGGTGCCATTCATACAGGTAACGAGTGGGGGACAGAAAAGCTTCTTACAGAAGACGTTACAGGTCTGTGAGAGCCAGAGATTTTCCTTGTTTGAGGTGACCAAATACTTATTTTCCACCCTGATTTACGAATAAATTCTTTACAAATCCTACCATGTGGATTCATGGATTTTTTTTTCACATTCTGTCTCTCACAGTTGAAGTGTACCTCTGGTGCAAATTACTGACCTCTGTCATCATTTTAAGTGGGGGAACTTGCACAATCGGTGGCTGACTAAATACTTTTTTGCCCCACTGTATATCACCATCTGCCATGGAACAGTGGAGAAAGATCAGCCAACTGACATGTGACAGTTTACGGCTGCCGCGATTACATCGACTATCAAAATCGCCTAAACCAGTTTAATAGTCGACCCGTTGTCTGAAGCTTTGCAAAATCCTGAACAACACAGGAATAAGTAGTAGCACTTAAGTGTATAATAACAGACTGAAACAGAAGATTCAAGTCAATTTAATTTACACAGCGCCACATCACAACAGCAGTCACCTCAAGGTGCTTTATATTGATAGACCCTACAATAATACATACAGAGAAAACCCAACAATCATATGGACCCCATATGAGCAAGGTGACACCATATCCCAGAATTCATAGCACGGCACAGCCAATTCCAGTTTCCAACAATGGCGGCAGCTACTTAGTTTTAATATTACTCTTTCTGGGTCACAAAATAAACTTTTAATATATTTTCAGGCGAGAATGTAGCTGTGCAAACTTCAAATATCTGCTCGGTTTATCAAGACATCACACATTTGCAAAATATGTTACCCACCAGCTCAATAGGTGACCGTCCTGTTATATGTTAGATAGCAAGGAGCAGACGGCGGAGTTCATCAAACTCCACCGAGACGATCTCCAAATTTCATTAAAACTTTAATAAACTATCATCTTGTCTTTATTTTTAGTTGGCACACACCTGAAACACTTCCAGCTGTAAGCTAATGATAGTTATATAAGAGCAGATGCTGCTGGTGCAATAAGCTGTACGTTTTACATCCGATGGATCTGATTAGTCGACTAATCGCAAAAATAATCGGTGACTAGTCAACTATGAAAATAATCGTCTGTGGCAGCCCTGATGGACAACCATCACAATTTTGCTCGGAGGAATCTCAAACGTTTCTACAGTCTGCTCATCTGATGTTAGTGCTACGCTGTTCTTCATTAGTACGATGAGATTAACACATCCTGTTTGTTCTTTGGTTTTTAAATGAGACTTTATCCTGGACAAACTCATGGGCTGTTTTTGTATTTGGCCAGTAACCATTTTCTTTTTTGTGATCAACATTTTATTGATTTAAAACGGGGTTGGGGGGGGGGTACAGACATATACAGCACAACTGTAAACTGCAGTAGCAAAGCAAACATTAGCAAACAAGGCATAGGGACACCAGTAACCATTTTCCAGTGTGGTGGATAAGTTCTAGGGGTGGGGGAAAAATCGATACTATGTAGTATCGTGATATTTTGCTTGCTAATAATGTATCGATACAGCGACAGCAGAAATCGATATTTTGTTACAGAAAAGGTTTTCGTGCTCTGACTTCAGAGCATGTTGATCCTTTTTCTGAGCAAGAATCCTGACACTGTCCAAATGTGTTTAACTTGTTTTTTTGGCAGCAATAAACATGACAGTTTACTTATTTTAATTTAAGACATGTTTTATTTTAATTAAGTTTAAAACTTTTTTATTTAACGTAAAATTATATTTTGTTTTAATTTACTTTCAAATTCTTCAGTTGCTGAATGGGCTGCATAGTTTTCATAAATTGCATAGTTCAGAATAGCTGTAATTGTACCAGATGTACCTGATGCATTCAGTTAAGTTGGACTAGACTGTAATACAAACCGTTCAGTTTGTCAACAATAAAACTGAAATGAGAGAAAGACTGAGTGTGAGATTTTGATATTAGATAAAATGAATATTGATAAAGTTTAACTTTATGTTCAGAATCTGAATATTGCAATATATTTTTAAAAAATCGCAATAATATCGTATCGTGCGTTAAGTATTGTGATAATATCGTATCGCGAGTTGTATGGTGATTCAGAATCAGAATCAGAATCAGAATCAGAAAGGGGTTTATTGCCAAATGTTGAGCAGGTTTACAACATTAGGAAATTGCTGCGGTGCTTCAGTGCAAACATAGTGTCATAAATAGCACTTAAATAGACATGAAAAAATAAAAGTAGGGATAAGAATTCAAAGTGCTACGTGGAAAGATATGTGCATGAGATATACATGAGATATATACATGAGAATAAGAATTAAGAGTGCTACGTTGAAAGATATATACATGAGTGCAGGTGGTGATCAGTGCCAAACATGGAATGATGCAGTGACACAGCGTAGGGTCATGTGTTAGTGGCGGGGACAGTCATGTGGTTATTGTTCATGTGTCCAACAGCAGAGGGGAAGAAACTGTTCTTATGGCGAGAGGTTCTGGTGCGAATGGACCGGAGCCTCCTGCCTGAGGGGAGCAGGTCAAACAGACTGTGTCCAGGGTGAGAAGGGTCAGCTGAGATCCGAGCTGCACGCCGCAGTGTCCTGGAGGTGTACAGGTCCTGCAGAGATGGGAGTCTGCAGCCAATCACCTTCTCAGCAGAGCGCACAACACGCTGCAGTCTCTGTTTGTCCCTGATAGTGGCTCCAGCGTACCACACGGTGATGGAGGAGGTGAGGATGGACTCGATGATTGCAGTGTAGAACTGCATCATCGTCCGTGCTGGCAGGTTGAATTTCTTCAGCTGCCTCAGGAAGTACATCCTCTGCTGGGCTTTCTTGATGACGGAGGTGATGGTGGGCTCCCACTTCAGGTCCTGGGTGATGGTGGTACCCAGGAAGCGGAATGAGTCCACAGAGGTGATGGGGGTGTCAGTCAGGATGATGGGGGGGAGTGGAGCTGTGTGCTTCCTGAAGTCCACAATAATCTCCCCTGTCTTCTGGGCATTCAGCACCAGGTTGTTGTGGCTGCACCAGGACACCAGACGTTCAACCTCCCTCCTGTAGGCAGACTCATCCCCGTCCGAGATGAGCCCAATAACGGTGGTGTCATCTGCAAACTTGATTAGCTTGACAGACTGGTGGGTGGAGGTGCAGCAGTTGGTGTACAGGGAGAAGAGCAGAGGAGAAAGAACACAGCCCTGAGGGGAGCCGGTGCTGATGGTCCGGGAGTCCGAGACATTCTTTCCCAGCCTCACATGCTGCTTCCTGTCCGTCAGGAAGTCAGTGATCCACCGGCAGATGGGATCAGGCACATTCATCTGGGAAAGCTTGTCTCGGAGATGGTCTGGAAGGATGGTGTTGAAGGCAGAGCTGAAGTCCACAAACAGGATCCTGGCGTAGGTTCCTGGGGAGTCCAGATGCTGCAGGATGAAGTGTAGGGCCATGTTGATGGCGTCGTCTACAGACCTGTTGGCTCTGTATGCAAACTGCAGGGGGTCCAGGAGGGGGGCCGTGAGGGTCCTGAGATGGGAGAGAACTAGGCGCTCAAAAGACTTCATGACCACAGATGTCAGAGCCACGGGTCTGTAGTCATTTAGTCCAGTGATCCTAGGTTTCTTGGGGACAGGGATTATGGTGGAGGACTTGAAGCAGGCAGGCACATGACATGCCTGCAGTGAGGAGTTGAAAATGCCAGAAAACACTGGGGCCAGCTCGTTTGCACAGTGTCTGAGGGTGGCAGGAGACACGCCGTCTGGGCCGGGAGCTTTCCGAGCATTCAGGTTCTTAAACTGCTTCCTCACATCTGCTTCATGAATATGAAGAGTTGTGGTGGGAGGAGGTGGTGTGAAATCCTCTTTTGTGTGGGGTGAGGAGGGGGGTGTTGTAGGTGAACGGTTTGAAGGTGGTGATGGCTCTATGGAGGGGGGAGAGGTGGGGGAATGAGTGTCCAAAGTGTCTCTATTGTTGGGGCCGTTGGAGGTGTGAAGGCTGCCTGATGGCTCGTCAAAACGGCAGTAGAAGTCGTTAAGGGTGTTGGCCAAGAGCCAAAGATTTATGTGCGGGTGCTTTTCTTGTGCAGACTTGAGCAGTTAAGCAAAGTGAGAGAGTATCAGCATCTAAATTATTTTATGTGGAACACAGCAGGCTAGTGCTGATACACAGGCATGGAAATCAACTGAAACACAGGTGCACAGGGCTGCTTTACATACACCCACACACAGAAAAATCCCTTTTAACTGAAAACCTAATAGGTCAGAGAATCATTTTTTTATGTATTAAAAGAAAACTATTGAGAATATGCACTGTTGATAAACTGTCTGCTATTTAATTTAAAAAGTCACATGAATGTAAAAATGTAGATATTTTTAAATAGAGTCACTCTCTAAACAGATTTATTAGTTTAGTCATGCAATATGGCTTATGTTTATTGTTTTATTTTTACTGCACAGTCTTCAATAAAATATATGCAAAATATTTTGGTTTGATGTCATTATTGTTACTAATATTCTTTAGGGCTGCAGCTGTTGGTAATTTAATTAAACGATTAAACTATAGGTTATTTCGTTAATTAATCAAGTAATTGGATAAGAAAAATGTTGGTCTTATTAATGAGAAATAATAGATATTGAAAAGAGAAAGAGTCTTTCAAAATGCTCATTGGTTTCCATTTTAGAAACTGCAATCTTTGGAGTTTCATTTTTAGTTTCAGGTTTCATTTGTCAAAAACAAAAACACCAAACCTTTTCTATTACGGGGCAAATTAAATGTTATTCTTAAAGAAAACTTTTTCTTATAAAACGCATAAAACATAAATCTGTACTCTGAGTTTTTGTACACGTTTCAGTCACACAGTCCAGCGGCTCACAGTTTGGTAACCTATGTGCATTTTTATTGGCTTGTGATTTTTCACTGTGTGAAACGATAGAGCAGCTACAAAGTTTGCTTTTCTTCACATCAGACTTTTTTGATCAGGTGCTTTGATGGAGGATTCCTGCTCACATTTTCCCAGTAAATGTTTTAATGGGGATCAAAGGAACAGCGCTGCTGCTTTAGATGCTAGAAGCCTTATTCAAACAAAGCTCACCTTCTCAGTAACGGCTCCGCCCCTTTTATCTTTGCATTGCGTAAAGAGACGCTTGCAAAAAAAATTTATACTTCACACAATTTCATTGAGACAGTATTTATATTATTTCACTTTCAATCTGAAAAATGTTATGAAAACATTGACATAAATATGGTCTGGTGCACACCATGCTTCCCTTTAGACTCACCTCTCTTCCTTCCATGTAAAATAGGACGGCTGCTGTCAGCCTTTAGCAAGCTCGATAATCTAAGCTGTCTTTAATATCTCTATATTTACACGATGTCTGTGAAGGTCATCGTAGTCTAAGGAGCTTGGAAAGAAGAGCGTCTGGGCGATGTTCTTTCAATTTTGCCATTTCTCCTCAACAGCTGTCCATAGTGGACCTCATCACAGCCACAGAAACAGCCATACGGACTGATAAAATATCACAAACAGAAGCAGAGCAAATCAGGATGAAAGTTTCAGCCACCCTCTCCAGTCCCTCCGTCTAACCTCACAGTACAAGAAAAAGAAGGTCGTCGCTTCCTGAGCAAAGACCACAACATCACACGCACACACACACAACAGGTTACCACACAAAGATTACTACACTCCTCAGTGACTCCTACGAAGCCTTAAAGCGAGACCCCACAAGCAGCTACAAAAAGAAAGTTATCACTTAGACCTTGAAAAGGACAAAATCATTGACCATCCGACATATTTCAAAACACTCTTGTACTTCTCACTGTCCCTTCTGATTTTCTTTTCCTGCATCGTTCTTTCTCCCTTTCCTGTCCCTCAGTCATGTCTGTCCCGTCTGTAACAACTGAAAATAAAATAAATAATAACAACAAAGGTCGATCAAATGGACCAATACAGCAAAGCTGTGATGATCCATTTGGCAAAGTAAATCCATCGGGTCTCCTTGTTGGTCTTCAGACAACAATTCTGACGGCTAAAGAACCAAATGGGACAGGAAAAAAAAAACAAAACTCTTGTACACATTTAAGGCTTTTCATCATCTCTCCCCTCCATATCTCTCTGATGTGGTTCAGATCACCACCCCATCCCGGTGTCTCTCCCCGTCTTGCCACCATGGGGAGCAGGGCTTTCAGCTGCTCCTCCACTCTGGAATTCCCTTCCTCCTGATTTAAGAAATATCGCTTCCTTGTCTCTCTTTAAGTCCCAACTCAGAACTCACTTGTTCAAAACAGCTTATCACACATAAACTCTCCACTCTGCCATTTTTAAATGTGTTTTATGTCTTATGCTTTTATGATTGTGTAAACTGCTGGCTTCATGTTGCTTTTATTGTTCTGCTGAGTGCAGTGTCCTTGAGTGTTCTGAAAGGAGCTTTCAAATAAAATGTATTATTATTATTATTATTATATCATTGTCTATACCCAGGGGATGCCATACGCTGTATTTACAGACTTCCTGAGATCCATAAAGGTGTCCCACTCAGACCCATTGTCAGCAGCATAAACTCAGCCACCAAACACCTTGCTGGCATCCTAGCCACCCTGGTGGGGAACACCACATCGAATCAAGAACTCCACCGACTTCACCAACTTCACCAGTGTTGAGATCCCTTCCTACTCACATTCCCCCCACTGTCCCTCTGGGGGGAAACTCCCACAGGGCTTAAATCTGGGACTCTCCACCATTTGACCCTGGAACTGAAGAAGCTTCTTGGATGAGAGTCTTCGAACAACTTCAAGTCCAGACGCTTTTCTTTCCAAGCTCCTTAGATATCTACATGATGTTTATGCTTGAAAAGCAGTAGCAAGTTAACGCGTTAGCTCGTTAGCACCATGCAGCCCTCACACGGGGCGATCCGTGTTAACTCGCTAACGGGGATTTGCCACGTTAATGCGGTTATGGCGTTAACGTCGTATTAACGAGCACTCGTTTTTTTTACATCAGAGTTTGTTGATCAAGTGCTTTGATGAACGACTGCTGCTAGCTTTTTCCCAGTCAAGGCTTTAATGCTGGTTACTGGGACAGTGCTGCTGCTTTGGACACTAGGAAAAAAACCTGTTTTCTATCACTCAACCTGAGCTTATCTTCTCACTAACGGCACCACCTCTTTGCTCTTCGCAGTGTGACTCCAGTTCCACGGGCATCGTGGGCTTAATGTTGTATGTATTCCTGACAACTCATTTCTTAATTGACTAAATGGGGAAAAACTATTTAGATTAACAGACTAGTTTAAAGGTAACAGACACTTAAATTTGGGGCACGTTTCTCCAAAACTGCCTGAACGACTGCATTTCAAACTTTAAAAGTTGCAAAGGTCTGTTTTGAATCACAGATGTGGGTGAAACGTTACAGCTAAACGAAACATGCTTTGAGAATTTTTTATTATCGAATTACTCGATGAATCATTGCAGCCCTACACACACACACACACACACACACACACATATATTTTTTGTTGTTGTTTTTTAAACTTTTACTTTGCGTATGCAAACAATCTTTTATCTGCTATGTTTGTTTTTGTGCTTGTTTTTTGTTTTTCGAGAGCAAATTTTGGTTTTGGCAGAACTCTTGGCATAACGGGTTATATAAACACCCGCACATGATTGTGTCAAATACATGCAGCTTCTTGACAATAACAGAACTGATAAAGGATTTAAATAAGTCAGAATTTCAGGTGAAGGGTGGGCACAGTGAAAGCGAACGCATATCAAAATATTCAAATTTAAACCGTCTTCCCATTTTTATGTGTGGCATTAGATTACAATAACGGTTCATGTGGCAAACACAACACTCATGACTGTCATAATGTAACGAACTGAGAAAATCCTTCACACACTATGAAATGTTAATGTGTTAATGTTAGTGTGACACTGTTTTTTACATCCCTCGAACAGCACGCTTGTTCAAGTCTAAGAAACAACTAAAGATATCATTTAACTCCATAATTTAACACTGTAGATCAAAATAAAAGGAATTTCATTTCCTTTAGCTCTGATCATAACAAACGAATCGAAGGAGTAGACATTTTTTAATAAATATGGCTAAAAATCAGCACAAAGAACACATGACAGGAAACATCAGCACGTCTACTACAGCAAACAGGTATCTGTAGACATGGAGCCTGTAGTGCCACAAGCCTGACTCACCTGCAGAAAATCAGAGTTGTCATAGTTTTGCATTTTCAAACAAGTTTTTATATTTATTTCAGTTTCAGTTCAAGAGTGATTTTTCTTTTTAGTTTTTAAAACTAAACATTTTCATAGTTTCAGTGTTAGTTTGAGTCTTTTTAATTATTAATGTGTGAAGGGCTTATGTCAGAGGCAAGACTTTTACAGATATTAAAATTAAAAACATTTTGTAGACACCCAAAGTATCAAGAAGTATGTCCAATAACCCTTCAACAGTAAAGTTGCACTTTTTGTTTTAGCAAACTAAACAATAAAACCAAGCATATTACCTCAATATTTGTATTTTATTTATTTTAGTTTATTCAAGTTTATAACATTTCTCAGTCAGTTTTTTTTTTTCAAAATGTTTGGCTTTCATTACAGTTAACATTTTTTAACTATATTTTTAGTGTAGTTTTAGTTAACTATAACAACCTTAGTGGAAAGCAAGCTTTAGCTGCTTGTCTGGGGTCAACTGGTGGTTAGTAATGCGTAACTCAGTATGAGTTACAATAAACACCAGACAAACTACTTAACGAGGACATGAAACACTACACGTATCGAAGCTAACGCACATCATGGAAAACTGACAGTTTATGAAGCTGGATTTCAGAAATAAATTTGGACTTTTATTGAAGTGATTGTCATAATTGCAGAACAACGTGCATCATTGCTAATGCAGGGCACAAAGCTGCACACCTTTCAGCCACGATTTATTTATTTTTCTGATGTTAATTTTTTTTAGTTTTTCTTCTTCTTTGTTGTCAGTTTGGAGTAAAATGTTCAATGTTCATGATGCTCGATTTGAGGCGCCAGCATGATTAACGACTGAAGAATGTGATCAGTGGCTTTAAATGCTGCTGTTTGGAGAGTCTTTGACATTTTTAATGAAACAGTTCTAGTGTTTGAATTCACATCTGAGTGTTTCTTAGTTTTAGACTAGTCGGTTGGTCTAAATTGTTTTTAGGAACATTCCTAATTAGAGCAGGGCGATATGGCCAAAAATATTTATCACGATATATATTTGAAAATTTGCGATAACGATATAACCGACGATATAATTGATGCGAGACAAAATACAACTCCACAACATTACTAGCGCAAAAAGACAACCTTCCATTTATTTTCACTTAAACAAGAAGCTGGTTTTTATGTACATTAAAGCTTTATAAAAATGTAACAGTGCAAATGCAAATTCCTTGCTGAAAGTTTAACCAAAAGGCATTTCCAGTAGAAATGGGCTGACATATCCTGAGCATAACCATGTATAATATCCACTGAAGTTAAAAAGAGATGCTTTGCAACATTAAACTGCAGTGTGCAGTACGTATTTTTTGGACCATAAGGTGCACGGGATTATAAGGCACATTAAGCGAAACAAAGCAGTCAGATAAATCAAACTTTATTAAACTCCTTCTTCTTGCTTCCTCCACTTCTGTACCATTGATTCATTAATGTTGAATTCTCTGGCAGCTGCTCTATTCCCATGTTGCTGCAGTATATTAATGACTAACCTCGTATTGTGGATGGATTATCTCAGTTGTTCTCCTGACTGAAGTTTGGTCCGTTTACAGCATCCTGCCATGCGATTGCATTTGTCTCTAACCATGAAGAACCTTCACGTTAACTTTTATAAGTGGAAAAGTGTTAGTGTTCGTCCTCCAGCTTCACTGTTTATGTTATGCTAACATAGCTGTGTTGCTAGCGATCAGGTAGCACATCATTATATACCAGCTAGCCCAACTTCAGTAACCCTACAAACGTCACTGCTGTTTAGTTTCCTGTCTTCATTTATGTTGGAAGTGATAGCAGAGCTGTGCGTTTGAATTTTTTCAGAAATCTCTCAGTCAGAACATGCTATATCATGCTTAGGTAACTAGCGAAACTAGCGAGCTAACTTCCGCTAGCTTCCTGCTAACTTCTAACTCCGTTAAATGTAATAACTTTTGTTTTCATGGATGCCTGGAAGTTAAACTTCATAGTTACACCTGGTAAAGCAGCAATGCTGATCGTTTTATTAAAGATGAAAGAATTTAGACAGTTTTTAACTCTCAGTGATGCTGCAGTGTTGTTTGACCTGAAGATACGGAGTTTAGGACCCAGATTACTCCCAGATTTAAGAGCATCTTAGTCCGACAAATACGACAATAACAACGGCCGCTTGCATGTTCTGCAAAAAAATGTGCTTTGTCGTGTATCTGACGGACAAACACCAAACCAGTTCCACATCACTGAAGTTGCACCATTTTTACAAACCAATTCTGGTTCATCTGTTTCACTCAACAATCGGCCATGTGCATGAAAACAAAGGCACGGCGCATGCGCGTTTTACTCATATTCTATCGCGATATTTCATTTTCCTATCGTTGCCTAACATTATACCGGTATTACCGTGAACGGTATAATATGGCCCAGCCCTATTCCTAATACACTCTCACACATATACACACGACCATCTATGATTTGTCTGGAGTTAGGACACATGTAATGAGCTTCATATAACAAATACTTTTTTTAATCTGAGGCAAAGGTTGGTTACATTTTCTCTGAATTTGAATGTCTGGTTCACTCTTGACTTAATATACTAAAGTCCCCTCAGACATGACTTCTGTGGAGCGACAGACTGACCTGCAGTTGGAGTTACTTTGTTAAACAAATCAGCTGCTTCACCTAATCAAATTTAAATCCTCCGCCAGCTCAACTACCAAGGGTGAAGTCAAAGTTCGTATCTGGCACAAGACGGTAAAACCAGGGGCAGAAACATGAGACAAAACAACTACGCTGCCAGTTTATGAGTGTTGGAGTCAATGGAACACACCCTACGGTGTTGCAATGGGAGGACTGTCAGTTACACTGAAATTCTTGCTAAATAGTTTCTGGTCTGGTAATGTGCCAAACATTTATCACACTTATCAACACTTACAGTGAAAGAGAGCCTCTGATGCACGAATCTGATAAGACTACTACAGGAGAAGGACTCGTGCACTCATCTAAATTTGGCCTTTGACAAAAACAGCTCATAATATTACAAAAACAAAACTAATACTGAAGCTAACACAAACTAAACTTAAAAATACATGTAAAGCAATATGAGCAAACCAATTTCATACACTAACCTAAACTAAACTTAAATGAATAAAAATCGAAATTAACTAGATGTTGTAATATACCTCTGTGCTACTCATAGATTCAATTTTGATTCATAGATTCATTTACACAATTTTGTATTTGTGTGTGTGCGCCTGTGTTTGGGGGGCTTGCATTAGAACAATCCTTCAACAAAAGCACTTAATCCTGCTCTACAGGTTAACGCTGGATGGAACCGTTGATAGGCTTCTGCAGCTTTTGGCCGTGGGTCTGCGCAGAATGACAGACATTGCACAGACTCTGCTGTCACAAAATACGCAGTTACTGCAATACTTTTTCATCGCTTTGGATGACAGTTTGCAACAGAAACATCAGCAGTACAAAAGAACCAGCCAAAAGAAAATGGGGTGTCCATTCCTAAACAAGGGGCTTCCTCTGTAGCATCGACACTGTTATGAAAAATCTGATACGGATCAGAAAATTTAACTGTGCAAATTCAAATCAACTTTACAAAAATCACTGATTCCAGATACAAAGGACTCAGCTGCATTTATATTATGAGTGCAACAACAGATATGAAGACAAGCTAAACAGCACACTGATTGATGGACTGGTTCTTTTACAGCACTTTTCTAATTTATCTGCGCACTCAAAGTGCTTTATGCAACTTGCCTAAGATTCACACACGGAGAGCAACTTGGGGTTATTATCTTATATTATCTGCTCAAGGATATTTGACATAGACTGGATGGAACTGCTAACGTTCAGATTAGCAGATGACCTGCTCGACCACCTCAGCTACAGCAGCCCCAACTCATTGAACCAAGACTGGACACTTTGTGACCACCACAGAGAGACATCATAATAGCCAGAGGTTTGAATCATAAGAACTGCGTGACTGTCATCTGGTGTGTGTCACTACGTATGATGCAACATAACTGGTGTTTGGTACTAATATTAGTAGTTATTTGTTAGGGCTGTGCGTTATGACCAAAATCTCATATCCCGATATAAAACATTGATCGTCCCGACAACGATATAAATCACAAACATTTTACATTTTCTGTAAATTCTGTGAATCTCGGGCAGCTCGACTTGCATGAAGTGTTTTCAGCTGGGCGTCGTGTACCTGCAATCGAGTGTTACGTTAATTAAAACAGCCATAATTTTGTTTGTGAGTATCGATTACATGGCACGCTGCGGGAAAAAGCCTGTTCGAAGGTTTATTTTTTAACATCTGACGGCTCTTTTTAGCTTCTCGTCTGTAAACACACTGCATACAACTTCACGTGATTCAGTTTATTTTGAAAAATCTCAACAGGATCTTCAGCTTTATTATGAAAGGTTTATGTGGAAAATAAACAAGCGGACGGCGGAGCCACGCAATGGTTTTACCGACGTTGTTGCTAACGACAACGCATAAGAACAGTCGCTTCTGCGTCCATAGTGTGGTTATTTTAAATATAAGAGGAAGAGAGAAGTTAATTCCACAGTGACCGTCAAATCCTTGAAAAAATGTTGCCGTAAACAGTTTATTTTGTGACACCACAAAACAAACGACAGCGTAAAATGAAACGACAGACGTTTTCTTATCATCAGCCGATATATATCGTTATACTGAACAAACCTATTATTTGGTACTAGTTATTTTGTGTTTTTGTACTGCACTTTGGTCCAGGCTGCTGTTGTAATTAAATGTGCCATATAAATAAGTAAATGATAACTCCCATATTTATTTTCTTTAAGTGTTTATTAGCCTTATATAGTTGTAAGTGTTTTGATATTTTTATATTAAATATATGCTGTGAGCCTTATATTGCTATAGTTTCTATTTCATTGGCATTTGGCATCTTATGTTGGGCCTTTGGTCATTTTGTTATTGAAAAGTGTTTTAGATTTTATACACTCATGTTTTATATTTACATTGCTAGTCACCAAGTGCTTTTGATAATTTAACTGAAATGTAAAAAAGAAACAGTACTTTCCATGTTGTAATTATATAGACTATTCACTGAATTTACAAAAATGCACTATATTATGATATACAGTGGGTAAAATAAGTCTTGAACACGTCACCAATTTTCTAAGTAAATTATTTTGAAATGCTGCTTACTTGAAATTCTCACCAGATGTCACTGTGTATATCGTTATCGGGATAAGAACTGGCTTTTAACAGGATAAGAGATTTTGGTCAGGGACAAAGAAATCAGCCAAAAGATTATGGACCACCATATGCAAGAACAGGGTCCTTGTTTCTTCTAGTATGTTTACTGTGTTATCTACAAGAACGTCAAAAGAAATCTTGCATTATAGAATATTACTGATCAACAGAACCTGCAAGATTACACGAGAGGAAAGCAACCACAGCCATTTCTGGATCTAACATTTGTTTTTGGTGCGCACACACATAAGTTCATGCTTTTGAAGTTAACATGTATGTGAGGGAGCAGCTACACTGATCACTACTGAACTCATAAAAATGGATGGCAGGCATTTTTGGACGTTGGCTAGATTTTAATTTCAGGTTTAATTAAAGTATGATTTGCAGAGATGACAGTTTATTCTCTCAACTTTCATCCACCCATTCCATCCTGGAGCCTTTCCCAGCTGTCTTGGGGTGAGAGGCAGGGTACTCCCTGGTCAGACAACCAATCGCACTCACATTCACTCCCACATCCACACCTATGGGCAATTTAGTGTTTCCAGTTAACCTATCTCCACTCAACTTTCTATTACATCAATTGTTTTGGTGGATTAAAGAACGCTGTGTTAATGAGGACATTACTAAGAATGCAGGAGTCAAGCCATTTTACACAAACTAGACTAAACATGTTAGTAAAATTATTAAAAGTCATAAGAACCAAACAAATATGATAACTGTTTTAGCTGTTCCTGTGTGTCTGAAAGTGGGACATTACCTCCCCAGTGTCTATTTTGCATTCTTTGTATTTCACTTGCACAGTATGTATTATGGAGGGCGGCCAGTGCTGCCTTAATGGTTAGCATGTTTGCCCCCCTGCTTCACAAAAATGGTCTTGGATATTTGCAATCTCAAGCAGGACAACAGAATAATTATGGACATGACGCCCAACACTAAAGGAGACGTGCCCTCCCACCTAGGAGCAAATGCACTCCGAAACAAGTGAATCTATGCTAGCACAAAAGAAGAAGACCTTGTGAAGATGCTGAAGGAAACAGGTACAAATGTTTCATTGAAACAAATATGCCAACATAACCTGCATTCCTCAGCAAGGTCAGATTGTCTTTTTTATCTACAAAAAAAGACATAGTGAGGACATGTCTTTGCCTAAGTCCTCTGGTTTATCCTTAACGACTGTTGTACTGACTGGAACTACAAGGACGATGCTTTCAGGCTGGCACAGCTCCAATGGTGATTTATAAGACTGAACATGAGTGCCAAGTGGTAATGTTAATACTGGAGTAACTGACTCGCTGTTACCATCATGAAAAGAGAAGTCAGTCCACCACACAACACCCAGTGTTTATGACTCTGTCCACATAATAGTCCACACCCAGGAAAGGCCTATGCACTGCACCAGAGCTGCATTTGCACGTGTTATTATCCAGGAAATATTCACTAATATTAGCTATAAGAAAAATCCCGTTTTTAGCCCGACCCTTTCAATTAGTATTCTTATTATTAGTAAGCTCTACAGTAAGCAAAGCAAACCCCTATGATCACTGACAGCACGTCACTGTCATTTTACAACACCCGACCAAGCTGCCAAGAGATGAAGAAAAGACAGCGTCACCCTAGAGATAAGAGATGAAGACACGCGCTGAGAAAGCTAGATAGCATTGTTACCTGGAGGGTATACACTCATCACTCTCCCCAGGTATGAGAAACAACCACGGCCTACAGGCACGTCTACAGGACAGGTGTGACAGGTGGAAGCATTCAGCTAATGTTATTCACTGTGGCCTCGGAAGCTACTTTGGCATCTAATTGCCTAAAATAACCAGCGCGGTGTGTTGGGGAACGTCAGGCTGAGCAAACCGGCATCCTGTGTCACTACTGTCGCCCACATAACACAACACCACAGGGTCAGTGTTCTTATCCGCTCGTTGCATTCGTTTTATTTTAGCCAACAACTATCCAAAATCGTTACCTGTTAGCCGTTAGCTAACTCAAGCTGCACAACGACGTAAGGATGTGAAGTCCCACAGCCACACCCACAAATGATGTTGACATTTTTGACAGGTCACTAGTCATCCATCCTTACACATAACCTAAAAGATTACCTCACAGTCACTGCTGCTAACACGACAGCTAGCCCCATTCCTCATTTCAACACTATCTTGACTGTTGGCTAAAATAGCCAGCGCTAGCCTGCTACTGGGTAAGGCTAAGCTAGGTCTTAAACAAAAGGTGTGATCATGTAATACACAGTGAAAAACACAGGACCTATGTTGCTAAGGGCGTTTTTAGAAGCTATATATTCTTACCGAAGAGTCGGACCGACACAAGCTGTGTCGGTGCTTTCAATTTCCTGTAAAATCCGCTCGTGCTCCGTTATGCACTCCAGGGTTTCACTGTCCGCCATGATTGTTATGTGCATATTACGGCTATCACTGCAGCTACAGCGGAGCATAGGTCAGTGTGAGGTCCGGCCTGTGGGAGGCGCACTACGGTCGTGTTGACCCCGGTGATTGCGGCTTTGTTTCCGCATAGCCTGTGCCTGGTTCCTCAAACATTGTACCACATGGAAAACCACACGGGTTTTGACTGTTTATGATCTTATCATAAATACTGTATAGCGAGTGGTTTGCATGGTTAGCAGTAAAAAACAGGAAAATAATTTGTACTGTCATTCACACGGTACTTGTAATAATAAAGATGCCTGCTATCAAATGAGCTTTAGTGGCTTCTATTTGATTCATCTCAGTTCTGCTGTAGATACATTTTAAATAACAACATGCAGAGGAGGCTATTTACATCTTTATGGTTTGTTTGTTTTTTTTGTTAAATCAAGATACAATTCTGGTAAAGCCTGACAAGTGATACACACTGACGCTAATAATACTAAGCTTTTTTCACATTAAATGTCTGTAATTGAACTCACAGTTTAATCAAAGCAAACACAGTTTGCATGTGTCCGCTAGCTTCTAAGTGCGTTTTTTCCTGGTCTTGGTATTAAGATAAACCAGCGTTTTAAATGTTGTAATTTAGCTAAATCAGTCCACCTTCAGTTGTGTTCAGCAGATAAATCTTGGGTGTGTTTTGGAGTTTACCTTAAGGTGGTTCCAAGAGGTAAGTCCACAGATTCCAACTCTGCAAAAATATTCCCAAAAGCCTTCTTTTCTTCTTCTTTGCTTTCTGCTTGGCTTTGACGAGGCGGCTCAGGTAAAGCAGCATAGATCCTGTCACTAGCCATTCTCTCTTAGTGAAGTATGTCTTGAGTATGAAGACTAAAAATCTGTACGTGTAAGAGAGGATTTTTTTTTTTTTGTGTGTGTGTGTGTGTGTGTGTGTGTGTGTGTGTGTGTGTGTGTGTGTGTGTGTGTGTGTGTGTGTGTGTGTGTGTGTGTCGTGCAGGACACCTGCTGTGGTCAGCAGAAAAAAGGGTGCAACAGGAAAAAGAGACCTTGTGATTCACTGAACTTTGAAGCCAACAAAACTAATTTCAGCAGTTCTGTGTTAGTAGCTGTGGCTTTATTCACCTCTGAAAAGTAAAACCACAGCCATCAAGCTGCAGTTGATGTTGCAGATACAGGGCCTGATTTCTTAGTTATTTGTCACACATGAATACTGATCAAAGTGTAATATTATAAAGAGGAAATACAAAAATACAAAATGCAGTTTGATGATGATTTTATCTATTATGGAAAAGAATCTCTCCAAACCTCCCTGGCCTGATGTGACAACGTCATTTTGCCTAAACCTAACACAGAACTGTGATCACTGGAATTTATTATTATTTAATAATAATAATAATAGTATTAATAATATAATAACATCCATGAGGGGAAACCACTTGTTCAGTGACCTGTAAACCACAGAGCTCCCTTTTCTGTCAGTTTGTTCAGTCTGTTGTTGTCAGCAGACTAACAACTAACTGACAGAAAAACGTCTCCAGTATCTGCTGCGCATGTTAAAGAAAGATAGACTTCCAGTTCAGCCTGGCCTCAGAGTGCAGAGGTGGCAAAAGTACGTAAGGAGAAATACACAGACTTGATTCAACTTCTTTACTGAAGATTACATAAGATTAAAAAGATTAAAAATTATAACATGTCATCTGTAAATCTGCAGTTTATCAAGTGTCACGAGCAGTCATTACCTTTAATATAACCTCTCTTGTTCCTCTCATGTCTTTTCTTACATTTTTCTCCATCTATGATTGAAATTTGCTCTCTTTCGTTTCCCTCTCTGGAAATCCAACATCTGGACCGTTAGCAACACACTTTGTGACAAACTGTAGTAAATAAACCGTAGTAAATGAGCACAAAAACAATTGAACCTGCTTAGCTATACCATACCGTCACTGCCATTATATTATGCTGCTATTCTGTCATTATATTAATGCTGCTATCCCGTATATATCGTACTTACTATTGTTTGAGTACTTGCGATTATTTTATTGTACTTTTTATATTTTACATTTATATTTATTATTTATCTTGCACCAAGGGAGTGGCACTCCAATTTCGTTGTACTCTGTACAATGACAATAAAGGCTATTCTATTCTATTCTATTCTATTCTATTCTAAACTGCGCATGAACAGTTTGTGTTAGGGATGCACCGATACCGATACTGGTATCGGGTATCGGGCCGATACTGTAAAATGTGTGTGTACTCATACTCATAAAAGTTAACCGATACCATGAACCGATACTAACTTATTTCATTAATCAGAGGGTGGCTTGTCATTTCTGTTGTAGTTCTTTAGATTGGCCACTAGGGGGACATCCCGCGCTAAACAGGCACAGGTTAAGCGAGTGAGACTGGCGGCTTCAGATAAAAAAGAGAAACTGGAGGCTGCTGTAGCTAGGCTAAACAAAATGTCAGCAGTGTGGACCAGAACAGCCAACTTTAACTCAGGTTTTGGAAAAGCAATGAAAAATGTCAAGAGAAAATCCACGGGCAGTTAAAATAACAGGCTCTGACTCATTTTATCGCTCTGGATGACCAGCCAATGGACCAGCCGTGGAAAACATAGGATAGCACCGTCTTCTCAGCGTACTCGTACTCGAGCTGCGATATGAAATTCCCAACCGCCCATACATCAGGGAGATAATGGTGCCAAAACTTTCTGAAGAGGTAAAGACAAGCAGTGTGTGCGCGATGTCAGTCCTCAGTTTAACGGCACACTGATGATCCACGGGCAGATGAGGAGTTTGTTCGTCAATGCCAAATACTTTCGTTATTTTGTTTGTTTGTTTACATTATGAACACTCTGCAATAATTTAAACATTTATTTTATTCTCAAACCTAATTTGTATTTATTTTATTCCAAACAGAAGTGTTTATTTATTATTCTGAAAGCTCGAGGCGGTGGCAATAGTTCAGTGATATTTTGTTAAATTACAATGTGGAGACTCTGCAATAATTTAACAGAAGTGCTTATTTTTCACTTGAAATTTTTTTGTGGTCATTTTTATTAAGATTTTATTTTTTATCGGCAGAGAATAAAATAAAATCTGTCTTCCAATTCATTGCATGTATGTGTGTGGTAGAAGTATCGGTTTTTGTACTCTGTATCGGCAAGTACTCAGATCCAAGTATCGGTATCGTATCGGTTTGAAAAAATTGGTATCGTTGCATTTGTGTGTTTGCTGATGTTTGTTGATAGATAGAAATGTCAAACATAACAAACGTTACACCCTGGACTCATTCCTCTTCTGTAGCACTAGCTAGAAGCTGGCTCCAACATAGCTGCACTTGTTCCGTCCACTTTAACCACTGAGTATAAACACTAGACGATACCGCTGAGCCTAAAGTAACTAGCCTGTTTTCAAAATGTAAGGAGTAGAAAGTACAAATATTTGTGTTAAAATGCAGGGAGTAATAGTGAAAGGCTGTCAAAAAACAACTAGTAAGTAAGTATTTCCAGTAAGGTACCTGAAAATACCTGAGAAGTATTTGTACTTTGTTACTTCCTGCCTCAGTCCATGTGGATGTCCAGGTACTTTTACTCCTCCACCACATTAATATTATGTCTCAACACAGACACAGTGTATGTGTCCTCTTCCCTCTGAGGTTCCCTCACAGTTCCTCTGGTTTTATTCACATTCAGATGATTTCTCTCAGGCCACTTCACAAAAAAATCCACTAGTGTTCTGTAGTCCCCCTGGATATCAATTATGATCAGGTGCAGTGTGACGTGGGTGGTAGGATAAGGTGGGAGGCTGGGCATGTGGACCCCCAGTATCGCAGAATGGTTTTTGGGATGTGAGCTGGAGCACTACTGACTAGATGTAGTTTGTCTCACCTCCACAGGTACCAAGGGTTTTGGAACAAAAGTCTGGCAGATGGGACTCTGGATTTGTCCTTTTCTGGAGTATCCGATGGTGTTAGGTGCTGAGGGGATGCTTTTGGACTTCTGTCCTACACAGACTGCAACATCTGATCTGAGGCTGTATGCTTTGGACACTTGGGTAAAGAGAGCTCCCTGTTGGCAAGACGACAGGTTTAGATGAAGGTCACCCTGAGATGCTAAAGGCTCTGGATACTGCCTTGGTTGACATACGCCTTTAATGAGACGTGGAGGTCTGACACAGCGCCTGTGGACTGGCAAACCAGGATGGTGATTCCCATTTTCAAAAAGGGGGACCAGAGAGTGAGCTCCAGTTGTCAGGGTATTACATGCTGTTGGAGAAGGTTTGTTCCAGGAAAGGAGGTCAGTTGTTGAAACTTGGACCCAGGTGCAGCAAAGCAGGTTCTGTCCTGGTTGGTTCGTTTGGCTTCATCAGAATGTGACCTTCACTGGAGTGGTTTGCAGCTGAGCCTGGTTCTGCCAGACGTTTCTTCCTGTTAAAAGGGAGTTTTTCCTTCCCACTGTCACCAAAGTGCTTGCTCATAGGGGGCATCCAACTGTTGGGGTTTTCTCTTTTCTCTCTGTATTGTTACAGGGTCTTTATCTTACATTATAAAGCCCCTTGAATAAAATTGAATTGATTGAATTATGTTGACAATAGCCTATTTAACAATATAAGCAAAGGTCTTGCACATTAAAAACAACCTAAAACAAACAAACATTACTTTTTTGGCAGATTGTCACTTCTCTGCGCTGCACTTGCAGAAGAGCAGCATGACTCCTAACACTGTGGATGCTTTTTTCTTGTTTTTTAACTAAACCTGACGTGAGTGTTTATTGAAGCACAGTCTGACAGTTGGTCTGTTTACCACATATAACGTAAAGTCCACAAACTTGTCAGACTGGCACACCCTTTAATTAATGTGATGGCAGTTAAGCTAATTATAGGCCAATCTCCAACCTTCCTTTCATATCAAAAATCCTTGAAAGAGTAGTTGTCAAACAGCTAACAGATCATCTGCAGAGGTTTATTTGAAGAGTTTCTGTCAGGTTTCAGAGCTCATCACAGCACAGAAACAGCTTTAGTGAAGGTTACAAATGATCTTCTTATGGCCTCTGACAGTGGACTCATCTCTGTGCTTGTCCTGCTAGACCTCAGTGCAGCGTTCGATACTGTTGATCATAATATCCTATTAGAGCGATTAGAACATGCTGTAGGTATTACAGGTACTGCACTGCAGTGGTTTGTATCATATCTATCTAATAGACTCCAATTCGTGCATGTAAATGGAGAGTCCTCTTCACACACTGAGGTTAATTATGGAGTTCCACAGGGTTCAGTGCTAGGACCAATTCTGTTTACATTATACATGCTTCCCTTAGGCAGCATCATTAGAAGACATAGCATACATTTACACTGCTATGCTGATGACACCCAGCTCTATCTGTCCATGAAGCCAGATAACACACACCAATGAGTTAAACTGCAGGAATGTCTTAAAGACATAAAGACCTGGATGGCCGCTAACTTTCTGCTTCTTAATTCAGATAAAACTGAGGTTATTGTACTCGGCCCTGAAAATCTTAGAAATATGGTATCTAATCAGATTCTTACTCTGGATGGCATTACCTTGGCCTCCAGTAACGCTGTGAGGAACCTTGGAGTCATTTTTGACCAGGACATGTCCTTCAACGCACATATTAAACAAATATGTAAGACTGCTTTCTTCCATTTGCGCAACATCTCTAAAATTAGAAATATCCTGTCTCAGAGTGACGCTGAAAAACTAGTTCATGCATTTATTACTTCCAGGCTGGACTACTGTAATTCATTATTATCAGGATGTCCAAAAAACTCACTGAAAAGCCTTCAGCTAATCCAAAATGCTGCAGCAAGAGTCCTGACAGGGACTAGAAAGAGAGAGCATATTTCTCCTGTTTTGGCTTCCCTTCATTGGCTTCCTGTTAAATCCAGAATTGAATTCAAAATCCTGCTCCTCACATACAAGGTCTTAAATAATCAGGCCCCATCTTATCTTAATGACCTTGTAGTACCATATCACCCTATTAGAGCGCTCCGCTCTCGCTCTGCAGGCCTACTTGTTGTTCCTAGAGTATTTAAAAGTAGAATGGGAGGGAGAGCCTTCAGTTTTCAGGCCCCTCTTCTGTGGAACCAGCTTCCAGTTTGGATTCGGGAGACAGACACTATCTCTACTTTTAAGATTAGGCTTAAAACTTTCCTTTTTTCTAAAGCATATAGTTAGGGCTGGACCAGGTGACCCTGAATCCTCCCTTTGTTATGCTGCAATAGATGTAGGCTGCCGGGGGATTCCCATGATGCATTGAGTTTTTCCTTTCCAGTCACCTTTCTCACTCACTATGTATTAATAGACCTCTCTGCATTGAATCATATCTGTTATTAACCTCTGTCTCTCTTCCACAGCATGTCTTTATCCTGTCTTCCTTCTCTCACCCCAACCGGTCGCAGCAGATGGCCGCCCCTCCCTGAGCCTGGTTCTGCCGGAGGTTTCTTCCTGTTAAAAGGGAGTTTTTCCTTCCCACTGTCGCCAAAGTGCTTGCTCATAGGGGGTCATATGATTGTTGGGTTTTTCTCTGTATCTATGAAGCGCCTTGAGGCGACTTTTGTTGTGATTTGGCGCTATATAAATAAAATTGAATTGAATTGAATTGAATTAAGTGTGGCACACATACACCACACCACCTCTCTCCACAAGTGCGCTCTGGAAACCATGTGACCAATAAAAAAAGGAAAACACCAAAACATGCAGCTTACAGGTGTGACATCTGTTAGGTTAACGATAAAGAGCCTGTATTAGATGTTACAGTTTTTTACAGATGCTAGGACACATGTCTCAATACTTAGGTCACTTTTGCAAAACTCCTCACACAGTGAGCACAACAGAAGTCTATGTGGGCTAAACTGAGAACCAGTTATCATTGTTTTGGCACAAAATGCATTCAATGACTACATCTCTCAAATTTCATGAATTATCTTCTCACTCAGACACAACAACTGCCAAAAATCTTTGTACGTACAGGACATTTTGCATGTGCTTACATACTGTTTTCAAAACTGTTAAACTTATGGCCAAAACAATAACACAATGCAAAACTTAAAAAGACAGCAAAATGCAACAGCAATATTTTATTGAAACATATTTTAAATCTAAAAATGCAGTTTAACCAGCCACAGCTGATTCTCATTGTAGATGAACATCTGCACAGGTGTTACTCCTTCAATTTTTCAACTCCTTCAATTCTGGCAGCCAGAAGATTCTTTCCTAGGTGTGTTGCCCTAGATGACATAAGATGTGATG
>NC_138959.1:30076857-30089357 GCF_965226115.1 Aulonocara stuartgranti
TGCCCAACATAAACATTTCACCTGCTCTCTGTGGAAGCCACAATAACGCCTCTCATTTCTCACCTTTTCATTGTTTGTTTGGGTTCTTCTAAAGTTATATTTCATAATCACTTTCTGTTGTTTGTTTGTTTGTTTGTCAGATGACACGTTCTGGTTTTCTAACAACTGTTCAAAGCTGAGTGAGAGTGTGAGTCTGTGGAGGGAAATGTGAGTGCTGTCTCCTGGAAGGAACTCATAACGACTCGTGTTTTTTACAGTGAAACTTTGGTTTTTATTTTGTTTTGTGATATTGTTACCTTTTGGTTGTTGCCCTTATCGATCCTTCCTCATTGCTGTTGCTTTTTTATCATGTTTATTACGGGTTTTCTTGTCTCTGTATTTAGTTGTGCTTCAGCCAGTAGATCTGTTGATGTCCTTCTTCTTACTCTTTGTCTTTGTGCCCCTGTACTCCAGTCTGCCATCTGTTGTCCTGGTTTGTGTTTTGGGCTTCTTGTGGTCTGTGCTTTTGGACTTTGAGTCCTTCTCTTTATAGAAAAGCTTCACAGAGGCTGTAGAAGCCACCAGAAGACAGCTGAACTAGTAGATTTTGTGGTTGCAGGTTGTGAGGAGGCAGCATCTTTGAGCAAGGAGCGTTTTTCAGTCTTGGATATATAAAGAAAATCCCTTGCTTCAGGGTCCTGCGCTGTATCTTTGCTGTTCCCAGGACTGCGCTCTTCTGGGCAGAGATCTCCGATGTTGTTCCTGGGATCTGCTGGAGCCACTCGCCCAGCTACATATACATGTGTGTGTGTGTTGGTAAAGAGCTCTTGTCATTCAGACAAAGGGCTCTGATGGCTCTGTGAGTGTGTCTCTGCATGTTTAGTGTACTCAGTCACGTTCACTACTTAAACTAACACAGAAGTGTACGATGATTGCTCAGTAGACACAAACCACTCAGAGGCTGTCAGGTGGCTCTCCTGTCTCCTTCGAGTGTGCAGGTTGAAACTGCTTCTTGTTCGTTTTCTCGTTCCAAAAACTGGCCGTCCGATCAGTGTTTGCGTTGCTACACAGTGCAAACGTTCGGGAGGATACTTTAAAACACTGACAGATAGAGTCTCTCTTTTTTGGAAAAAATAATGTTTTATGGCCAATAAAGCTCTGTCAGCTTGTCTAGCTGAGTTGGCTGACCATGTTTTGGAGTAAGTAAAAGTTACTTAGTTACTTTTACTCAGTAGGCCTGCAGTGTGCAGCTGAACCACAGGTCCCTGCAGACTTGTGATTGTTTGCAGTGTAGTCTGTCTGTCTGCTCGGCTGTGGACTCTTCTTCACCTCTGTTTCTCTGAAAGAAGAGGTCACGCTCATCCTGCCACGCAGATTTATCAGACACTAAGAAGAGGAAGTCAAACAAAGATAATGGTCTTTCTCTCTGACTTGTGTAGGCACAAGACTTCAAGGGTCTCGAGGATTTTCAGCCCATTGAAGAATGCTGACATGTAATTTCACTGCCAGTTTTATTTGAGCATTTCAAACCAAGTTTACAGTGAAATGATGACGTGCAAATGAAACAGACGTTTCTGTTTTGCTGATTAAAAGCTCCTCAACAGCCTGAAACTTTGTTTCTTTCCTCAGTTCAGTTTGTAGACCCACGGACTCATGTTTAGATAAATTACTTCTTTTGGAAATGACAAACGAGGGAACCTTTTGTGTTGATTTTATTTTTGTCTATTTCATTTAGCGCACATTTAAACCACAAACGTTGACCAAAAGTGTCTTAGACACAGGCACATTTACATTCCAGGTCTCCAAACACAGAGTCAGTCCACATGAAAGTTGTGTTTTGTTGTGCTAATTATCGTGGAAAGTAAAAATCACAGCTCATAAAAATCTGTTCACAATTTGCAAATTGATGACCCTCCATAAAATAAATCAGTCATGGTCCAGGCCGAGTGTCTGGTTTTTGGCATGTCTTTCCATTCCTGCTCCTGAGTCCAGGTCCCACCTTCTCAGGAGCTGTGGGTGGAGTTTCGGTTCCACCTGTCCTCACCTCGCTTCACGCCAGCACTCACCTGGCCTGTATCTGAGACCAGTCTCTGCTAGACTGTCTGCTACCTCACGCTGAGCCTGACACTGTTTCTCTGGTCTTGTTACGTCTTGTGTTAATGTTGTGTTTTGTGTCTCCAGTCCACCCTCCCACCAATCAGCATTCACTGTTACCGTCTCGCTGATGCTGGTCTCGTCCACCATCACGTTACCTGCTGAACATTTACCTGCCGACTCCTGCTGCTGCTCATGCTTCTACCAGAGATCAAGATAGGAAAGGTTGGACGTCTTGAGTCTCGTGTTTTGTGACACTCACTGACACACCTCCGAAAACTCTTCCATCCAATAATCCGAGTAAGCTAACATCCTTCCACTCTCCCAAGAAAATACCCACCTTGAAGTCTTGTGTTTAATTAATCAAATTAATTAATCGTCTGTATGTTCGAGGGGACTTCGTCCCTGTTACACTCCCTGCCTATAACATCAAGACTATATAATTAAAGTCGTTGCCTAATGAGTCTGTTTTTGGGTTCACACTTTGTTTTTCTTTCATGTCTCTGTTTCCTTCCTTTTATGAAAAGGTCTGTATATTGTCCGGTCGGCATGCAAACCTGATGCTGTATGCTAGTTGTAGGTGTGTGCCCATGATTAGCATGAGGACTGCAGCAAACATAAGCAGCTAAGGTGGACACCACCTGCAGAGCTTCATTCTCCTGTCACGGGAGTTCCTGCTGTGACTTCTGAACTTTGATCTGTGTCTCGAAGGAGTAAGGAGTAGGGATGGGTACCGGTATCCGGTGCCATGATGGCACCGGTTCTGGCATAAACGGTAGTAACCAGACCGAAAAGCAGCGCACATTTCGGTGCTTTATTTCGGTGCTTTTTTTTTCCTGAGCTGTGATACACTTTAGATTCTAGCCAATCATTTTACGTTTCCGAGGATAGTAGGCGGGGCCAGGTACGTACGTTCTTTTAGAGCAGAGCTACAGATTAAAAATGTCCAAGGCGAAGCGGTCAAAGTCTGGCTGTACTTCACAGCAAAAGATGCAAACTCAGCAGCAACAAGTGCTTTAAGCTGATACTGTGATACTGTCAAAGGAGGTAACACCTCGAATCTGATGAAACACCTGGCGACGCATAGCGTTTTTTTAAAAGCCCAGAAATGCCCCGTATTTGATAGCTTGCTGCAAGACCTCACACCGAGCACATCTACTGTGGGTGTGGTGCCTGTTATCGGACCCAGAGTTAGCAACATCCCCCAAGAACCCGAAGAGGAGAGTCCTGGCCCCTAGCCCTGCCAGTGTAGCAGGAATGATGAGGATGATGATGCAGCAGCAGCCGTTCTTCTCTGCGTGAGTAGCTTAATGTTGTCCGTGTGTAATTTACGTTGAGTAGACTAACCACGTTATTACATTAATGCATGTAAGGTGAACTAGCAAACATCATCATAGAAACACACAGACTCGATCAGAAACGTACGCTCGCTGAACCTTGTGAGTGTGTGTCTGTTTGATAATGTGAATGTTAGTCTGTTAGTCTTGTGAAATTGGCTTGGCTTTCATTTCAAATGGGGAAGTGAAAGAGAGGCGCACACATCCAGTGTTCAGTAAAGCAGTGCGGCCGTTCTCCCTGCAGACCTGTGTGTGGTCTAGTTTGTTTTTGAGTCGACGAACATGTGCTGTTACTGATAGTGATGGCACCCAGGGGACTGGCCTGACTTTACACTGCAGAATGTAGAGAACTCAGCGACATGCACGGGTCCAAGAACACAAACGATTAAATCTGCTGTTTAAGTCGACTGTTTCACATTTATCACAAGAGTTCATTCAATCTGAGGCAGGACGTGTGCATGTATATGCAGGTACGTCTTTCAGACAAGTGTGTGGAGTGGTGGCCCCCAAACAGACCACACAAAATGGAGATTTGATTGCAAACTCCAGAAGCTTCACCAAAATAATAAAAATCAAAGATATAATGGAACAGGACAACTAAAGCCCACCACAGGTAGCAGACAGAGCAATGCAGGAACATCTCAGGTTCTTGCACAATAAAGACAAGGACAGGGACATTGCTGCATTCATTTAATGTCTAAAGTTGTAAATTCCAAATTTGACTCAGAAACGTCAGTTGGAACACACCCTGAACCTGGACTTCCCACTCAGATCATCCAGCCTGACTTTGAGGGGAGGAAGACGGGACAGGAGGCCCTGAGAGCGACAGCTGAAGGGCCTGCGTGGAAATCGTTCCCTGTTTGTGCCACATTTATACGCCGAGGTCCAGAGATGGGAAGTGACAGAGTACAAAGACTTTTGACGGTACAAATGCAATTTTCCAAGTATGTGTCTGTACTTTATTGCAGTATTTATTTTTCTGGCACCTTTTCACTTTTATTCATAACATGTTTTTTACTTCAGAATAAAGCATTCATGTGATGTCACTTCCTGTCCCTGCGAGCTGAATGTAAATGGAGGGAGGTCACTGTTGCACATGAAGAGACACAGAAACACATCATTTATGAACTCGGTGATTTAAATGGGTATCAGTATCTAGCTAGCGCTACAGAAAAGGAGCATAAAGGCAATAAAAATGTGGCAGGTAATTTCAGACGCTTCTGTTTGTGTGCGTCTGCCAGCTCACGGTCCAGCTCTGTGCTTCCAGGGGAGGAGAGGGCGCGAGTTCATTTCAATCAGAGATGGAGAAAGATGCCAGAAAGCAGAGGAAGACGAGAGCTTGTTTTTAAAGACAAAGACTGCTCAGTGATTTGATAAAATGAAAGCTTACATGCAACGGTGCTTCAAACTTTGAGTCATGCAGACAGTGACCTGAAACTAACACTGATGGAAAATCCACACATATTTAGCTTTACCGACGCTACTTTCAAACGCAAACTAGTTGGGAGGACCTGTTGTAGTGTGTAAGAATCGTTCAGGCTGAATCACCACAGACTTCAGTAGAATATCATTTCAGCTGACTCTTTTTACCCCGAGGCAAAGGCTCAGCCGTGTTGATCACAAGTTTCCAAACTAAGCTGAAGAACATTTTGTAGTAAAGCAGGAGAAACACATGACCCGTCAAATCATGGAGAAATTAACATCATCAATACAGACACAACAATCACACTGTCGCTATGAAAGTCTTCACATTCATTGAAGCCCGCCCTTTATTGTGCAGACTCAACACTTGGCATCAGTTAAATGCTCCCATTCATACCAATGTACAGTACTGAACACACGGCCAATGAAACATATTCCTGCAGGTGAAATGAAATTATCATCCAATCCACACATGCAAAAACCAAAATGTTGCCCTGGAGGATCCAAATAACTGTGTGAGGTCGCTGTGGCTGTGTCACAGGAGCCTTCCCAAGGTGCTGCTGCAGTGTGGAAAGGATGACACGCCTGTGCTCCAGAGCACGACGGGCTCCTTTTTTATAAACGGCTAAACGGCGTCAAATCAACTTTTAGCCAAGACCACTCTGCTTCCTCTTTATCCTTTTAGCTCTCTGCATTCTTTCTTTTACCCACTGACTGGGAGGAAGTGAGAAAACTCACATCCTGTGACCCCCATTGTCTTGCTTGCTATCCACTTTCCATGGATAGCAAGAATGCACTGGGGCTAAGGGAGACCTCGTTTCTGACCTTGCATAGAGAACTTTGTCTGCCGTGGCATGCTGAACATAGAAACGAAAACAGCTAAACAATAAAATACCAACTATGAAGAAAAATAGGAGCAATGTGAATTATTATTTGGAAGAAGTTTGAAAGGTTTAAAATGTGGAGAGCATATTTGAACCTGGTTCAGGTCAAAGTGAATCTTCCCGACAGTGCAGGTCTGTGTCCAGCGTCTGTCTGTACTACAGAACGTGAAACATGGAAGGATGTTGCATTTCAAACCTGAGTGACTTTCATGGAAGCGGTTCCTTCTTTCCTTTCTTTGTCTTCTGTGCCATTCTTCCTCCAGTGCCTAACACAATGTTCCTTCTTTTAAAGACGCTCTTTAACTGTTCATTCTTTAACAATCTGTTACCAGCTTTCTGTCTTTTAACCTCTTTCCTTATCAAACATCCTCCTTTGTGCTGGACATATCCCAGCCAAAGTCCCACCGTCCCTCCCAGCATTCCTTCATCTATTAATGTCCCTTCCTGTCTGTGTGGCCATCACTGTTTTCACAGTCCTTTGCCGGAAACCAAACAAATTAACACAGCATTGTTCTGGCCAGTCGCATTATAGCTGGAAACATCAGCACAGCAATAGTTTCCTGAGGGCCACATTAAAAGGAAAGGCCAACAGCAATACATGTACGTGTCTCTAACGACTGTGAGCTTGCGTGACTTAATATGCACTGTCTTCACTGATGGGATGTAAATAAGGCAAATCCAAACAGCAGCATAGTCGCTGTACACTGCAGAAACGTCACCGTGGTTATGAAGCTGGGGCTCCTCCCATTCTCGTTAGTGGGACGGAAAAAATAAAGGTTTGTCTTTATTTTTTCACAGTGGATCATCTGCTTCCATCTCACCCTTTTCCCAGCATCTTCCTCTGTCACACGAACCATATGGATGCCCTCCTTCACTTCATCCATGAATCTTTTCTGAGGTCTTCCTCTCCTCCTCCTGCCTGTCTTCAACATTCTTTGTCGGGTGTCCACCCTGTCTCAGCCCTGCCTCTCCAACCTTTTCTCCAAATCACTCAGCCTGAGCTGTCCCTCATTGTGGCAGTGGGGTGTGTTTGTGTCTCAGCTGCAGGAGAGAGGTGGGGAGGAGGCTTCGGGGCATTGCCAGGAGAGGCTGGCTGGTACAGCCGGTGCACATTTTCTGAGGGCAACAACTGCAGAGTTACAGCAGTGAAGTTACAGTTGGGACGTTCCCATCATGCTATGACGTCCTGCTCACTCCCAGTAGGGTCTCCACACCATCTTATAAACCTTCCCATCCCCCCTGTCCACAGTTTCAGGTGGCTGACACCAGGTATTTCAACTTATCCACCTTCTCTGTTTCTGCTCTTCTTGCATGTTCACATTTTAGTCACATGTATTCTTTTGTAGTTCCCACAGCTCTGCATTGTGTATGCATGCTGCCACTTACAGGAAGGTAGAATTTAAAAGTACTGCCCGTGTTCGTGGAGGCTTTGAGCTGATGGCAGCTGGCACAGGACTGATTTTGAAACTATTGTTAGCCTATCAAACAGTTGTAGTTCCCATCCATCTACTAGAGACTCCACAGACTACTGCACGAGCAGCACTTTAGTTTTGCTCTAGGCAGCAAAGCTATGACCTGACAGTGTGATCGGGCGCAGTAATAAACAAAGCAAACACGCATATTGCTGCTTGTTAAGGTTTCCACATGTCAGTAGAAAGAGACGCATCCCAACACGATATCTGAGATTACCTCCATATCACTAAGCCCAAACACACACATGCAGGTGTGTGTGTGTGTGTGTGTGTGTGTGTGTGTGTGTGTGTGTGTGTGTGTGTGTGTGTGTGTGTGTGTGTCACACACTTTTACCTACTCATTTCTGTCGACTGAGGAAGTTTTATGAGGGGGCCTACTGTTTGCACAGGGAGTGAAAATCAATAGTGGGATTGGAATGAGAGCATGTCATAAAACAACCAGCAGCAGATCAATAAAAGCTCATAACTTGATCATTTACATGTGTGTGTATGAGATGACGATAAGCTGCTTCAGCACTGTAAACATGCATACATGTGTTTATTCTTTTCACACATACCCTTACAGAAATGTGCATGCATACTGAGAGTTCAGTTATTTATGTACTTGCTACAGAGGGTTGGGACATGTTCAAACTGGGCCCCTTTCAGCTCCTTACATTAAAGTGATGACAGGGCCCAGTTTACCTTGAAATAACCTTTAAAATTTACCTTTAAATGCTCGTCCACAGCATGTCTTTATCCTGTCTTCCTTCTCTCACCCCAACCAATCACAGCAGATGGCCCCGCCCCTCCCTGAGCCTGGTTCTGCCGGAGGTTTCTTCCTGTTAAAAGGGAGTTTTTCCTTCCCACTGTTGCCAAAGTGCTGCTCACAGGGGGTCACATGATTGTTGGGTTTGTCTCTGTATGTGTTATTGAAGGGTCGACCTTACAGTTGTTGGGATTTGGTGCTGTATGAATAAACATGAATTAAAAAAAATTTAATCTCAAAACATGAATATAAAATTGAATTTTACATTAACATACACTCACAAGATTTGTGTAACACAGCAATACACTGAAGCTTACATTGAAGAAATCTGATCTCTTATGCTAGCATTCAGTGCCAGCAAGACCAAAGGTTAGGACACACGGACGGGCGGCGTGCTGGCATCTGTTTGTCTTTTTATGGTAGTCCAGATACTCTCCTGATGCGTCTTATCGACCTCACTGAAGAGATTTGCGGGAGGTTCCTGTCGCATCACTGTCACATCCAGATGCTCCTGATTATTGTTGATACCAGCTGTCAGAAATTAAACAGTCTTTAATCTCACAATCGTCATGGTCCGGGCGAGTGGTGGTGTTTTTCCACAGTGCTGTGAGCTCCACCCCTGGGCGGAGCCATCATCACCTCACCTGTTGTCCGCACCTGGTGGTGATTAGGCCGGCGTAGGTCAGACCAGCGCACACAGCTAGTCTTTGCCAGACTGTCTGCTACTCTACATTCGTGCTAGTGAATCATTGTGTTTGTTGTTCTTGTGCCCTTTACATTCTTCTGCTGAGCATAAAAGATATTTGAGCTCATCTAAAATCAGTGCAAACAACTGAATTCAAATAATGCGTCTAACGTTTTCATTTTTGTTTAAGGTTTATGCTTTCTGTACTTTGTGCCTGCATAGTTGTTTCAGCTGTGGCTGGATCGTGTCCTGGGAGAAGAAAGCTGTGCATGGGCATCAAGATTCATTCGTTTGGCTGTGATTTTGGGGCCAGCCTAATGCATATATGTCTATATGCACAGTTAAAAATCATCATCACTCTGTCATACCAAGGCTCGAGTTGGACCCAGGGAGCAGACGCAAACAGTGAGTGGTTCCAGCTATGCAGGGATCTGTGTGGAGATGTACTGTTAGTGACTGAGAGGGAGCACCATGTGCCAGCCAATGCTAACAGGAACAGAGTCTTACTCATTACAGAGAGTGCCCATTTCCAAGGAGATGCACTGAAGGCGAGCAGGCAGAGGAAACAGGCAGGAATGATCCAAGTGAGCCTTAACAGGTCAGGAGTTATCTAGACGTGGTATCTCCAGAGGAAAGCTGGAATGGTGGAAACTCCAGGAAATCTATGGAGAAGATTGTCATGGAAACTAGAGTTACTTCACAAGAACTTAATAAGTAAACAAGTTACCACTGAAGTGGAGACGACAATCGGGCGCAGAACTGCTGCCACAGCTGCTTAAAGACTCAGTCTTCAAGGGGGATAGTGGGGTTTCTTTCTAACACAGCAGCGTCTTTACAGAACAGTATAAGTGCCTCGAGGTGACTAGAGTTACTCTGACATTATATAAATAAAACTGTTGTCACATACAACTGAATTCAATATTACTCTTTAAAAATAAATTTCTCTTTTTTCCCCGCCTGTCCCGTTTGGCTCTTTTGCATCAGAATTCTTGTCTAAAGGCAAAGAAAGATGCCCAACGGATTTACTTTACCGAATTGACCATCCCAGCCTTGCCTTATTGGCCTATTTGATTCACCTTTGCTTTTATTGTTTATTTTATTTTATTTTCACTTGCTACACACGGGACAGACGTGACTGGGGGAAAGAAAAAGAGCGGGGAAGAGGGGCGGGGATAAAGGGCAACAACCAACAAAACAAACAGACAAAAAACACATCTATCAATCACCTGGATCACCTGCTGAGAAAGAAAAAAGAGAAAACAAGCAAAAAAAGAGCAACATAATAAACAACATCATGATGATCTATGGGAATATAACAGTAAATACTAAATATTGAATATCATTGTGCAGCCCCGTCCTCCAGGGCATGAAGCAGGTATGGAGGAGATCAAGACTCCAGACATCCAGAGGCCCCCAGAACACAAGAGACCAAGGAAGACCAACAGAGGGGCAGCTGCGCCACTGTCCCAGAAAGAGCTGAGGAGAGTCCCAGATGAGGGCTCACTCAGCAGCCGCGGAGCAGAAGCCAGAGGGAGTTGCAGTGACGCGCCCGTGAGCTCCGCCGGCAGCCAGCCGTGCCTGAGTGACCGAGCCCCAGGCCGAGAGGCCGGGGGCACCCCACCTCCGAAGTGGCCCGAGCGAGCCCCAGGCTCCAGGCCCCGATAAGCGGCCGCCAAGGAGTGAGCCGGTGTGTACCTGGACGCCCATCCCCGGACACAAAGAACCACCAACGCACCGATGTCTGAGGGGGTCCGCCACTGGCAGGGGAAGTGGTGGTAGGGGGAGATAGGCCTCCAAACCTTGGAGGGCCTGAGATGTCCCCAGAGAGGTGGCGTCTGATACCCAACCTGACATATAGACACAGACATACAGGCACACACAGACACAAACATCCATTCCCCCCCTCATGCTCTCATATGCACTTACTCCACACTCAACCAACGTGGAGACAGACATAAAGAGACGCTGTACACACGATCACACTCCCCAAGCGTACTCTAAGCCCCGGGTCTAGGTACCCTTGCCCCTGGAGGGGGAACTGCACCCAGACCCAGGTGGTGTTTCCCTTTTCCCTGCGGTGGGGAGAAGCAGACCGCCCCGACTCCGCAGCAGCAGGGAGGCCCCACACTCCAGACCGCAGTCGGACGGCCAACTCCTCCTCCTAGCCCCCCCGCTCCAGCAGGCCGCAGAGAACGGGGGTGAGAGAAGACTCCAAACCTCCCTCCACCCGCTCATATGTAGTGTTGATGCATGTGTGTTCTAAGGTGCATTTAAAACCCAGGAGGACATGGAGCTACCTGCCAGAGAGCAGCAGGTAAGCGCATAGTCCCTCCTGCTAGCCCTCAATGTCTACGTGTATTTAACATTGAGAGGTGGGCAACGACGCCAGGGGTGAGGTGTACACCCTGATGGCCTTTTGGAGTCCATGTAGCGTGCCCAAGGAAGAAAGAAAAAAAAAAGAACTTTCACACTAAATACATAACAAAGAAAGTGTTTTGAGGGACACACTCACTCACACACACACACTCACACTGTGCTCTGTTTCAGTGTGTTTTGTTACAGATGTGTTTTATTTGTGCTTTGTCCTCTACTTTCATCTTTTTTCCTATTATTTCTACCTCCACGTATCTTCTTGTCTTCCTTATCTTCCTCTACCTCCACTTTTTATTCATGTAATTGTTATGTGGTTATGTGATGCGTTTGTTTTTGACTTTTGCTGCCATGTCTCTCTTGGAAATGAGATTTTTACCTGGATAAATAAAGGACTAACATCTTCTTCTCCTTATCTCTTTCCTTTCCTGCCCATTAGCTCTGGTATTGTTAGACTACGTAGATAGAAAAGAGCTAAAAAGAGGAGCCTGTAGTTTATAGAGCTGCTCTTGACAAGCAAATAGAGCCAACAGCGCTTCCAGACCACGGTTCTGCTTGCTAATGCTCGAGGACAGGACAGCTTCACAAAAAGTAAAATATAAAAAAATATAAGAAATCACCTAAAATAAATATGAGAGGTTGTTTTTGATCAGTTGTTGTGAGAGTGTGTGTCAGATTGTGTGTGTGGTAAAGGCCTCAGCATTACCACACGTTAGGCTGAGTTTAGCCTGTTTGTCGGGCAGATGGTGTCCACAGTGAGGGCAGTGTTTTCCACCTCTGCAGAGGTAGCATGAGTTTGTGTCTGACAGAGGGAGCGGGTCAGAATTATTCTTAGCAGCTACAGACACTTTCTGATTTTCAGCGCTACCTGTCCCAGATTTTTACATTTATCCTAATTAAACCTTTAATCTGAGTCGAGGTTTGCACATTAAAACTTTTTGTTTTTTAGGAATATGCAAATATTTTCTCAACATTTCTGTGGTTACCACAGTTATTGCCTTATAGTGACATCCGACTGTGTCTCGGTCTCAGCATGTTTATTCCCAGCTGTTTTGATCCAGCGCTCTGAAAGCTGAAGCTAACGAGGTGCTGAACACGTTACAGTAGGAACCAGAAGGTGACGAACTGATGAACGGGGTTAGGGAATAAAGCAGACACACCAAGAAGATGAAGCTGAAGCTTTGTGAAATTATTTAAAAAACACTGAAAAGCTAGTGCATGTTTAATCTATGCAGCTCGTGACGAGTCACAGTAATGAGTTTCCTCTTAGGAAAGTCAGAAATGAAGATAAAAGCCTGTTTTTAACGTCTCATTACAACAACGAGATGTTAAAAGTCTTTAGTTTCCACAATATTCACCCAAGAGATTTAAGAGATTTCCTTTTATATGGTTCCAGAAACGTCACTTGTGTTCTAATAGCACCTTAATTTAGTCGGATGTTTGCAGCCTTTGGCCACAACTATTTATTATCTGTGTGTGCTCTGCCAAGCCAGCTTGTTTGAGCAGTTA
>NC_138959.1:30094357-30164357 GCF_965226115.1 Aulonocara stuartgranti
TGGTTTTGTTTTGTTGTATTTATCTGCGACACCTTAAAGGCCGGCCCATGAAAATATGGTTGGACATTAACTGGTCCGTGGCGCACAAAAGGTTGGGGACGGCTGCTTTACAACACTGATAACTTTGGTTTCCACTTGCTTGTTTTTTCTGCTTTGACTGTAGGCTGATGCCGGGGCGATCGTGGCTCAAGAGTTGGGAGTTCGCCTTGTAATCGGAAGGTTGCCTGTTCAAGCCCCGGCTCCGACAGTCTCGGTCGTTCACCCGTTGCCTACTGGTGGTGGTCAGAGGGCCCGGTGGCGCCAGTGTCCGGCAGCCTCGCCTCTGTCAGTGCGCCCCAGGGTGGCTGTGGCTGCAATGTAGCTGCCATCACCAGTGTGTGAATGTGTGTGAATGGGTGGATGACTGAATGTAGTGTGAAGCGCTTTGGGGTCCTTAGGGACTAGTAAAGCGCTATATAAACACAGACCGTTTACCATGATGTTCAGCAGACGATCCAGGTTTGAGTTCAGATATCTGCTATGCACAGCATCAACAGTGCAGTTACACCGAGGGGTCCTGTCACGTGCTCTGAGTGCTTGTGTAGAGCAGACTAAGTGCTGTGAAAGAACCATTCAGCACTGACTCTGTGTGGCACAGCTGTTGAAGAACACTATGTGGAAGCACTGCTGACTCACACAATAGGACTGAATATTCCCAGCTTATATTCCATGTGTGGTTCTCATAGGAAGTAAACAAGCTGCCTTCTGAGTGTTTCGAATGATGTTTCACATTTTGTTCATAGTTATTTGAAAAAATTATAATAACTTCACATCAGTTTCAAGGATTTCAGGAATGTTTCAGTTAAATATGCAGCAGAGTTTGTATATTTGGCAAATTACTGCATATCCTCTGTTTCCATTAGCTGTTAACATACAGACTTATGATAGTATTTAAATATAAATCACTGCATCACATTTAAAACCGTCTGCATGCAGCTATTCTGTCAAAACTGTGTAAAGCTTCACATAAGTGTAATGCACTATTAGAAATGTTACTTATGCACCAGCATTAGATCTCAAACACTGTAAAATCTTGTTTAACCTGTGGTATGCAAGAAATAGACAACACTGTCAGTATTTCACTGGAATCTGCTCGAGTCTTCAGACTGAAGCACTTTGCAGATAAACTCACTCGATATTATTTTGTATTAACCTGCCTCAGAGGTGCTGGAGTCAGTGCAGGACTGGTAACACTGTGCCATCAGGGAGGTGGTGTTACACCTGTCTGCACACCAATCTATGAGTGAAGGGCTCAGTAGTGCCCCACTCAACAACATCACACCAGCCAGAGCACACACAAAGCTGCAGCAATGCAAATGTAGAGGCCATTACGAGTCGCACTGCTTTGCCATAGAGCATAAAAATAAGCTGACACCAAAGATGAAAGTTGTGTTACTCGTAGTTAGATGCATGATCCCTGCAAGAAAGCTGCTGCACGCACAAACTGTCCCAAAGGCGGTCTTGATATTTAGATGCATTACAACTTTGCAAAAAAACACAAAAATAGTTAGTACTCATGTAAAAATGGCGTCTGGTGTCATCCCAGTGCCACAGTCTCTTGTTAAAGATGCACTTAAAATGCTAAAGTACTTTGCATGACAACAAAATACTGTAATAATTACAATATTGCAATATACTGCAATATTACACATGAGAAGCTTGGGTTGAACCACAACAGTCTCAGCCGTTAATGTGATTTGGTGCTTTATAACTAAAATGAAAAGGTCTGGAGAGTTTTGTGATCACGTCTTTCATCATTTTGGTCCTTCGCCTCGACGAGTTGTGTCCACAGGCAGACGCATGAACATCTGTCTCTGTGTTTGTTTCTCTACAGATGTGTACCTGTGGTGAGAGGCATCTGTCAGGCTAGGAGAGCTGAGCTCTGGATGGTGTTTCTGGTTCTGGTACAGGAAGGGTGTGGCCAGAGTGCATGAGTGTAGCCAGGTGCTCTTCAGACTGCAGCTTTTCACATGTTCACCTGCTGCTGTTCAAAGCCCAGAGCTTCAAATCCCTCCTGCAGGCATCTTTGTGTCGTGGTTGGGATCTGGTTGGGGTCATACATTTTCACTACATGGCCAACGTGTGCATTTCCATTTCACCAGGTGTGCATGGCAGGGACTGCTGCTCTTTCCAGGATGGTGTTCTCTGCATTTCATCACACAAAGCTTATTGCAGTGTCTCTGTCACCAATGTTTTTGTACGGTGTGACTCTGCTTCTCTCTAGCATTTCTTCAGGACTTCATGCTGCTTGGTAACGAGGGTTCCTGTGCAGCGCTTCATCCAGGCTGGTGCACTGTTGAGCTTCTCCAAAACAGCAGATACTCAGGGCTATTCAGCGCATGTTCAGTGACAATATTCTCTCTGGCACGCGGCTCAGAGTGGTGTTCACCTCAGCCCTCCATCTATTGTCTCTGATCCTGATTTTCTCACCGTTGATAGATTTTCCTCTGTGGTGGAGGATGGGCGAAGAGCGGACTCATTTGAAAAGAGCTGAGTAAAGCTTCTGCACCTGCATACACTCAGAAGGAGCCAGCTGAGGCGCTGTGGGCATTCAAAAAGGCTCCAGACAACATCTATGTAAAGTGTTTTGGGTGTCCAACCTGAAGACCTGAAGGCAGACCCAGGACACACTACAGACATCATGTGTCTCTGCTGGGTTGCAAATGCTCGTGTTCCCCAGAAGAAGAGCTGGAGGAGGTGGTCTGGGCATCTCTGATGACCTCTGATGACCTCTGATGACCTGGGCCAATAAGTGAAAGAAACTGGATCGGATAGTACTATCATTACTATTGCCGCCATCTTCCCCTCACTTTGCCCATCCTTGTCTCAACAGTGATACTGAACAATGACATTAATCTCTCAGTTTCTGCCCCCCCCCCCCGACCTGTGTCCCTGTGGCTGCTGGCGACACTAGTATTGATGTAAGTGCTGTTTTCTCTCATTAATTTATCAGCTCAGTAGAGGAGGGGGGCCTCCGCAGGGCGAGATAATGGCTTCCATTTGGCCAAGGTCAACAGTCAACACATTCCTCAGTCGTTCAAATATAACCACACATTAACTTGTGTCACCAATACCACACACACACACACACACACACACACACACACACACACACACACACACACACACACACACAGCTAATAGACTGTCAGTGAGCTGTCCTGCTGCCTATGACTGTTTCATCCTGTTAAAGAGGTGATATAAAGTCCCACATCTGAGAAACAGCCAAATATCAGCGTGGTTACCTTCAGACAGCAGAGCTCACCTCATCAGTATCCTTCCTGTCTGTGCATCGCTCGTGATGTTTGAGTCTGAGAGTTGTTTCCAAATGTTTTATGATCATGATCAGGTCACAGTAACGTTCTGTTGGTGCTACTCTTTAGCTGCAAATGATTCAAATTATAACTATCATCACAGTCACCGGATCTTATTATTCTGCATAACTTGTTAGGACAAAAACAAGCAGTGTGTGTGTGTGTGTGTGTGTGTGTGTGTGTGTGTGTGTGTGTGTATTGGCCAGATCAGATGGGCACTTTGGAATCAGTCAGCTATCTTCTGAACATTTCACCCACCAACTGTTTGTGCTATTTGTCCAAATGTTGACTTTACCTGCACAATTTGTGAACCATTACACAATACAGGAGCTGAGATCAATCAGTGTGCTCTGGGTTTGAGTATAGTCTTGTACGGTGAGGCCGTTGAACCTCAGCAATGGTAATGCAGCTCGAGTATGGCTACAAGAGCAATGACCTCTCCCTCCAAATATCGCACAGGGTTAAGAAAAAAGTTACATTTCCCAGAACACGTTTTCATTTCAATTCCCGATTGGTGTTAAGTAATCTATTATATGAACTACTGTGAACGTATTGTAAGACTATCAATCCAGCCTTGCTGCTATCTCTCTGCTGTCCCCGCGCTTCTGAGGGTTCACTCAATCATTAACCTAATCTACTCACTGAAAAAGTCCCACTCATGCTGTTTGCATGAGTTTGACGATAAGCTATTTGAAGTTGAATGTGGTGATGGGACAACAATTGACAAGGACTAAACTGTTTGATAATCTTTGGCTGCTTTTGATTCCTCAGAGATTCTGAAACTGGAAACGGCAGAATGAAGAGCAGCGAATCGCTTTTTAGCTTCCAAATCAAACATTTGTATTTGCTTGAAAAATTCTAATTAAAAGCTGCTTTGTTGGCGCCGCCTCACAAATCTCAGCTGAAGGTGCTGACACAGTTTACACATCATGAAATAAAAACTATGACTAATCTAGAATCTTCTATAAAGTCCAACAACTGGTCCCAGATCTCCCCAGAGGCCCACAAGTGTTAAACACAGGCCTGATAGTTTTAAACTTTCACATTTGTTTTCTGTTTCTTTAAATGAACGATGGTTTCAGGGTTTTTGCAGATTTTGTTTATTTTCTCTTGCTCTCTATTTTGAAAACCACACAGAGCAGTGTGACTGTAATTCAGCTTAATGCAGCACAGGGAGTCCTAATGTACCTCCTCACATTCACTACTGATAGTAAAGGCAGTTATCATTCATTATCCCTGAGTGATTACACACTCTGATGATCCTCCACAAGTTTGCAGCTCTTCCTTTTTAGCTCAGCTGTTCTTCAGTGTTTTTGTCCCTGACGCTCAATGTTTTATAAAGCCACACGTCTGGATGCATTTTACATATAATAACACATTCAAAATTTAAATTCTGATTTTCCATGAATGTAACAGCAACATTAAACCAATATTAATAAAATATTACTGAAGGCGGCTCCTTTTATTCAAGTCCGATTTGAAATGCGCTATTTTTATATTTATGGTGTTGTGTTGGTACATTCATCTACAGTCTGCTTCTCTTCTGTTTTAAACGCCACTGATTTCCACACTGTAGTAAAAGAATTAGAGGCTATAACCAGCACAGCCACACATCTAACACATCGTAATGTCCTGTAATGTGGCTGCTGCTGTTTTATGAGATAAACCTTTAACCAATCAGAAACGAAAATGTGAAAATAAACAAACAAAAGGAGAAAAGTCTCAGATCTGCAGGTACACAAAAAACTACCGCGTTGGATATAAACATGTGCAAAATATATATTCAGGTGTAACAGACACAATATGACGTGTGTATGAAGTTTGTTCATTCTGCACTACAGCTCAGCGTTTAGACACCACGTGTCGCACTTTTACTCGCACTGATTCTTTGTTAAATGTACTTCTGTTAAACGTCCGAATAATGAGTGAGTTTGAACCTGACCAGAGCGCGTCGGTTCTTGTTGTTTTGGGTTTTCTGTGATTATTTGGACTGATTATAATTCTTCCTGCTTCTTGGCGGATCTTTCACGCGTTGCTGGATGTGCGAGAAATGCTTCATTTACAACGTTTCATTTTCAGACAGCAGAGAAAAGAGTTCACAGACCAGCTGAGCTGCATCCAAACGTTTGGATTGATTGTCAGAAAATAGTTTATTAGACATCAAACAAAACTGAATTTGCGCTACATTGATTATTTAATAAAATGTCACATAAAAAACACACGCCGACACACACACACGCAAAACAAAACAAAAAGAACTAAAAAACACGCTATAAAAACACGTATATGCTACAGTACAGAGAAACTGATCTACAGGCATACTATTCATCTGAAGAACATCTCTCTCTCTCTCACACACACACACACACACACACACACACAAAATTACGCATATGTACACAGGTTCAACAAAGAAGACAGTTCTGATGAAAGGCACTCGGGTTTGAGGGGCTGACTTGTCTTAGTATTACATCCGGAACCAGTCTATCAATCTGCAAGTCACCAGGCTGGAGGAGGAGGAGGAGGAGGAGGAGGAGGGGGAGGAAGGAGTTACAGCGACGCATGAGAGCTTCAGTGTCTGAGGCAGATCTTTATGGAGCCTGTGTTTCAGAACTGGGGGTTTAGTGTGAAGTCCTCGTCGTCCTCTATGTCCAGTTCTTGGTCTGTGTCGTCTGACACGTCAGAGTCCAGCTCTGTGTGGGCCTGCTGTCGGGACACACAGTGTCCCGCTTGCGCCAACTCGGGGGCCGAGCCTGGCTGCCTCTGCTCCTGGTTCTGGATTCCGGCAGCCTCTATCATCTCATCTCCTTTCTTACCTCTGGAACTGTTATCCTCCACCTCCCTCTTAGGATTCTCCTGGTGAAAGCGAACCCCGTGGATTAGGAGACGGTACGAGTGTATTGTATATGAAGGAGTGAAAGGAAGGTAGGGCGACATCAGTCACCGCTGCTCACCTGCTTTAGTCTTCGCCACTTCGCACGTCGATTTTGGAACCAGGTTTTAACCTGAAAGGAAATGTTCAAAAAAGAAAGAAATGAATGATCTTCCTTCTTTAAATATTAAAACTCTGAAAGGATGTTTCTTATGCGCAAACTCGTCCGTAAGATTTCTGGCGTCAATTAAAAATTCGGTTTGTCCGCTGTTCACGTGGAAGCGGTTTGAATTCATTTTGGATCAAGGCCACATTGAATCAAATCAGCACGCAGCACAAATATTACACACACACACACACACACACACACACACCCATCGGTAATTCGCTACAAATTCCAACCATTCGCAGCCAGTAAATAGCTTTCTAGTAATAAAGTAGCAAAATCTAGTGTTATGCTACATTTCAAAAACGGAATAAATAAATGTATAAAAGTGTTTCATCGAAAATTGCGGCCGATCCTCCGGAGATCCTTCCAAACAGCTGCAGGCCATTACGGCACATGTGTGTGAGCCAGACCGGGCTCCGCTCACCTGTCTCTCGCTGAGCTGCAGCATCTTGGCCAGGCGTTTCCTCTCCGGAGGTGACAGGTACTTCTGCGTCTCAAACTTCTTCTCCAGCTCGATGGTCTGGTCGTTGGAGAAGCGCACCTGGCCGCCTTTTCTCTTATGTAAGGGCCGCTGGATGAACGGCGTCCACAGCAGAGGCTTCCCTGTGGAGAGATCCCACAGAATGCACCGTGTTTGAAATACATGAAATAAAACGAAATATTTATTTCTGGCTGTGACAAACCTGCCCGCTGTCGAAAAAGAAGCTACAGCATATAAACCTTCCTGCTGCCATCTGACATGAAACGAATTAACAAAACACGCTACTACGCGACAGAAACACGGTACATTTGTACTGTGTTATATTAGGCCCACTGACGGCATTTTCACTCACGTGAAAAACGTGAATACGCGTTTGAACTCTTGCGATAAGTGAATTTTATCCACATGAAAATATAAGACAACACATTTCAAACATTTTCATTAAAAGCTCCGGAGCTGACGGTACAGCCTATACGCAGACATGCGCAGTGCAGAGACATCGAAAAATCGAACTATTCGGTCACAGAGAGAAGACGTGTTTTAGACTCTGTGGCCTCTCCCGGTCACCAGACAGCTGCGGACTCCAATGTGGAAAGGTTTGAGAGTTTATTATTTTTCAGGATTAATTATTGGATAACTATTATTTGGATTTATGTATTTATTTATTATTATTATTATTATTATTATTATTATTATTATTATAATAATAATAATAATAATAATTATTATTATTATTATTATTACTATTATTATTATTACTATTATTATTATTATTATTATTATTATAATAATAATAATAATAATAATAATAATTATTATTATTATTATTACTATTATTATTATTATTATTATTATTATTATTATTATTATTATTATTAATAATAATAATAATAATAATAATAATTATTATTATTATTATTATTGTTATTATTACTATTATTATTATTATTATTATTATTATTATTATTATGTAACAGATGTAAAACTGTAATGAAGAATTTCTGATGGACAGGGCATAAACAGGAAGAAAAAGTGGAGACTATTAGTTACTAAATAGTGGGAAATGTGCGGGATTAAATAAGCTTGCGCTTCTTTCTACTGCATTGTGAAATAAATGTAAGTTATTTATAATTATTATTGTTTTGTTTGTCTCTTTTTTCTCTGTTGTTGTTATAATATTTTAACATGTTCAAAATAAAGATTTCATACAAATACAAATGATTATTATTATGATTATTATGATGTTTTACGTGTTTGTTGTTTTACACCGGTGCTGATTTTAATGAGGTTCAAAATCTCCAAAAGTCTCGATGTGCTTTTCAAAGTTTATACCCTAAAACTCGATTAGAAATGAACATAATTCCTAATTTACTGCGGATTAATGAGGGGAAAGGATCGGTGCTGTTGAAGAGATTTATTGGAGCGAAAGGCCGCTGGGTGCAATCAGAGGTGCTTTTGTCCTGTCTGCTTTCCTCCCCGGGTGATGGCCGGGAACAAACAACGGCAGCCTGCAGCCTGCTGCGAGCTGTCTTTTCAGGAAGGTCGTGACAGTGAAAACTATGGCCAAATATCCGCTTCATGTGCTTCCTGCTTTGCGGTGTGATTATAGGCAATGGCATCCACCAACAGACACTCCTGTGCTCAGCTCTGACACAATATGAATGTTTGTGGTCGAAACTGCTGTCAAAGACCTTCTTATTGCTGCGCTTTTCCCAAGGAAGTTAGCCAATCCAGCCCCAAGAGACACTGAGCGAAAATACAAGTAGCCTACAGGAAAGGTTGAGTAAAAATCAATTTGCGGCGAAAATGAAGGAAATGACATCAAATGAAACATTTTCACTGAATATGTGAGAAGTTTGTGTTCGTGCCGTTTACGCTCGGCTAATAAAGATCTGTGAAACTGGAATGATAAGCGCTAACTCGTTATAATTGTGGTAATTAAGCACGCGCACTTCTGTTTGAAATATTTCGCACTCACAGTTTTTGTTGGCTTTGTGTTACTTTGTAACTTTCTGCCGTTGGCGCGCGCAGACAGTCTCATCAAATCAGAGTATTAAGGTGATCGCTGTAAATAGATGCACAGATGTGGCGGTTGGGATAGCTCGTTAATAACAGTTTCATAAAACTGTGAGTGACGGAGATCGGAACACTGCGGGCTGCTTAAAATAGCCAGAGGAGGTGTGCGCGGTATTTATAGAGCACAGCTTCTTTAATCCGCTGTTCGACAAGACATATCATACGAGATGATTACAGATGATTGTAGGCGCTGAAACCAATCATTGTTCTCCTCCGGCAATCTCAGCTCGTGCTTGTTTGTCGTCTGTCTGAAAGGTCAGCTCAGTTGGGAGGACACGACTGTAGCTGCTGTTAGGAGGACTTTATCTTTCTCATAAGTCCCCATTAGCTCTCTGTTTGCCTTATTTTCTTCTCGCCGCCAACCATAAAGAAAGTCAGCCACATCCTCGCGAGCCCGGCAGAGGAAGTGCAACAATATGTGAAAAACGGATCCCGGGCTATCAGAGGCCGAGTGTTTCCTGAATATGTCTGTATTGAGGATGTCGATAAAATAATCAGCAGCGTGCAGCGGGCTCCCGAGGAAGCGGCTGGCCGGGGTGAGACAGGAAAACATTTAACAGCTTCTGAAACCAGATTTACTCCTATCGACAGGCTCACAGCTTCCGCTATGAACGGAAAAAGGCCCGGCTTGTTCAGCAGCACACAGTCAGACGGTCCGCTTGTCACACTATACTTAAGAGGACCATCACTTCTGGCCTCTAACACGGCGCGCAGCGTGTGTGATGGCTTCAAGCACCCCGGGAACATCATGTAAAGCAGCTTTCACGGCTCCATACTCACACAGCCGATTTCACTAATACTGCTAATAATTATTATCATAATAATAATAATAAAAGACTTGTGGTAAGCTCATGGTCAGTCAATACCCTAGAGAAAAATAACCCAACTACTTGGTGCTCAAAAGTATATGACGCACACACACACACACACACAGCAGTGAAATAACAAGTGATTTAGGGCCTGGCTATGTTTTAGTCACTGGCTGACTCGGTCCTCTGATGTTTCAGAACAATGGGAGTCAGGAAAACGAGTCAAGGTTGCCATGCACCTCCCTATCACCACCAGCAGCAGCACACTGAATGGATATGCCTGCTGCTATTGTGGCCCCAAATACGTCTGTCACAATAACAATGTGACTCATGTGTGCGTGGTCGCGCATCGTGCACAAATGTTCTTGTGAGACCAAAATGAGCTGAAGGCTTCGCGAAGACGCACAAAGTGTGTCCTCGACTCTAAAGTGTGTTTAAGAGGAGCAGTGCAAGTGTAGATGATCTTGAGTTCGACATGCATGACCAAGCGTGATGCTTATGCAAAAATGGTTTCGCTGCGACTGAAACGAAGCTTGTGAAGACATTAAAGTTTTCATGCAAAGAGCAGAAAGTTGTCTTACTGCCACATCATCCAAGTGTATATGTTGCCGCGAACAGATTTCAGGTTCACCTAAATTGTCACTGAGCGATATAATGTCCAATAATATATGATTTATTCATTTTACAATGCAAATTGTGAATATATGACCTTAACTATTTTAAGGGTCCTGATTTCCAGTGAAATAAAACCAGCAGTGCAGACTTGAGGAACTGAGTTTAACTGGCGCATTTCCACACAGGAAAACAAGAAACGTGATGCTGGCTGTCTGACGGCAAGGCAGCAGAAAAGGAGAAAATGGATATGTTTGCTAACAAATGATAAGACCAATATCAATGATGGAAATGAAATGGAACTCACCGAGAGGGTCGTGCCTGAGCAGCGCCTGTGCGTACTCCCCCATGGAGCGGTGGTGTTGCTGGTGAAACGGGTAAAAGGAGCCGGTGAAAGCCCCCGCCGAGGCGTACGTCGCCGTCAGCGCAGCGTGGTGGGACAGCGCGGGGTGGATCGGCGTGGGTTCATAAATCGGGGTTCTGTACGGCGAGATCAAACTTTTGAAGGACGAGTTGGGAGACGGGAGAGTCGGCGTGGGGATGACCGGAGTGGAGCAGGAAGATGAAGACGTTGGCGATGAAGAATAGGACGGAGATGTGGAGGTGGTGGTGGAGGTCCTCCCCAGAATGTCCTCGATGTAGAAGGGGGTCGGGTGTGCCGGCTGAATTGGGGTCGGTGCGTAAAGCGGGACGCTCATGATGCCGATCACCGCTGCTGCGCACTGGATCCAAACTAGGGGAGAGCTTCGCGTCTTTAGTCCCGCAGCCTTCCTCTTTCTATCACAGCAACTTTTTATGAGCCGCGCTAACCTCTGCTCAGCCAGTCCCGAAACACAACGACCAGAGCCTGTTTCCGAGCTGCTCGGGAGACCGTTACACTGTTTTAGTGTCCATCAGGTTGCTGCGGAGCTGCCACTCTGTTCAACTGTTGCTGCTGTTATCTGTCTGCAGCCGAAGGAGGGAGGAGATAAGTGGACGGCCAACTTCCTGCAGGTGGCCGGCGGCCGTTTCTGATTGGCTTGCACGCAGTTCTTAACGAACTCCACAGTGGTCGGATGACAGGAGAGGGGAGATAATTGTGTTTCAGAAGAATCGACGCGACGCAAACAGGTAATCAGAAAACAGACGAATGTAATGGAACAGAGCCGGCGCTGAGAGTAGCTGGGTCTGAAAATGCAAGTACGGGCCCGCTCACACTTCAGCCTCCTCACGGTCACACTCCTAAGAGTGTACACCGCCCATAATGTTTGAGTAAAAGTCACACTCCTACTCAGCTCAAAACTGTTTGCATTTACCCAAAGCACCTCAATCAAAACTTGCATGCAAAATCATATTACTGGATCATGGCCGAATAATGAGTGAACATCCGTTTATTGTTGCAGTATCTGCATACTGCTGTGTCATATATGTATTAGCACAGTGATATGTGTAACTCGGCACAATAAGAAATACGTTTTCACATAAATGAAATATAAGAGCACATGCACTGTTACACAGGAGGAGCGTACAGCGTTTTCGTGACCTTGTCTGTTAGCAGTCTCAGATGATTTAATGGTAACTTTGAGGAGATTTTGCATTAGAGCCGGGCTTTCAAAGATAAGATAAGTGTGATTTGAAATGATAGTTCTCACTGGTTTTGCTCCAGGAAGTATCATGTCACAAGTCAGCGGATTGGCCCACGAGGGTCCAACTGTTTAGGTTCTCCCAGCCAGAGATCGGCATCATTGCTTTATGCAAAAAGACATTCCCCGTGGTTTGGCACCACGCTGAAGTGAGACAGTTAGGCAAAGAGCGCGATGATCCACTTGTGTGAATAACATTTCTTTGGCAACATTGTTTTTAAAAATGTTGAACAAATGTTGAATGTCAGATGGAAAACCCACGTGAACAGAGCACAGACAGCACGCAGCGCTGCTTTTATACCCACACACACACCTTTGTGTAGTCAAACGGGCCGCAGCCTTACCTTAACAGTGTAATAGAGGCCGACTGCGATCCACGGCCCCAACGTTGCAGCTCAATCAAGTGGGATTAACTCCTGATTTGAATGTTTGGAGTTTTCCTGTGAAATCCACTGTGGGATGAGATAGCAATAAACGCTCGTGTATGTAACGGCTCACTAAGTGATTGGATGTTAAACAATAACCGGAGACTTCTGCTTTAGTCACAGCGGGGCCCAGCTGCACGCGCGCAGGGCCTCGCGACATTTTATCATCACGCGAGTTCATTAATCGTCGCTGGAAACGGCGACTCGCACCTGGGAGCCGGACGACGGCGTTTATCTGCTCGCTCCCCGAAACCAGCCGCCGGCTCGATTTCCTGGCGCGCGCCCCCGTCTGCCAACTTTCTAACGGCTGTAATTTAGATAAAGTGGAGCAAACAGCCTTAAAGACATCAAAGACATCCACAAAACGGCTAATATTTGGACTGAGACAATCATTGCAGCTCATTGATCCGGCCAGCCTCCCGTGGCGTCAGACTCCGGGCCAAAAACCCGCTGATAACTCGAGTGAGCCGCCCCCCGGCAGCTGGCGCCATATATCTGCCATTGTCAGTGCAAGCCACTCAGTCTCCTCCTCACGAGTCAACAGTATCCCGATTATCAAACGCATCGGGATGTGCCCGGCCTTCCTTTGTTCGAGTTTGGAATGACCGAGGAAACGTAACCATGAGAAACGGCACAGAGCATGCGCTATGGAAATGAAGCAGCAGGTGATACTCGGAAAATTAGAATAAGTATAACCATGCATACGCACTCTGTACTTGGTTTGGGCCCCTTTTGCACGAATTACTGCCTCGATGCAGCGTGGCGTGGATGCTACCAGCTGTGGCGCTGCTGAGGTGTTACGGAAGATTGTGGCCACACTTTGCACGATATTTGAATTCCTCGAGTTTCACCTGTGGATGTCTTCATTGTAGTGGGAAGCTTAGAGGCAAAGAAATAACAGTCCACGCGTGAGTTTGGACGAGCCCAGGGGGCTTTTTTACTTAATCATGTGCATCACTGCACTGAGCAGGACTCAAGGAAGACTTTGTAAAAGACATTTTTACAACAGTGAACAGGCAGCCGATAAAAACAAATCAGATCCTAAACTTACAACAAAAACTTCACAGGTGTTCGGTGCCACAGACACTGATCTCGCCGTTCCCTCGCAGCTCCTCGCCGATCATACGATCAGGTTATTTACTCTTCACAAATCTGTGCAGGTCCAGCAACATGGTAACCTGCTGAGTCTCCTTTGCTCCCGTTTCTCATTATATGACTGTTTGCTTTACAACTTTTAATGTAAGGTGTCATGATGTTCAAACTAAAACTGAAGAGTATGAACCAAAAATCTGTCTTTACATGAAAGGAAACCCCTTCCTCTTCCCTCTGCATCCTGGTCCCGGTCAGGTGACTACCTTCTTTGGCTTCGGATGATCCTCCTCCGGGTCTCCCTCTGAGCAGGTCTTCAGCGAGCGCAAGACGTGTTCCAGCGTCCACTGCTCCTCGTGTAAGGCGTGCTCCTCCAGAGTGAACGGACCCTGCTTTGTTCTGACCAGCTCCTTCACATGAGCGCAAGAGGACAGAGCTGCAGCACACAGACAGCGTTACTCAGCAACACGCCGTCGATGGAAAGGTGAAACAGGTGGAAGGCAGTCTCACCTTTTCCCAGGTCATCCACCAAACTTCTGACATAGAACCCACCACCACACTCAATATCTGCAACACGAAGGAAAGCGAAACATTCAGCCAAAGAGGACACAACACCTAAAAGCCTGTTGTGTGATGCAGCGTGTCGAACCCAGAGTGAAGAGAGGAGGCTTGAACTCCTGCAGGGTCAGGCTGTACACCGTGACGGGCCTGGCCGGTTTGGCATCGACCTTGTGACCTTTCTTCAGCAGGACAGACAGACGTTGGCCATCCTTTTTTAATGCCGAGTATCTAAAACGATTATAAGAAAAGAGTTGGTTACAAAATACACACATTTAGCACCAAGAACTGTTTTTATGTGAACTCCATGTATAATGACACAAAGGCACTGCTTCCTGCATCAGTGAGAATCAGCACTGCAGTGAGCAAACAGTGACCTCCAGAGGCTTCATAGGTCACTGCGCTACACTAATAAGACGAAAAACCCTCAAATGTTTAAAGAACTGGACCATTGAGAGGCCTTTCATTCATTCTCCCAGGGGACACGAACGGCATTAAAGGACACACGATCGGTTTACTGCAGCTGGACATTTAGATCTCAGAGCCTCTTCACACAGATCTGGGTCCACACATCACTTCTTAGCCTTTACAACAATTAGTCATTACGGCTCTCTGATCATATCATTAACCTGTAACATGCCATCAAACTGGCTGCACATTCAGAGAAAACTGGTTTCAGTTCAGCCACTTGTTGAAGCCTCTGGCGTCTACTGCAGCGTGTTGTGCGCTCTGCCGTGAAGGCGATTGGCTGCAGACTCCCATCTCTGCAGGGCCTGTGCGCCTCCAGCACACTGGGGCGTGCAGCTGGGATCTCAGCTGACCCTTCTCACCCTGGACTCAGTCTGTTAGACCTGCTCCCCTCAGGCAGGAGGCTCCGGCCCAGTCGCACCAGAACCTCATCATAAGAACAGTTTCTCCTCTGCTGTTGGACACATGAACAGTAACATATGACTGGTCCCACCCCAAACACATGGCCACATACTTCTCTGCATCTGTTCCACTTTTGCACTCATGTATATAGTAATCTGCTTAGCACTTTTCATTTTTATGTTTATTTAAGTGTTTGCCTTCATTTCCTAATGTTGGAAAGCTGCTCAACATTTGGCAATAAAACCTTTTCTGATTCTGATCTTTGCTTGTGTAGACTCAAAATGATGACACGGCTAATGTCCCTCAGAAAATGGAAACAGCTTCTCCACACATGGATGTGTAGGCCTACTTTAACAATCACACTCATTTTTGTGGTTCCCTGATTTGGATTTTCCTGCTGCATCAGCCAACCTGGCACATTCCTGGAAGCGTCTGTGATAAAGCTGGTGAACCGTGCAAAGCTGTCATCGCGCCTCTGAGTTCAATTCATGCACCTTCATGTAAGGTAAGCATCGAACCACTGCACCACGGAGCCACTAAATGACTGCAACCCCCAAAAAGGAAGCTCACATGAACCCCACGTTTATGCATCTACCATCAAATCCAACACCATCCCAAACAAGCGCAGTAACAGAGGACGTGAAGTCCTGAGCTGCTGCTCGGAAAGTTTAGGTTTCGTTTTCTGTAAAAGAAGATTTCATCTTAAGAAATAAACGTTTCGTTTGATCTAATTAAAGCTTCAGACGTTTGGATGTTGACTCACAGCGGAGGCACTTGCATGATGTCACCAGTGAAAGCTTTCAGCTTTTCCTCGACGTCCAGCCTGGTTATGTGTTCTAGAAAATGTATGAAAACATGACTCACTGAGAGACAGACGGTAAAGGAGAAACCGAAGTTTGCAGATTATCCTGCTGTGTCGATGGATCTGAAAGATCGAATTTACCAAAACCTTTCTCCAGAGTCACGCTGCCGGTGGCATCAAGAGTGTCTGTTGCTTTTCCAAACTCTCCAACGGCAACGTATTTCTGAAAAACACACAGCATGTGTCACGTTTGTGTCACACCAAGTTCATCCACAGTTAACAAGTTACAGGAATCATTCATGCATTTGTCATCGCAGACATCTAAAGTTCACGAGGCGTTCGGGTCTGTTGAGAAGCTGTATTGTATACACAATGTCCTTATCAATAGATTTGCATGTATACTTGTACCTAAAAAAAAGTGCTTCTCTACACACGCAGAGGTTTGTGTTGTGGTTTCTAACAGCTCGTTAGTACCTGTTAGATCTGCTACCATGAAAGCAGGAACAGACCAATCAGCACGTATCGACACAATGCTAGAAGTTCATGGGGGAAACAGACTTCACTGTGACACAAACTAAAGGACGCGTCGTTTTATTTGGAACATGTCAGTGTGCATCTGCTAAACCAACATGTTTGGCTTCATCCAGGTGACGACATACGGTAGAGTCAGAGCCTGGCTGTGCTCGTCAGCATGCACAATAAACAACAATCAGACACGCGCAGCAGTGCAGCTCTAACCTGCATTCATGCCTCGCACTTTTCACCAGACGTCAAGGTTTAATGCACATTTTAGTTTAGTTCAAACAGCAGTGAAGCAAACTGACCTTTGACCCAGTCAACATTGTGCTGAGCATTTTGGTGCCGTTCCCAACACCAACAACTGAAACAAAGAGAGTCCAATGATTAAAGTCCTGCTAGCGCCCCCCACAGGTTGAAGTGTTCACTGAACTCACTTTTAATTCATTCATCAAAGTTCACCAAACTCAGAATATACTGAAACATTTATATTTAGTGCTCATCTTCGTGCTTTGTTAAGTTGATAACAACCTTTATTCCCTTCTTCATGACATCATCACCTGGGACTTTGCAAGCAGCAGTGAAGCGGCTGCTTTTCCCTCAGACTGACCCAACATCACCTCAAGGTTCAAGGTTCTTTATTATTTGTCACATGCATAGTTATACAAGTATAACACACAGTGAAATGTAGCTGACTGACTGAACAGCTTTTCTTATGCTTACGGACGAGGTGGAGGCGTGCTCTCGTCTCGCTGTGCTGCGGGGCGCAAATCAGACAACACGGCATCGTGCTGCAGGATGTTGTAGCAGCCATGCTGGTTAAGAGCCGTCTTCCTTGGGCGAGACGCTTCACCCGTTGCCTACTGGTGGTGGTCAGAGGGCCCGGTGGCGCCAGTGTCCGGCAGCCTCGCCTCTGTCAGTGCGCCCCAGGGTGGCTGTGGCTACAATGTAGCTGCCATCACCAGTGTGTGAATGTGTGGATGACTGAATGTGTAAAGCGCTTTGGGGTCCTTAGGGACTAGAAAAGCGCTATATAAATACAGACCATTTAATTCAACCACAGTGAATTAATTTTTCCTAAAATTATGGGTGTGGCCACTTTGCCAGACGTACCAGCACAATCAGCAGGGTTGTCTGGCAGGTTCATCTCTGCTAACTGGAGTCAATGGACCGGCCTCCTGCACTTTTAGCTGCATAGGTGCTTTATAAAACACTTTAATAAAGACAAGAACTACAGTTGGGCTCATAGGTTATAAGGAAAATCGAGTCCTATGATATCATTGTTCAACGACAGTGGTTTAACTTGCATTTGAAGGAAGCCATCGTTGATTTAAAAAGCACAAAAACAAAATACAGCTATCAGAGAGCAAATTACCAATGTAGTCCATTCTTAAAAAGATGGAAGCACGGGCCGCCCAGAAACACCTAAAGGCCCAAAAAACACTGAAGAAAATTTAAATGAATTCTTCATTTGAAGAAATAAAAATCCTGACAAAACATCGACTCAAGTCCCAAAAACAGTTGAAGAGCTCGGCCTGTCATTGTTAAAACCTACACCATGGTGCAAACCACTGGTTACACTCAAGACCAAGAAGGCCGGACTGCATCTGCCAGGAAACATTTAAAAGTCACAGTTCTGGAGAAAAAAATCCCACGTTGTCAGGTGAAACTGAGATAAATTTGTACAAAAACGATGGCAAGACAAAAAGTATCCAGAAGGAACTGAAGCATTATCTGTCAAACATGCTGGAAGCAGCATTATGGGCTTGTATGGCTGCCAGTGGAACTGTGCCACTTAAAGATGGTGTGACTGCTGACAAAGCAGCTCAGAGTTAGACAACCTGGGACAGCCTGTTCTACACTGCAGAAATGCAGGAAAAACACCTGATAGATCTAACGAGGTGCCCATAGACACTGAAGCTGTTTCCACTGGCACCTTGATGGAAGTGAGAGAGAAGGAAAGACAGGAGTGTGGAGGTGCTGCCTGAACATCATCAGTGATATCAGTACACCTCTCCAAGGTTGTGTTAAAAGTCCACCGGCCTCGCTCCTACACAGGTGGGTCACCTGGACCATTCCACTCTTCATAGAGGATGACGGGCCAGCACCAGGGGTACACTGCTTATGAGGAACATAGCTACATATCAAAACAATAAGAAGATCAGATTTCATGACTTTACTATATTTTATCCATAGAAAAACAGCAAGCATGTTGTCATAGAAAATGCAGGAGTCACGATGTCGCGGACTTTCCCAGGACACGCGTGGGTAGAAAAATGTGCAAAAGAAAAGAAAATGCACCTGTTACAGAAAAATGTTAAAGTCTTGAAAAAACAACTTCTAGACAAACGACAGTGTACGTCTCAGGGATTTGAGATTGTTATCAACATAAATCTATTTGATCTTAACTCTGTATAAAACGCCCCCAGACATGCATGACTGGAGCAGCCCTGGAGGTCGGGCCCTGCCGGTGCTTTACCGATGCACCCTGCCGGTGCACCCTCCAGTAAACACGGAGGGTGGGACTGACCCCCTCTCCCCCCTCCTCCCAGGGCAGGAATGACAACAGTCGCGCGTGGCCCAGCACCGGGACGTGAGCGCTAGCCTAGCCGCTTACCCAGCACCCCGCTGGCAGCGCTGTCCAGCGTCCCTCCGTGTCCCATCTTCAGGCTCTGGTTCTTCCTCTTCCGCGGGTTTGGATTTTTGACTCCCGCCTCTGAAAGATAAAGCGACACAAACGGTTTACGGTCAGCTTTCCGCAAACACCGGGCTGGACGTCCTGCTGCTGTTTGGTCCCGTTACCCTTGAGCAAAGCTTCCTTGAGTACATTTAACACGTCCGCGGAGGTCGGCCCTTGTTTTTTATATATCGCAAACAATCCGTTTAACGCCTGTAGTTGCGACAAAGAACTAGTTATCGCAGGGACGGTGTTACTGACGCTCCCGGACATGCTCGTTTCTCTTTTCTTTGGCTAATGTCCATCTTCTTCTTTTACCCTCAGTGGCAACTATGCGACCCGTTGTTGTCTTTACTGCCCCCTGCTGGTTGAGCAAGCACTCCGTATTCCTTCTGCATGAATAACATTATTAAACAACACGACGCTTAACAGCCTTCTGTTGTTGACGATCTGTTTAAGCAGTATTATAGGCAGTCTTCGCCCATCCTCACACAGATCAGGCCTGATAAAAACCAACAAACAGTTAGATAAATAAAGATTTTTTCGAAACTACGTTGACCAAAATGCTTTGCGCCAAACACTTCCTAGTTACTCTGTGCCCTGGTTTCCTTCTTCTGTCAGCTGGTCGAGCTACGACAACAATAACTGTCAGGACGACAGTTTTGGTGGAGGTCTGTGTTTTTATCTTAACCTGTAATTATTATTTTGATCGCTAGTCACGACATCCGGTTTAAACGCCTCCTTACTCTGATCATCGGTTGAAGATTTGATTGTCCCGCGCGAGCCTCTGACTCGCGTGGAGATAGCTCCTCGCGTCACTTTCATTCAAAACTGGCTGCTCAGCGTGGCTCTGCCTGTTACAAGCTACCATGTAAAATACACGTCAGTCCGCTCTAAATGCACACAGCTGTGCGGGCTGGTCGCTGCAGTGGTTACAGTTGAGTCAGTGTCGTGTGATCGTCAATTCTTTCTTAAATTCAGCAAAAGCTCGGCGTTTTCGTTATTGATTAATGCGTTTATCTTTGATGCAAAGAAAATCAACAGCACATGTATAGATAGCAGCAGTAGCAACTTTTGTCTCTCCTTCTTTTCACCAGTTGGTCTGAGGACGGAAAGCTCTGCTCGTCAGATGATCAGGAGTCTGCAGAGCCTGGATGGAGGATTTCAGGCGGATATACCTCCGTCTGTGTAAGGAGGGAGGCGTGGAGCCTCAGGAGGGTGTTGTAGCTCAGCTCCAGGAGAGCAGGTCTGCTCAGGGCTCCAGACTGGACCTGAGTGGACAGAGCCTGTCTGCAGATACCTGCTCAGTGCTGGCTAAGGCCTTCCATAAGGATACTGTCTTTACTGAGGTGTCACTCAGTGACTGCATGCTCAGCGAGGAGGGTGCGTGAGGACAGTCTTTATGTAATGTGGAGAATTATACAGTATGTGCAAGTGTATGGTGCTCGTTGATGTCAACGATGCAGTGAGGTGGCCCTGCCCGAGTCACTCTGCTGCGGCACGTCTATTTAACGTACTTTAGTCAGTCTGATGATTGATAAAACTATCAGAGCGAGTGTGTTAGGCTACATATCACACAGATGCTGTCAACAAAGTCCTTTGGTTCTGATCCTGAACACATCTTCACATTTACAGAGTTTTCTCTGCTTGAATTAGAAGGATAAATGCAAGCAGTCTTTTTTAAATGCAACAAACAAACAGAGAAATGGAGCACATTCATATAGATCTCTTTTCTCATTAGCACAATAAACCACATTTGCTGCTCTGGTAAATATTGTGACTCAGGATGTGTTAGTCACTGTGCTGTGTGTGACTCTCAGGTGCCAGAGTGCTCCTCAGTGGACTGTTTGACAACACGACTGTCAAAGTCCTGGATCTGAAGGTACCAGCTCCCAAATTAGACTCTCCACACACGGTGACACTAGTTTTATCTTATTGCACAATGTCTGTGTGTCCTTAGGTTGTGTTTTTATTGTTCACAGGGGAATAACCTGAGATCATCAGGAGCTGAGGTGCTGGGACAGTTGTTGGCACAAAACAAGACGCTGCGCAGGTAAGACTCATGCTTTTCCTGTCTGTGTGCCATTTCATTTCTTTCCCTTATGGAGGTTAATAGTTGTGTAGCACCGGTTTACAACTACAGATCGTAAGCTGTCTTTTAACAGCGGGAGACCTGTGAAAGCCCACAGGCTGAGTGTAGAGACACGCAGACACTTTAGTGATCACACAGAATATTTAGTAGTTGAGTTAACCACACAAAAACCACTGTAGTCACTTCTGTTTTTGGTGAGAAACACTCTGACACTTTGTATTTCACCACAAATGAGTTTCAATCAAACAACCAAGATGTGAACAAAAATATTGCATTTGTGGGAATTAAAGCGATTTTCAAACACCTGACATGAAAGTAAGAGCAGACAGCCTGTAGTGTGGGACATCATACTGAAAACAAAACAAACCCATCAGAGAGACAGCAGAAACGTGACCCAGTCGTATCACGCATTTCTGATCATTGCAGGAACCTGTCAGCACATAGTGTGAGCACTGAAGAGTGTCCCTAATTAACTGGCAGTGTTTGGTTTTTGCAGGCTGGTGCTGGAGTGGAATGCGTTGGGCGTGTGGGACGAAGCTTTCTCGCTCTTCTGCAGCGGTTTAGTTTCCAACTGCGCGCTGACGCAGCTGGACCTGCGCAACAATCAAATCAACCACCATGGAGCGTCGGCGCTCGCTCTGGCACTCAAACGCAACAGCACACTGGAAGTTCTAGGTGACTCTAACTGGTTAACGTCATGTACCGTGTTGTTCGGTAGAGAACAGCTTTTAAGAGCAGCCTCCGTCGTATGGCAGCATCATAAGTTTAGGTTGTAGAGGCTGCTGTTGTCATCAGCACATGGTCCATGCTAACTCCTCTTACCTCTCTCAGATCTGAGGTGGAACAATATTGGTCTGCTGGGAGGCAGGTCCATGCTGGAGGCACTTCAGAACAACAAGAGCATAGTGCAGCTGGAGATGGCTGGGAACAACATTCCCAGTGACACGCTGAAAGCTCTCGGTAAGTCCTACCTGAGGTCGTAACGCTAGCAGTATGGCTTCGTTAGCGTTACTATAACATGGTCACGCTGAGAGCCATCTTTACCTTTCAGAGCAGGCCACAGGGCACAACTCAGACAGGCGGTCCACCCTGAGGGAGAGTCGCAGCCGCACACAGGTCCTCAGCAAGGAGATTCAAACACTGAAGGAGGAGAAGGGCCGGCAGGTAACCTCGCATTCCCGAACTGCAGACACCACAGGTCAGCCATTCACCTCCAAGAAACATTTCTCCCAGAGAAGCGATCAGAAGTCTACAACCTGTCTGAATACGGATCCTCCCAGCACTTGCACCACCAGTAGGAAATCCCAGTGCATGCACTCTTGTAGCTATAGCCCACTGTGGTTACAGATCCACAGATCCACAGACCACAGGATGGATTCTGTAAAGGTTTATTTTCTGTGTAGTGATGCACCTTTATTTACTTTTCCAAAGAGACAAATGCAAACAGATCAATGTCAAAAAGCAATTTGCACTCGAGAGGTGAGTGCAGCTGTTTCTCATCACGTAGTGGACACACAGCCTAGTTCCAGCTCAGTGTCCATACCAAAGTGAGTCCCATAAATAGCCAAGACACACATATCGGTACAAATCAGGTTAACGTTTGGACTAAGCTGATAACGGTGGAGCGAGGGTTGAGGGAGTCTGATATCTTCACGGTTGTCTACACAAATTTGTAACGTGTAGTCAGATATTTCTGTGAGTCATAATGAACCACAGTAATGTCCAGATAACCTACTCAGATTAAATACAGTTTTTTATTTCTAACTTTTGTTTCAGTTCCTGAGCCTGATGGAGACCATAGACAGGCAGAGGGACGAGATGGGGCGCTCCAGTAGGTGAGCGGTGACTCTGTGGCCATTGGCCAATAGCCTGGAAGATGGTGTGTGGGGACACCTGCATCCTCTTATGATTCTGTGACTTTCTCTCTGTCATCAGGTCAACCTCCAGTCAGATCGGCCAACTCCAGGAAGCTCTGAACGAGAGAAAGTCCGCTGTCAACTCTCTCACCGCAAAGTAATTGTTTCCTCCTCCATCAGTCCTCGTCCAGCAAACAGCTGTGTGAGAAGACAGCTGCTCGTATATGTGGCTGCTGCAGTCATACAAGAAGAAAGCACGAGGATCACTTTATATCAGGAGACTTGGCACTCAAAAAAATGCTGAAATCCACGGAGAGTTCTAAGCCCCTCCCCCAGTTAGCCAGTCGTGTCGTGCTGCCGCGTGTGAACAATAGGTTGTAATGCTGTCAAACTGTACGTGTGCCCAGCAGGTGTGGAGTAACGTGTCACAGGAAAGCTCTTCACATAAACTTTGTTACAGAGTCACAGAACGTTGTTTGTTTTTGACGTGTGGGTTTGAGTCCCACTGAGCACTGAAGTGATCGTTGTCCAAATAACTGCCTGGATTTCGTTTACAATCTAGCAGAAACGCAGGGTTCTGACTTACTTCAAGGTCACAGCTTTCAAATGCTGTGGATACATCTGGAAAAACACAGCACATGCAAAAATGCCCCCAGACATCTTGCAACTGAAGGATTTTTGCATGAAGCCACGGCCAAAAAAGTCAGCAAGCTGAGGAGAGCGGTGGACAGTTATGCAAAAGGCAGAGGAGTTATTTCTGCCAGCAGAGAACAAGAGAAACAAGAGGGAGTCCAGCCCTCCTCTCCTTCTAACCAACACCTTTATTATGAGCCACTCTGCAAACGCAGAAGCTCTGATGCGTTAGGACACTGGGATGATCGATGACGATTATGGTTTCCAGTATCCCAACATGATAGCAGTTCTTTGTTTGTCCTATTTTCATGACAGCGATGTCATTCTGAGGAAGTTTGCAGGAAAGTCTCGAGACTTGGCACAGACGTCAGTTTGGACAAAGGATTAGCTGATTCTTGTTTGGTAGTCAGAGATTAAAGATCGGTGTAACCGGGGCCTCAAACATGCGTTTAACAGCATCATCTGTTGTTGTGCAGGCTGCAGATGACAGAAGCTGCCCTCGCACTCTCTGAGCAGAAAAACCAAAACATGGGAGAGCTGCTGTCTCGACTGAAAGCTGAGAAAGAAGAACAGAGGGAACAACACAGCAAAGCGAGGAAGAAAGAGCACGAGGTACAGAGTGATGGCAGCTTTACCTTTCAATGGTAGGACACTCATAAACAAGCTGAAACACATGACCGGCATGTACATGCTACCTCCTTGCATTATATGTCATGTGTATTTTTTTAATTCTTATTCTTTTTATATATATATATATATATATATATATATATATATATATATGTATATATATATATATATATATATATATATATATATGTGTGTATGTATATATGTGTGTATGTATATATGTGTGTATATATATATGTGTGTATATATATATGTGTGTATATATATATGTGTGTATATATATACATACATATATGTATATATATATATACACATACATATATATACATATATGTATGTATATATATACATATATATGTGTGTGTGTGTGTGCGCGTGTGCGTGCGTGTGTGTGTGTGCGTGTGTGTGTGTGTGTGTGTGCGTGTGTGTGCGTGTGTGTGTGTGTGTTACTGTCACCTCTTCTCCGTCCTTCTGTAGGACGCTGTACTGAGACAGGGAAAACTCCTCAGAGACATCCAGAGCCTGACAGACACCAACGGTCAGCTGAAGAATAATGTACGAGGCCTGTCTTTTCACATCATTTGCACTTTGGTATTTGCACTGTGAGCACTCTGGGATGACGGTGTGTGTGTTAGGTGGAGGAGATGGAGCGCAGGTGTAAGTCTCAGCAGCAGCTGATCTTTGAGCTGAAGCAGGAGCTGACCACCAGCACAGCTGAGCTCAAGCTGCGACTAGCACAGGCTGAAGGTAACGTTATCAGCTATGAACATATAAAGTCCTTTTGTAATGTGAACGGCAGCAGAGATTTCCTGTGTGTCTGACAGACCGTTTGGAATCAGAGAAGCGACGGTCCAAGCAAGCCCTGGATGACATGGACGGTCTCCGGCAGAAAGAGGTGTGCTGTTGGGTGGCACACAGCGCCACGTAGAGGAATCAAAATAAGAGCAAAATGTTTTAATAGATGGGGTCATTTTAACAACATCAGTTACTGAAAGTTTATGTTCCTGTGAAGGTGGAGCATATAAACCGACATCTGGAAGAAAGTGAGCGGGCCCTGCAGGATCGCATTTTCAAACTGGAGGGACAGCGGATACAACTGGAGGAGGTCCGAGCTCGCACCACTCTAACTGCAACACAACATACAAGTATTTATGTTTACCACAATCAAAGGGATGCGTGTTACATCGCCCAAATCTGTGACGGAGGAACTTGGCATACCACATAAGATACACTCTTGTATCATCTGGCTTCATGGACAGATAGAGCTGGGTGTCATCTGCATAGCAGTGTAAATGTATGCTATGTCTTCTAATGATGCTGCCTAAGGGAAGCATGTATAATGTAAATAGAATTGGTCCTAGCACTGAACCCTGTGGAACTCCATAATTAACCTCAGTGTGTGAAGAGGACTCTCCATTTACATGCACAAACTGGAGTCTATTAGATAGATATGATACAAACCACTGCAGCACAGTACCTGTAATACCTACAGCATGTTCTAATCGCTCTAATAGGATATTATGGTCGACAGTATCGAACGGATCCAAAACTGGAGTGTCTCTGATTTTGATCTGTCATATTGTGAATGGAAGATATATACATTACCTGAAGTAGTGACACATCCAGGGATGTACGAGCTTTAACACAGAGCCTGAATTTAATTTTGTTTCTTTACTATATTTAAGGTTCAGTGAGTCTCTGTTTATTTAAGGATTGAAGGGTCAACTTTCCCTAACTGTATATTCCAGACAGTTATTCAAATCCACAAGCAAACATCTCTTTGGCACCAGGGAATTTCCCAGTTATCAGGCCAAACTGAAGGTGACTGTAGAGAGCATGGGACACCTTGGTACTGCAGAGGACAATGATAAAACCACAGCTGCTGCACACAGTTTAATAAAACAGTTTCCCTGTAATCTGGGAGCATTTCTACAGAATGAATGACAGTGAAGTGGAACTCTTAATCCTACACCCAGAGTGGGAGTTAACGAATCACCCCGAATGTGTTTCTCATGATAATCTGTCGTCTCATCTGTTCCAGGAACTGAGTAAAGCTAAAGCAGCGTTTGTGGCAGAAAGGGCCCAGGCAGAGGAGGAGCTGGGAAGAGTGCGAGCCCAAGTGCGTTTGGAAGAGGTGAGTTCAAACTTTGGTCACTTACCGACTCACAACCCAAGTTTTCAAAGGTGGTGAGTGGAGAACGAGCATCTCCACTCCGGTGGCCGTACTTTTCTTTCCCCACCCACCACTTTGTCTTTGACTAGCAGGACGAGTCATTTACTCAGAGCTCTGAGGAAAAGCAGAGCGTGGCTGAACCCCACCGACCCAACTGTCATCATGCTGTCAGTGTGTGTGTGTGTGTGTGTGTGAGTGAATCTCTAAATCTAAATCATCCTTAAAATGACCTCAGTCCTTAAATTAATGAAAATGTTCTAAGCTGAGTAAAAACGTCTTTTTGCTTTGACCTGCAGTGACCCTGCAGTCACAGCATCAGGCAGAGACGAATGAATCATTGCTCCACGTGATCATTCCTCATGAATGGGTTAAATGCAAACTGCACCATATTTTATTTAATATATGAATATTTTGACGTACAGTGAGCACGAGCTCGCTGAAGTGGCAAAGACAAAGAAACCTGGGGAGGCAAACTGACTCCACAGGCTCCTCTGTAGAATAAACGCTCTCTCCTTTAGTTACACAGATTTGTTGGTTTATCACACAACTGATCAGAAAATCAATATGGGCAACGTATTGGGATTGCATCATATTGTAAGTTTCCCTAATGTTAAAAAGCACTGTCACCTGTAATAGCTGGACTCTAATACCTGAGAAAGACCCTCCACAGCATTTCCTTCTGTGTTGATTCCTCTGAGCAGCAGGAGCACGCATCGTCCTTGGAGGAGAAGCTGCGCTCGGTGCGTTCATCCCTGCAGGAGGTCCAGCTGCACTGTTCCCAGCAGAAACAGACCATCTCTGAGCTGCAGGCCAAGAACAGCCAGCAGAGCATCGAGATGGACGGACTACGACGCAGGATAGAGGAGCTGCAGCAGGTCAGGATGCACCAGCTGCCTGTTGTACAAACACCACTCCCACTGTAGCTCCTGTATCTACAGCAGAGTTTCAGCTGCCACACCTCTAACTCCCACCAGCAGAGGTGGCTAAAGTACACACAGTGTTTCCATACTTGTGTTAAACGTTACTCAGTAACAGTGAAACAGTACAGGCTCTGAAACGTACTCAGAGTAGGACATGCCAGATGCTTTTGTGGAGAGCTAACTGAAGCTCATGCTCTGTTATCATTACAATCAAATAATATTAGCACATAAAAGTAAAACCTCTGCCTCCACATCTAAACAGAGAAATGAGCACTAGAGGTGGGTCTTTATAATCGATTCATCGATTAAAATCGATTCTGGCTTGGATAACGTGATATCAATTCATTAAAATCCTGAATCAATTTTTAAATATAAATTTATTTTTGCCCGAAACGCCAGAATCTCAGGTTAAACCTCACAACATTTCAACCACCAAACAGCTAAAACAGTGAATGAGAGCAGGAACAGGCTTCTGCACAGAGACGTAAACGCGATGTGACTTTCTCACCGACGGCACGGTCGGGGCTGAAAGCCGACAGCTCGCTGATTCTGATGTTTCGGCGGGTCGAGCTTTGTGTTCACGCCCTTTTTGAGCTGATTCTAAAGCTGTTAGTTTGATCTCTCTCCAAACATTATTGACCGAACCAGCAGCAAAAGAAGATCCAAACTACGCTTCACATAAACGACAACAACTCGGACTTTTGCTGTTTTGCTTCCACCGGGATAAAATCTCACTTCATGCACAGCTCTCTCTCTCTCTCTCTCTCTCTCTGTCTGTAGTTTCCCGTCTAAAAAGCTGTTTTCTGCATTATTCGTTTGCTTATTGCACAAGTTGTTTACAGGCTGTTTTTTTTCCTTTTACTTACTTCCGACAAGAAAGCCTCATTTCTGCTCTTCCATGGGCTCCTGAACTTATTTAAAATTATGCAAAATTGCAAAACGCTCAGCTGTGTCTGTAATAAAACTGCTGTAACTTTGCTCTGCTTCACGTCAGCAGCATCAGGTCATGTTCATATAGGGCTGCTCAATTAATCGAATTTTAATCACGATTACGATCTGGGCTTTCAACGATCATTAAAAATGACTGAGCCGATTATTAGCCCCTCCCTCATTTATCCGCGACACCTTAAAGGCCGGTCCGTGAAAATATTGCATAAACCGTCCGTGGCGCAAAAAAGGTTGGAGACCCGAGGGAAGCCCGGAAAGCTAAGCAGAAGTTATTTGGAGAGGAGAGTGACTGCCGCTGGTTGAAAAGAGAGGTAAAAAAACTTCAGTGGTGTTGCACACTATGTTATATTATTTTTTAAAGTCATTGTTAACCCTTTAAAGCCGGTCAGAGCAGCACGCTCCGTGTTGTGTAACTATTTTTAAATCCCTGTAGAACCGGAACCGTGTAAGCTAGCGCAATAATTTGTTTTGCATATAAAACCAGAGGAGTTGTACTTACATCTGATGCCATCAGCTTGTCCTCGGTCACAGTTTCCTTCCACATAAAGCTTTGCAAAAATTGCATAAAAAGCTCTTGCAGGAACAAAAACATAATATTCCAGAAACACGCTTTGCCGATCCGATCAGCTGTTCGTAACACTTCCCACAGTGAAACAGACATCAACACGAACTATCTCATGTCCGCCATTTCCTGGCCGAAACCGGACGTGACGTCATTTTCGCGGAAATTGTAGTTTTTTACTTGTAGGCCTTAAAAGCCTATACTGGTCATGTTTGACCTTTCTGAATAGTTTCTGTGATGCTTAGAACTCGAATTCCACAGCTGGAAATAGTTTATTTTGATGCACCTGCTGTTTTCTTTACAAATTTGCATCATAGGATTGTTTTTTGTTTTTCCTGCAGTATATAAAAATTGCTGTATCTCCAAAATAAAACTATGAAGACACTCAAAATAAATTTCCTGTTGTTGTAAACTATTTTTTGCAACTTTTTTGTATTTAAAGTTTTGAGGGATAAGCCTCTTAAATTTCTCCAAGTAGAAATATATGTAAAAAACAAAAACGATTTTCAATTTTTTTGTAGTTTATTGCACTTTTTTGCAATTAATGTAGTTACTATGGACTTAATGCATACATATTATTAAAATATGGGCTATAACAGTTGTATAGCAACTTGAAATGCTCCCACAAATGGCACTACAACATGTAAAAAAATAATATAAGCTCTGGTGGACTTGGTTCTATAGTAGGTCTTAAAGGGTTAAATAAATATCGTCAAATAATCGCGATCTCAATTTCAGTGAAAATAATCGTGATTATCATTTTTGCCATAATCGAGCAGCCCTATGTTCATATGTTGATTAATGGTTTTCTTTCGTTTTTGATCTACTGCAGAATATTTTACGGTCATCGGCTATAAAAAACCAGGCCAGGAAAATCTCCTTCATGCTTTTCTGTGTTTTATCCTCAGTCACTTTGACACAAAGGCCTCTGCTGTGATGCTCACACCTTTGATAAAGTCTCACAAGTGTCAGCTTTCTTTTGATAGATATAAAAACATGGAAATGTACTGATGCATGATCTGGATTATAATATTTCTGACTGTCTGAGGCAAAATTTCCCCGATTCCAATAGAATAGAATTGAATCGAATCGTGGATCGAATCGATTCTAGAAATCAGTGATGATACCCAGCCCTAACGAGTCCAGTCGGGGTCAAAGACTGGCAGTACTGGCTCCATGTTGCTGTTGTGAGCTGCAGCAGGTCTTCTTTCTCTGCAGGCTGTGATCAGCTGACCTGTGCCGCTGCTGCTCTGAGGTTTACTGCTCTTTGATTTGATCTAACACAAGCTATCTTGACTGATTTGCTCTGCCTTCATGCACACTCCTCTGCTGCAGTGCTAGCTTGATGCTGAAGCACTGCAACCACCATGTTTGGACATCCACACCAAAATTGCCATTCTGGACCATTGCACCTACTTTAATACCCGAGCATAGCTCCATAAATGATACATCAATGTTATGATTTTGTCTCCTTCATTTCTTTGTAGGCAGTAAACCTCGGTGATGCTAGATATACAGCTAGCTTGTGTCAACAGGAAACCAGAAGACAGGAGCAGCCCTGAAAGCACAGCTACCATAGTGTTGGCTGCATACAGCCAAGCATCTGTGCAGGCTGGTGACTGATGTAGCAGACCGAACCAAAGGCCACATATAGGGGTGTTGAACTCCAGGCATCGAGGGCCGGGGTCCTGCAGGTTTTAGATCTCACCCTGGGTCAACACGCCTGAATCTAATGATGAGTTCATTACCAGCCTCTGGAGAACTTCTGGACATGTTGAGGTCATTTAGCCATTTAAATCAGCTGTGTTGGATCGAGGACGCATCTAAAAGCTGCAGGACACCGGCCCTCGAGGCCTGGAGTTCGAGACCCCTGCTCCACACAGAAAGGCCCGGCCAGGAGGTGGAATCGAACTCTGTGAGGCAGCAGCGCTAACCACTGCACCACCGTGCTTATGAATGAATGAAAGTAACCTATCAGCAAAGTGCTACTTATATTCATTCATGAGTCCGTTTCAGAGGCATGTGGTCTGTAAACACTGTGACGTGGACCTCCAGCGACACTGTGAGGAAGCCTGCAGGAACTTTTGTCCTGTAACAGTAAACAGTCTGCCTTCTTTCATCTGAACAGCATTGTCTAAAGTAGGGAAGCTCCTGACTCGCAGTGGAGCTGAAAATAAAGAAAAGATTTCTGACTGATTCCTTGTCCTGAATCCAGAATGCAGCACCAAGAGCTGTGGAAGAGAAGTTGTTTCCACACATAGAAAGAATTTTTTCATTGGCTTTGAATTGTTCTAAAATTTAAATAAAATCTAAAAAGAGAAATAACTGAAATTGAATTGAATTAAAGATGTTGGAGCAGGGACAAATCTGTACACTGACTCGAACAGTTACTGTCAGAGCCTGAAACGCTGAAGTAAATTGGCCTAATCTGAAGTGATAAATGAGGGGTGCTGTGCTCTTACAGGAGCTGTGCTGCAAAGACCAGGAGAAGGTGGCTGAGGTGAGCCGGGTGAGGGTGGAGCTGCAGGAGCAGATTGGACATCTCCAGGCAGAGAGGACGGCACAGGGAGCACTTAAAGAAAAGATCAGCGCTCTGGAAAGAGAGCTTAAAGGTTCGCCGTCCGCTTTTGTTCCGGTTACTTTTAAACTTTACATAAACTTTGCGTCTTTGTGCCAGGACTGTCTGGAAGCAACAGTGTGACTTGATTCTGTGCTGCTCTCTTTCATGCTGTTCTCTCTCCGGTTTGCCCTCTTGTAGTGCTGAGTAGTAACCACAGGGAGGCTCTTCTGGACAAAGAGAGCGAGATGTCTTCCATGTTGGAGAAGCTGCGGCTGAAGGAGGCAGAGATCCATAGGATTAGGGAGGATGAGGCCAACAGAGCCAGCTATTTGCAGAGTGCCGTCCTCTCGTACATTCACGGTTCTCCTCTGGGACACCACAGCAGCCTCCAGAAATGAGCCAGCAGGGCCTCTCTCAGGGCTCCCGCACTGGGCAGGACCAGGCATAGCTCCACAGAGCTGAAGAATATTCTGACGTGGACGATCAGTGCTCAGCAAATAATAACCATACCTAACATAATGTTAAAAATGACAAATCTCATCAGGACGTGCTCAGTTCAATGGTGTGCTACTTTCTTTTTTTATTGCTACTTTTAATAAATACACAGCGCACTTTAAGTGCCAACACTTTCCACACGTTCCAGTGAGTGTAGTAGAAAGCAACAAGGTTTTCACATGATGAAAAATAAGAATCGGCTGTGCATTTGTAAAAGGAACTATGGCTTCACTGAATGATGGAGCGAATGGATTTACAGTGGCTGAGGGGAAGAAGAGAGAGCTGTCTGAATAAATACCGATTTCAAAAACTTCTAACAGTCCAGAGGCTGCAAGGCAGCCATCAAACATCTGCAGATGTTTCACAGTCACACAGCTGTTCACACACATCCAGCACATGGTGACTATGACCTTCCACATGTGAAGGTCAGCGCTGCTGAAGGAGTCCTGTGATCAGAACCTGGTCTTGTGTCATAAATTTCCATTTTTATGTCCTTCGCTCACACAGTACACGTGATAAACTGTACTTAGCTTTCACTGCAAGCCAGCGTCATTTCTGCCACATTTATCCAGTTTGAGTAAACGTACATGTTTACAGTCAAAATGATATTTGGTTCAGATATGCCTTAATATTGTATACTACAGAGTAGACACTGATGCAGAGCAGGACACCTGCTGTTTTTACATTTTATAATGAAAGTCCAAATAAAGCTGTTGTGTTTCAGGTCTGCTATCAGTGACAAACCAGCGTTGCGTTGTTTTGTGTTAATGCAATGTGCTTGATCTGGATTATTCTAACAGATAAGGTTACAGTAGTGATGGTGTGGCGTGTTGTTGGGGTGGGGATGCATGAGGTCACTAGTATTGAAACTGCAGCCAAAGATCATTAACTGCCAAGATGGTTCAGGCACAAGCTTGTGGAGCTTTAACGTAAAGCTGCTGCGCTGCTGAAATTCATATCCAGGGGATCGGGTCCTTTAAGATTTCTTTTTAATGCGTTGAAACTTTCATCAATTGAAAGTTTCCACTTTCAACAAGGAAACTTGTTCAAGACAAATTTCTTTTGGATCGAGTATATCGAATATGATCGATTCTAAACGTTTCCACAATCTGGCGATTAAGTACGTTTCTGGTCTGCGTTTCTGAATATGTCTGAAGGCAGCGAACACACAACAACTTGTGCGTCTCACGAGGCTTAGCTCGGGACCGTCCGACGGGTTAAACTAAATATCGTTGTGCTCAGTCACGTGGATCGCCCTGTACTAGCTGTCTTTATAACTTAACGTTGTCGATGTAACGTAAGCAGCATCGCTGGTAGCATGTAGCGATGGCGGAAGTGATCGGAGCGAGCCATCTCTTCGTCTACTGGCGTTCTTCTGTTCCGCCTCTGTCCCTTTAAGAACGCTCGGCACTTCTCGGAGACTGTCGTAACTGCTCGTCATCGACCCTTTTCACTGCGGCTCCATCGCTGAGCGGACTGGCCCGCTGTTCTCGTACGAGACCTCAGCGCTTACTGTCGGATCGGTGAACTCCCAGCGCCGGCTCCCTGAAAGCCTCCAGCTGCTGTCCAAATGCAGGCGATTAAGTGTGTGGTGGTCGGCGACGGGTAAGAGCACGCTCACAGAAACGGCACATTTGTCATGTGGGGTTCAGTGATGCATCCACTGATGGATGGATGATGGGAGGATGCTATGTAGTGAAAAGGGGCTGGGGCTCGGCGATCCGTCGGCCGCCTCTCTTTCTCAGATACAGCTCCACGGGCATCTGCATGTGATCACGTCTTCATCCAGCGCAAAGGCAGGAGCCGAGCATCGAGATGCTGCGGGAACACCTACACGCCTGGTAGGCCATTGAAGGCGGGCTGAAGTGCTGATGCACGCTAAGGAATTTGTGGCCCTGTCAGTGGCAAGCAGCAGGCCCCGCTGCCCTAATTCTGCTCCTACTGCATCCAGATCACACCCAGCGGCATGTGCACTGAAGTCTGCTGCGAGAGTGCGCCGCGCCGTTTGGAAATGCTAATATGATTAGTGGTCGCTGATTAAAGCCACCGGCACTCCTATCAGTTCTTACAAACATCAGGAGCGGCCAAAGGTCTTTTTTATCATCAAAGGCAAAATGCGAAAATAAAAGAATGCTGAGTGCTGCTGTCTGCACACACTGTGTTTACAGCACGGTGCTGTGTGCAGACACACGGAGCCGTCCAACCTACGAGCTCAGTTTACCTTTCAAGTCGAGAAGCCCTCGCCTGCCTCCAGAGGGAGCTGGGGCCGCTCGATCCCTGCAGGAGTCCTAGTCTCACTTCTTATTGGTCATTACTGAGATCACACTTCTTTAACACGCATTCAGCAACTTTTAAAACATCGTCCAGTTGCTGAATTTTTAACCTCGAGGGCTTAGCCGGATATTTCCGAACAGCTGCACTGGTTTTATGGCTCTTTCTGACCAGATCATCTGCACTGAGCTAAATGTGCCACAGTCTGCACAGGTGTGAGTCTTTGACTTGTAGAGAAACGGGCTGTCTTGGATTTGTAGCAAAAGTTGTTTTTTTTAAAAAAAATGCAGCAAAATTATATAAATGTCATTTAAAAAATCTTTAAATAGTCTTTTTTTCATTTTAGAAGCACAGACTGTAAGTAAAGATGGCAGTAGCTTCTGGGTGTGAAAAGCAATGGCACCTTAGAGATGCATTACTTCTAATGGCCACCAGGAAAAGACCACCAGTTTCACCAAAGTCTCTGTGGAAATGATGCTCAGCAGTTTAATCTAGTCTCACCTCCAAGGTGTCAAGTTATACTGATGACATCACACTGCAGTCACCAGGAAGAATACACCTGGGTCTGCTACTGAGCCGCCGTGCCCGGCTAATGTGAGGATTCAAAGAGCGACAGCGTGACAGTGACAGCGTGACCCTGCGGTGGATACTTGCATCTTTGTTATGCAGTCTGTGGTTGGAATCCACTGACTTTAAATGTCGCACACAGCCCCTGACAGTGTTGTTGAGACCACCGCAGGGCTCAGAAAGCTGTTTCTAACAGGAACCTGCTGTTATGTGCGATGAGGCTGTTTATGAGGTGGGCGGGATATAAAAATGTGTGTTTTTCTCGTCAGCTGCCACAAACAGCTTTAATACAGACTGTACAGATGCTGCTAGCTGTGTGTTTGGTGTCTTCAGATTGTTACCTGGTGCCGTTCACGTTACTTGACCCACGCTGACAGTAGCACGCAGGGACGTAATGAAGTGAAGGACGGCAGGTTCGCAGCTTCAGTGTCGGGGTCGTGGGCCAGCTTCACACTCGGAGCAGGGATGTGGTATTACCAGCACCTGTGCATTCACTGCTGTACATCTGCACGTGTAGCACTGTGTGTGTTTGTGTAACAGCATCTCTGTTTCCCTGCAGTTGTTTCAACTTCCTGTTCCTGCGGATCTGTTTGGAGACATTTAAACTCACTCATGTGTGACTTTTGTATTATTGCAGGGTTTTACCTTGTTCTGTTGTGTTTTGGTGCTACATAAATAAAACTGAGTTGAAGTTGAAGCGTGTACATCTTACAGCTTCAGCTTGTGCGACGCAGAGCAAATCTGAACCATTTGTGTGTTTTGAGTGAAACAGGTGTGATTGAGAGACGTACTGTGTGAGTCCAGAGGTCTGGAAGTGAAAGCAAAGGCTTTGCACATTTTCCAGGAGACGGGTTCTGCTTGACATCTCCACCTGAGTGGGTGTCACGGTGGTACAGTGGTTAGCACTGCTGCCTCACAGCAAGAAAGTCCTGGTTTTGAACTTCGCATGTTGTCTGCTCCTGCATGCTTTCTCTCCTGCACGGCGGGTAGTTATTCTGAAGCATCATTTCATTTTCACTTGAAGGACCTAAAATCTGCTTGCATATCAAAGCCACGTCTGATTTTTAGAAAAGAACTGCGGGGCCTGAGCTTACCCTTTGATGGACTCATTTCTAACCCTGGCCATGTTGGTCCCTCCCAGCAAGCATTTTAGCATCTTCAGCCCTAACTACTTCCTTATTTATGCAGTTCTTACTCTGTGGCCTCTAAGCTCTTGTATCTGTGACACAGTCACACAGATCTTTGGGTTTTGTGTGCTGCCCAAGGACAGCCTGGATGAGCTGGGGATCACACCACCAGTGTTCAGATCAGTAGATGAGCCACTCGATCTTCTGAAGAATAGTCGTAATCATTGAAACTGACTAATGAAGCAGCTGTAAGTGTCAGCGTTTCCCTTCTGACCAAACAGAGTCCCACTGACCTCAAATCACTTTTATATCAGTCACACATTTTGCCACCGCGTGTCACTGCTGTTGGTCACGTCTGTGGAGACGAGCACACAGAATCGCTCATGAGTCATGCATGAGCAGCCAGCCAATACTCATCCATGCCGCCACCAGTAGCATCGAGTGGCTCGAGTCGGAGGGGTGCTGTTGGCCTGTGAGCAGAGGAGAGGTGGGCTATGTCTGCGAGTAACTGTGTGTGGACAGGTATGAACATCTTTGTGGGGACCAAAAATTGGAGGCTTACTATACTCGTGGGGACCAAAATCCCCCACGAGTCTGAAGGCGTTTCTGAGACTCAAAATGTGGTTTTACTCGTTCTAGTGTCAGGGTTACATTAGGTTATGGTCAGGGTCAGGCATTCATCTTTGATGGTTGCATTATGTCCATGAGATGTCCCCACAAGGATGTGTGTGTGTGTGTGTGTGTGTGTGGCTACCATAGAAGGCTACTGTGTCCCTAGGCAACATGTATGTAGGCCAATGTCTGTGTGGCACTCAGCTGAAAGGGGATAGAGGCCTCCATTGTGCTCACACATGCATGTGGCCTGTTTACGCTCAGGTTTGTATGAGAGTGGAGCTGCAGCCTAATTTTGGATCCTCTGCTGTCACTTCCTCAGGGCTGTGGGTAAGACCTGTCTGCTGATTAGTTACACCACCAATGCCTTCCCCGGTGAATACATCCCCACTGTGTGAGTAACCCGAACACTCCTCATGCTCTCACAATACCACCATGTAACGCTGTAGGGCTGAGCGCTCTGTCAAAGACACTGTGCTGTCTAAAGGTTTCACACAAAGGATTTAATAATAATTATAATAATAATACAGCTGTTCTCCTGCAAGAACTTAGTTGACAAGAAAGAGAACACAGAAAAGAGACGAATGAATGTCAAATGAAATCAGATAAAATAAAAGATATCGCTCATTCAGCGAGCTGTGAATGTGCTGCAAACTCCTGCACAGTTCTGTACACCGAGAAACTATCCATGCTTATCGATGGATGATATTTGTAGTATTTATATATTTAATATTGCAAATCAAACAGACTGATGTTATGTATACTCCTTAATGTTTTTTAACTTTTCAAATTTTAAGCTGTTAAGATATTTCAGTGTTTATCAGCTACGTCGTGACACAAATGTTACACTTTTAAACCAGCATAACAAAATAATCATGACAACTGTGCCAAGCCCAGAAAGTTCCCTTAAATCCTGTTTTTCAAATATCTGCATCTCACCTCAGTCGTGTTAAACCAACTGGCAGGTGGCTCTTTAATATGAGCAGCATATATCCCATAGGTTGGAAACCAGTTCATATCAAATTAGAGTTAGTAGAGTAATTCAGTTTCAAAGTGCTGGACCCATCCGCAGCAGAAGAACCTGATACCTGAGAGCCCAGTGAGCACTGGGCTGAATGAGGAACTCCCAGTTCAGCTCCGGACTGGACTGTTTGCTGTCCCTTAAATTTCATTCCCTCTTTTAAAAGCTTTTATCAAATATAGTAATGCAACACCAAAAAGTAGACTTGGAGGAGAAAAAGCTTCCTTAAATATTTACCAACCCTTATCTAGGCGGTCATGTAGTTCTGCAAAGTGTTGTTTAGGAGTAATCGCACTACTGTTGTCAGTAGTCTCAGCTGCTTTTTACTCAGTGTGCTGTCCAATTCCCTGCAGCTTTGACAACTACTCTGCCAATGTGATGGTGGATGGGAAACCAGTGAATCTGGGTCTGTGGGATACAGCAGGACAGGAGGACTACGACAGGCTCAGACCACTGTCTTACCCACAGACGGTATTCCTACTCTTTCCTCCCACACACTCACAGCATGCCACAGATACGTGACTGAACCGAGCTTCCTGTGTGACCTGTTTAGATGAACGAGTAAGAGAATGAAATGGAAGGTGGTTAATGTACGAAGGTTGCTGTAATGCTTTGTAGACCCCAGCATTTATCAGTTTATCCGTTCAATATGAAAACTGTATGCCTTAAATTAATGATTATGCCAATATTTCAAGAAGTCCAAACTACACTCACCAGTTCAGATGGCTAACAGGGTGTGAGGAAAAGGCTGTTCTGCGATCTCCCATTCAAGATTAGCAACTGCTTCCCTTCCCCATCTGCAATGCATGCTGGAACTCTGGCAGTCCGTCATCGTGATTGTTGTGGCAGGTTATCCAGTTAGTGAGCAAAAAAATGCCACCATTTTCACTGCATTGTGCACTGGCACAGGATAGATCTGCTGAATGTTCTCCCCCAGACACCCCAGGGTGTTCCACTATGAGCGGGCTCCTCCAACATGCAGCGTTCAGCTTTAAAGCTGCTGACTCTGTAACTGCAAACTGCCAGCTCTCATCAACAACGACAGTCCTTCACGTGAAATTCAGGTTAGTTTGCAAAAGAATTGGATTTGAAGTCTGATGAAATCCGCCTGTGCAGTGTGGGCACAACAGAACTTCCAGGGAGCAATCCAGAAATAGCAGGTGGAAGCTGCCTGGAAACGGCCAAAAGGATGATCTGGGAGGCGATTATGCACACAGGCACTGATTCAAACAGGGATTTTCACTTTCATATCTCTGTCCGCGTGAAAAGCAAAAAATGATGTCAAACACTGATGACGATGCCGAGAAAACAGGCGGTGAGACGTTGGTCAGCACGGTCTGACATCAAAAGAGGCGATAACGGCGCACACCTTTGACGTCCAAGATGAAATCATTTTCCTTCGCCAAGTGTACGAGCAGAACCATGGTTCCTGAAAGTGTTCACCCTGGAAGGGCTTTAAGAAGCCCTGTGTTTTTATAAAAATGGGGATTTTGACATAAAACGTCATTTACTTGTGTATGAAAAACACTGAAAAACAGCCTAAACACTGAGGAAAAGCTACAGTTACCAAAGTACCGCGCACGTGTGGGCGGGGCTCCAGTTCAAGGGAAGGTTTTCATGCACAGTGCTCCCTCGCTATAACGCGGTTCACCTATCATGGCCTCGCTGATTTTTTTTTTCTTTTTGATTTTTTTTTTATTACAGCACATTGTGTTCTGCGTCCTGATTGGCTGTAGACCATTGTCAATCAGTCTCGTATATTTTTAAAAATATATTGCAATATTCAGATTCTGTACATAAAGGTAAACTTTATCAATATTCATTTTATCTAATATCAAAGTCTCACACTCAGTCTTTCTCTCATTTCAGTTTTATTGTTGACAAACTGAACGGTTTGTATTACAGTCTAGTCCAACTTAACTGAATGCAACCATCTGGTACAATTACAGCTATTCTGAACTATGCAATTTATGAAAACTATGCAGCCCATTCAGCAACTGAAGAATTTGAAAGTAAATTAAAACAAAATATAATTTTACATTAAATAAAAAAGTTTTAAACGTAATTAAAATAAAACATGTCTTAAATTAAAATAAGTAAACGGTCATGTTTATTGCTGCCATAAAACAGTTAAACACATTTGGACAGTGAAGGATTGTTGCTCAGAAAAAGGATCAACGTGCTCTGAAGTCAGAGCACGAAAACCTTTTTTGTTACAAAATATCGATTTCTGCTGTCGCTGTATCGATACATTATTAGCAAACAAAATATCACGATACTACACAGTATCGATTTTTCCCCACCCCTAGTAATAACTGTAAGAAATAAAGCTGCCTACTTCGGAGATTTCACCTATCGCGGGTTATTTTTAGAACGTAACTCCCGGGATAAACGAGGGACGCTGTGTATATTTGCCCACTATGTTGATAATCACTTCTTGTGTAGATAAGCACCAAACATTCATCCACTGTCTTATCCAGTTTAGGCTTGCAGTGGTCGGAGCCTATCCCTGCTGCCATAAGGCGAGAGGCGGGGTCTGTCCTGGATGTCCTCGGTCTATTACACTTAAAATGTCTTTGAACAAACAATATCAAGCAGAAACACGCCTCTTTGAGGCTTTTGTGTTGTAACTTTTAATAAGTGTCGAAGACTTCAAATAAAGCTGATTTCTTGTGGTGGTTTTATACACACACACACACACACACACACACACACACACACACACACACACACACACACACAGATCTCACTCTCAACTAGCGATGTCTCTGGTTCTCTCCCAGGATGTGTTCTTGATATGCTTCTCCCTGGTCAGTCCGGCCTCCTTTGAGAACGTCCGAGCTAAGGTCAGTACGCTGACCGTCCACCCCGCCCCCTCCTTTTTCCCCCTTCACGCCGAGTCTGACCACAAGGAGGCACATCTTTGGCTCCACCTGGTTTATCACACCTGTTCAGTCCTCAGCTTAGAATGGTCTGGATTTGATACTCCAGCAGGACGTGGAGTGCAGACACACACATTGTAGGCTGAGGCCTGAGCGAGTGCAAACACTCTGCAGAGGGAGCGTCACGGCCGGCTGTGGTTTGATCTGCTGAGCATCATGAGACGCTCTCGTGTGAAATCACACTTTTCACGAGGTCTGGGGTCCCTCTGTAGAGTCTCTGTGTTTCCGACGGGATTGTCCCATCGTGTGATGTGATTGGAGGTTTCTTTGCCTGAGGATGTCTTGTGTTCATGCCTTCATTCAAACTTAATAACAATGTTTTCTGTAGCCACAACTCAGTTTGTTGAATGTCACTGTGGAAAAGGTCATGATGTTCTTCCACCGCCGCCAGCTGACTCTTCTCTTTCTCCTCTCTCACTGACTTTGTCTTTTGTATATCCATATGTACACATCTGTGTGTGGTTGTGTCTGTGTGTGGGTGCCTGTGGTGCCCTAGTGGTACCCTGAGGTGAGACACCATTGCCCCAACACACCCATCATTCTGGTGGGCACCAAGCTGGATCTACGAGATGACAAGGACACCATTGAGAGGCTGCGGGACAAGAAGCTGTCCCCCATCACCTACCCGCAGGGCCTGGCCATGGCGAGAGAGATTGGTGAGGCTGTAACGGCATCGTTTTTTCTCTAACATTAATTTAGCTATATATAATGATTGCTGTTTGTCTGTTGTCTCAGTAAGTAACATATTAAATTGGGTACCAGTGACAGTTGATCCAAAGAAAAGTGTATATACAGTTTTCTGGGTTGAAGGAACTAAGTAGAATATTGGTTAGTCAGAGGTGGGATATAACCAGGCACATTTACTCACTTATGTAGGTGTAAACTCAGTTTTAGTTGCTAATTAATTCAATTCAATTTTATTTACCAAATCACAACAAAAGTCGCCTCAAGGCTTTTAAAATTAGTTTCCTGATGATCATTTTCCAAGCCCTGCCTGCACGGTGAAAACATCAGCGGCCGGATGCTTGTGACAAACTGAAATCAGCTGTTTATGGACGGAGTAGGTTCTTCTACTTCTCAGCACACTTACATGTGATTTTTGAATAAACTTCGACTGATCATTCTTGCTCTTACTGAGGTTTTCAAATGCACAAGCTTTCCCTGTAGTAAAGTATTGTTACAATGCAGTATAAGTACTTTTTACTTAAAAAAATTTATGTTTTTCTACAAACGAGGTCACCAAAGCCCTTTTCCAATAGAACCTCCACGGAGCGACTCGGCACGGTTTTCAGGGTTTCCCATTAGGTCATAGTTCCTGGTACCAGTTTTTAGCACCTGCTTGGATTTCAAGTGATCCAAACAGGTACTAAGTGTGACATCATCAGACTGTATGCCACTGATTGGCTGGCTGTAGCGTTACGAGTCATGAGAGCGTTCACGAAAGTCCAAATCGCCATTTTTGAAACGGCTACAAAAACAACGCAGTGATCTCTGAGTGTGCCGAAACGCCACGGACCGAGTAGCAGGCATGTGTTTGCTTCGATGTCCACCTTTGTTGTGGCGTTCGTGTCGCATATTAATTACGTCTCGAGACGCGCAGACGCGTTGCTATGACGACACGGTACTAGAGGGTTCTAATGGAAGACCAGTCGATCCGCGAGTCGAGTAGGTGGGAAAGGGCTCATGTGACACAGTGGACAGAAACACGCTTTACAAAGTCGATTCCTAAAAAGTTGTGAAAATGAAAACAGGCTGCGTAGATTTAGAGATCTCATGAATTCGTACTTTACTGATAATAGAACATAAATCAATGTTTAAACTGGGGAAATGTCACATTTTAAGAAAAATAAGAGCTCATTATTCACTGCATAGCAGTAGCATGTCCACAGCTTTGTAGTCTCCACCGTCTGCTGCTTGGTGCTCAGCAGAACTTAATTCAGGCTGAAAGCAGCTAACGAAAAATACATTTACCAACTTTTTTAAGCTCACTCACTAATTAATGCATAACGCTGTGTTTGTTCTGTGCACACACACACACACACACACACACACACACACACACACACACACACACACACACACACACACACACACACACACACGTGGAGAGGGTGTGCTCAGCCTCCCCTGTACATAAACATGTCCATTAGTTTGGGTTAGAGCTGCTTTGAGTTCAGCCTCTAAAGTGAGGAACATCCGACCTCAGAATGCTGGAACATGCCCACACCCCACTGACGAGCAGAAGCACGAAGGCGTGATTGGAGAATGATGTTTGTGTAAGTGAGGAACCATGAATTGCACACAGTTCCAGCCAACTGTCAATGAAACATCCTTCTATAAACCTTTGAAGCTTATTAACTTTCCAACATGATTGTTAAAGACACGTGGATTTAGAAATCATGACCACAGTGACTGTGAGAAAACAGTGACCAGATATCTGTTGGGGAATGTTGTTGCTATTAGACTGGGAGTCACAAGGAGTCAGGAATTCTTTGGACTCGATCTGCTGTCAGTGTCAGTCACTATGAGTGACTTCCATATGTGCCTTTTTGTCCTGACCTCATCTCAATACTCAGCTCACTGGTATCCATCTCACCTGTTCAAGAGCCAATTTACAGTAACTGTCAACCCAAAGCAATTCATATTGTAGGATAAAGACCCAAGAATGTCAGATAGGGACAGAACTACCTGGAGACCTCTGCTGGTATTAGGATAGCTGGGAAAGGCAATGTTAGCCTATAAATGCTGTGGGCACATGAATCGTATGTACAGCTGGAGAAAGAGACCACTTTATAACCACGTTTGTAGTTTTCTGTGAAGTGAGTTGAAGTGCTTGTCACATGAAGATTATTTGCTCCATTGTTGTAGTCCTACTGAGGAGATGATCCAGTGTTACTCCGGCCTTTGTAAAGGCTTTCAACAATCTTATCTGAAAGCAGCGCTCAAACCGATGATGTAGTAAACCTTTAATTCACTTTGATCAATTCAAATATGGCTGATTATTGTATTGTATATCGGTATGTATATAATTATTAAAAGCTGTGATAAGAAGCAGATGTTTATACAGCAGCGTAATATTCAAGGAGCTGTGGAAGTTCCAACATGCCAGCATGTTGATGATTGTTTTGATTGTGTAATCCTGATTCATACATGTGATTGTATGACTGTTGTTGTGCAGCATCATTGTTTTTATGAATGATCTGTGCCACTCTGTGCAGGGACCAACTCGTTTAGAAAAGTAATTTTTAACTCCAATTTTAAAAAAATCATTTTAAAAACAACAAAATGCAATGATTTGCAAATCTCATAAATCCCTATTGTATTCACAATAGAACACAGAAAACCTGTTAAATCTTTAAACTCTTAATTTTGAACGATTTCACAAAGAATCTTGACTCATTTTGAGTCTGATGACAGCAAATGTTTCAAAAAGGTTGGGCCAGGTGCAACAGCAGGCTGGAAAACTCAGTGGTCCTAAAAGGAAACAGCTGGAGGAACAATTTCAATTCAGTTTAATTGTATTTAGACCGCTCCAAATCACAACAACAGTGACCTCAAGGTGCTTTATACTGTAAGCTCGACCCTACAACAATACATACAGAGAAAACCCAACAATCATATGACCCCTATGAGCAGCACTTTGGCAACAGTGGGAAGGAAAAACTCCCCTTTAACAGGAAGAAACCTCCAGCAGAACCAGGCTCAGGGAGGGGCGGGGCCATCTGCTGTTGCGTTTTTATAACTAATAATAATTATAACTAATCAGTTTAAATGACAACAGGTCAGTAACATGTCTGGGTACAAAAAGAGTTCCTCAGAAGTAGGCGGGACCAAACTGTGTCTACAAATTATGGACCAATGACAGCATACTGTTCAGAAAAAGATGGACGAGAAGAGCTCCTCGAGGCAAGTGTTGTTGTGAGTTCTCTCGATATAAATCAAACTGAAGATCCAGGACTGCTGAGCTAGAATCCTCTGTCAGACAAGAACGGGACAAAGTTCCTCTCCCGAAACTCCACAGCTGCTCTCCTGTTTCCAGATGTTAGAAAAAGATACTACAAAGATGGAGACATACTCCTGTCGCAACCTTTTGGAGATGTTCTATTGTGAATAAAGTATTGGTTTATGAGATTTGTAAATCACTTTGTTTTGTTTTTATATGTACATGTTGCTCAGCTTCCCAGTAGTTGAACTGTGGCTGTGTTTAGCAGTGGGTAGAGACAGCGTGTCATCTGCTACGTTCTTTTTAAACACCCAAAATAAACAGTGTTTAAAAACAAGATTAAACTATTTCATTTAAAATAAAAAATTATTAGGAAATATTTATATTGTGATTTGAATTCCACTCGCCTTGTGTCAAGGAGGAAAAAACGATCACGCACCTGCTGTAATAGTTCCAGGGGTCTCAAACTCGCGGCCCGGGGGCCACTCGCACGAACTCATGTGTCACTTGCACTTGTATTTTGTTCAATACGAACGTGTGTGACAGACAGAGGACCAGTGTGTTTATTTGCTCTTTCAATGAAACGATTCAGTTAGTTAAGATATTGCTATATAATATTTCCATCCATTTTCTTCTGCCTATCCGGGGCCGGGTCGCGGGGGCAGCAGCCCGAGCAGAGAAGCCCAGACCTCCCCCTCCGCCTCCTCCAGCTTATCCGGGGGGACACCGAGGCGTTCCCAGGACACGCTGGAGAGATAATCTCTCCAGCGTGTCCTGGGTCTGCCCCGGGGCCTATATGATATTTGAAATTTAAAAAAAGCAAACAAAACATTTTCAGAAATGTTTGTTTTTGTATTAATTGAACACAAAAGTATCCTTCAGACGACAGTGCCAGCAGTGGCCCTCAGCTCCTTCCAGTGTGAGACCCCTGCTTTATTTACTCTCCTCAGTATTTGCATGGACAGTTATCTGGTGGGGCCCTTCGGTGAGTGCTAGGTGCTCTGTCGGGTAATGTAGAGGGGCGTATCAGGAGTTTTCCCATCATGCCCTCTCCCTGGTCCTCAGGAGCCGTGAAGTACTTGGAGTGCTCTGCGCTGACCCAGCGAGGCCTGAAGACGGTATTTGACGAGGCCATCCGGGCTGTGCTCTGCCCCCCACCCGTGAAGAAGAGGGGGAAGAGATGCACCATGTTCTAAGGAGGAAGCACTGCTAACACTACACCACATCACCATGAACAACAACCACTACTTCTCTGAGAGGATGAGAAAGAAAACTAGCGAGAGTGAGTGTGCACTGCTGAGATTGCTTTCTTTATATCGATGTTTTTTCAAAATCATATTGGTAGGACCAATATTTAACCCAGTTTTTTTAACCATTACAGAGTAAGGTCATAGGTTCTCTGTGAAAGACAATGACTGTCCAACTGCTTTGTACTCATAGACACGTGTCATGTTGCCACGAGGGCTCACAAAGACTTCTTATCTTCTTACTGCAAAGTCTTTTGTTTCTCAGCTATGCTTGCTTGAAATAATGCAGTGTTGACTAGATAGAACATGAACTGTGAATACGCCTTCAGCTCTGAAGTTACCCTCAGCTTCTGATCTAGGATCAGCACATTAAAAGAAATACTGCCTTCATTCGTTCAGCCCTCATTTCTGACAGTATGCACAGCGAGGTCCCCCCTGAGATCTGTGGTCACATGACAGAAACACCAGCAGTTAGACTCTCTGACAGCTTGGTTCACTGGCGGGTGTCCTGATTGGCATTTTATTATTCCCGATCCAAACCAAGTTCTTTAAAATGGCAAGGTATTCAAGTTTGCTCCATACTGCCAGATCAGCGTCTCATTATTAAACAGCTCATTGGAGAAAGGCTGTGCTGTTTCCCTCAGACTGGGCAAACGGCCCAAGATGCTCCCTGTAGTTCTTAGCTAGCACAGTGACTGTAACGATGGTCTAACTGCTTGTATTTGTTCAATCCTCTCAGTAACCTGTCGAGTTAGGACAGATTTCCTGCCAAACGATCACATCAGCGCTGCAGTCAAAGTATAAACATGTAACCGTGAACTCATCCTCTTGGGTTTCATCTCAGTAAAGCCACGCACAGACTCATAATCATAGCCCGTGTCATCGTTCTTAACTTTTCAATGAGAAAAAAGAGATTTTCAGTGAGACACAAAGGTTTAACTGGAGGTTTCAGTCAAAGCTTGTCTGTTTCATAACTGTACTTTAGAGGTCTACCTGCAAACCTTTCGCTCGCTTCCAGAAGCATCCTCTGATCAGTTGAAGAATTATTTGGCTATGCCCCTCCAGCGTGTTCTTGCTTCAGTCGCCTGATCTTGGTCAATTTCTTTGGGTAACTATTCTTAACTGTGAAGATGTGACAGACGAGCTTGCCAAACACACGGGGGCTGTACAACCTTGCTGCCTGAGTTCTGCCTGTGGGAGTGGAGGAGCTTGCATGGGTCTTAAAATATTCTGTCTTAATTTATCCCATTGTTTAGACTGTGTGTGTGTGTTTGTGCACAAGCACATGAATGCGTGCGTGACAGGTGTGTTTGCGTGCGTGCACGGTGGGCGGGCATGTGTCGGTGTCAGTGAGACAGTTTGGGGTAGTGCATAAGAGACAGTATTGTTTTAAGCCAAGTTTTTTAGTGTCCAGTTTTTGGTACTATTTCATATTGTATTGTAGTAAAACACAAGACTTTTCAACAATCTGTGACATAAAGGAAGGAAAACACACGAATATCAGTGACATCCAGTCATGTACAGAATAATCCTCAGAAAAGGAATGCGTTATGAATATCTACATGTACCTGAATATTTAGCTCGTAAAACTAAAACAATTCAAACTAAAGGGATTATAGTTGCTCATGTCGAAGTTAGAAGTGTCGCTAACAGTGTACGATAAAGGGCCAATCGTTGTGGAGTTTGTCGTCATGGCAAACAGTGCAGATTGCACCTTTATGAAATGCATTTCTGTATGGTCGCAGGCCTGCTGTGTGTCTGTCTCCCCCGTGTGGCGAGACGCAGCACTGCAGTGCTCCGTTATGCTGTCTTTGGTTGGCATAGCTGTGTGGTTGAATCATGTCGTGTGGTCCTGCCTAGCTAAGGTGTCGAAATGTAGCTGAGAAACAGCAAAAGAAAAAAAACTACTACTATTGCATGGAAGTTCTCTGGTTATTTGACCCACTGTAACTCTTAGGAGAGGTTGTATGATGAAATGCATTGGCCATGTACGTATGTAATGTAAGATGACTTGTATACTTGTTTCAACTGTTTGTCTTATTTTTTATTACTTCACATGTCTGTGTGGTGACATATTTCAATTTTTTGTATACTAAATACAAATGTATATGTAAGGTAGTCTGCTTCCTGTCGTCATTTCCTCCTCACACAGCGAGGCGTTCCCTCGGGTTCACATCGAAATGTGCTTCGTGGACTAACACTGAGGAAAACGCTAGTGGCTGCACGAGTCCTTTTTTTACAGGATTATTTACATATATATTAACAGAAGACGGACTGTTCCTGTACCTTTAGTTGTTTAGATTTATCAAAGTGACCAAACGAATCATTCTGACTGAAGATGATGATGATGATGGCTCTTATTCAGCTTCATCAGCAGGCTTTCCAGCACACGTCCAGGCTTCAGTTCTTCTTTGCTATTCTTTACTGCAGCACTGAAACAACTACAAGAGCCTGCAGCGCGTGAAGCCAAATTAATAAGCAGAACCGGCCTGGTTAGGAAGAGTCCAGTGGTTCTGTCACTTTGAACCAGTCACTAAACTTTACTAAGGCCTGCGTCTCAGCTCCTCACTTCGCCTCAGCTGTGGAGCGGTGCTGTAAATAAAGAGGACCCAGAGTTCATTCGTTTCTGTTTTCATGTGTCGGTGACTTAGTCACTGTGATCATTTATATTTCAGTAAAAAACAAACAATTTATTTTTAAACAGAGTTTTTGTTTTTAATACTGATTTTAATGCAGCAGCATGTTTTTATCTTTTAATAGCACAAATTCCATCAATGGGTCAAACAATCCTTCGGGCCCCTCGCTGGTTGAGTCCAGTTATATTGGAGACAATCACAGTGAAGAAGAAATCTGCAAGTGAAGTTTTGCTCCGAGCAGGTGGACGATGGGCTGATGTGGCTCAGCAGGCCAGGAAGCCTCCATCCACCGGCAGAGTGACTCCATTAATCATGCTGCTCTTTTCACTCAGCAGGAATAAAATGCTGTTCACAACCTCCTCCACCTCTGCACACAGACACACACATCACACTCAGCTTTACAGAGCTAACCCTGACACCACGGGGAGGATCGTGTGCAGACGAGAGGGCAGGACTGAGTCTATCAGTGTTATGTCCCTAACCCTCGACTGGGATCATGCAAACTGGTCTCACTCTGTGGACTCGTCACCTGTCTGTGGGGTAACACTTCCTCCCATGCATACAGGAGCTGAACACAAACACAGTGATGTGATCTAAGAGGACATGTCTGACCAAGACCGCTGCAACTGACCTGCGAAGCGGCCCAGGGGGATCCGGGACTTCATGCTCTTGGCTTTTTCAGGATCGCTCCAGCCCAAGCGACCCATGTCAGTCATCACCACTGTGGGGTTCACGGTGTTCACACGGATCTGATCACAAGACGACACCTGAGTTAATCGAGTCACCGAACAGACGTCAGATCCCATCTTTGTTCAGACGACCCCGATCAGACTGTTGAATACTTCATGTTAACAGCCGGACAGGCAGCAGTAACTAAAGTAACCTCCTAAAGCGACTGTATGAACCTCATACATGCTTTAAAACACTGGCTCATAGAACTTATAAGTAAGTTTGGTGTTGGCTGCTGTCCTGTTGTTTGCTTCCAGTAAATGTTGAGTTCACAGGAACTGATTCAGGTGTCGTTTAGATGCAGCCTTTACAAAACTCTGTGTGGACTTTGGTGTCAGGTTGGTGCTGACACCACTGACACCAGCTGCCAGCGACTTTTTACACAACTCCTTCACTATGTTGCACATATCACACTGTGGTGCAGGTGGGAATTTTGCAGACTTGCTTTCGGGCCTGTCGTCCTCAGAGAGCGAAGGGTCACTTAGGGTCTCTCCTGGGATTTGAAAGCCTACATCCTGTGTATGATTATGAACCTGCTGCTCTCTCTCTCAGCACCACACCAGGCTATATGAGTTTGCAGAAGCTGTTTCACAGTGCAGTGAGCCGTCCTGGCATTGGTGTGTGCTGGCAGTGTTTCACTGTTATATCAGGTCTCATCGAAGTATTCCAATGCTTTTCAACACCTTACATGACGTGAGGCACACGTGTAAATGACTTTGACACTTGAACAGGAATAATTAATATTCACATGAAATCATTTCCTGGACAGTTTCTTGCATTAGCTTATATTGTTTTCCCCGTATTTCCTGATCATTTAGAAATAGACAGCACGAACTGAACGATAACTGTGGCATCACTAACTCAGTTAATGCTTTCACAAAGATGCACCTGAGCTAACCACATTAGCATTAGTAACTGTGAGGTGGAAGCTGGACGTGTGGAACAGGACAGTGGTGTACCTGATGTGGTCCCAGCTCTAAAGCCATCACCTTACTCAGCATGTCCAGAGCCGCTTTGGTAGCACCTGAGCACAGAGCAGAAACAGAAGCTCAGTTTGTTACCCTCACTGGGCTTCTTCGTTTAAATGTGATAGAGGCTGTGGCGCCCATGTCTGTGATCCTCACAGTAGACGGCGTGCTCTCTGAGGGCGCGCTGCGATGCCTGGCTGGACACATTAACAATGGAGCCTCCCGATCCCCGGGCCTTCATACCACGAGCCACTAACTGCCAACAGACGGAGCTTTGTCTCATTGCACAGAAGCAGTTTGATGAATGAGACGGGTCAACCCAACACCCTACAAGCTCCACTCAACTGCATCGAGCTTTGTTACAGAAACTTTCCAAAACCCAACTTAACCAATAACATCAGCGTCAAACAATTCATGTAACAAAATGTCATCTGCTCATTTTTTAAGCACAGATTTGTGCACGGCTCAGACCGACAGGCGAAGCACAGATATAGAGCCGGAGCTTTCAGATCTACACGAGACATTTCTTAATATCGAGGTAAAAAAACACTTTTACTGTAAGTCCCAATCACACGTTTTCTAAAGCACCCTGTCCAACACTCATTGTGACGGGTTCATTCACAGCTGAACTTCAAAGCAATGCATTTCCCACGAATCAAATCCAAAGAAAGGAAACACCGTGGTTTAATAAAGGCCGTGTTTGTTTTACCTGAGAAACCTGCACCACAGCTTTCACATTCACACTGAAAGCCCTGGAAGACACAACAGACGTGACAGGTTAGCACATGATGAGGCTCTGGCCTCGGGCTCACAGGCTTGTGCTGTGTCCTTATGGCTGGTACTTCCTCAGTAACAAATATGAAAGTTGAGAATATTTGCTTTACTGCTCAAACTTGTCAGGTGTGACTTCCAGAAATGGCTGTAGGTTGGCGCAGGCAGCGTTATTGACCAGCAGGTCGACAGGGCCGACATCCTGCAGGGCCTGCTCTGTGGCCCCCCAGTCTGTGAGGTCCACACACACCGGGGTGATGGAGGCGCACTGTGACAGGAAGTCAAAAGCAGACGGACTCGAATTAGAAGGAAGACAAGAGACATCAAATATTTATAATGAGTTTGGGCCCCAGAACTGAATCAGTCACAGGCCTCCTCACAAACAGCAAACTCTGACGAGAACAACTAAATCCAGATGCTGAACAGCTGTTCTGAGGTCAGACCAACTGTGTGCAGGGTAGCTTTGTTCTTCTTTCAGCTGCTGCCGTAGAGTCAATCAGTGAAATGCTTCTCATGTTAGCCGTGCAGATTGAAAAAAATTATTTCTCTATTATTGTATTTGCATGACGAACATACTGCAGATTCTACTTCAAGTGAAAACTACATTAAACAGCTTTTAAAGTCATCAGCCGCCGTCAGCTGATTAAAATCTGTTTGATATAATGAGTCAGAAAAGGTTTGGATGAGTTATTAATAAGATTTAAACTGAGAAGAAATCTCACTGTGCAGATCAAAGCTGTAGGCAAAGAGTCGATTAGAGTCTCTTAGGTTTATCTGTGCATCACAGACGCTCCATCAGAGAACTGACAGGAACAGCTGTGATGGGTTTCTGACGTCTTCCAGGCACAGAGCTAAAGCTAAAGCTAAAGCTACGGTGACGTCAAGTCTCTCTGCAGAAAGAGGACATTTTGGATTTTTTATATGTAACGTTTTTTTTAAAGATATGACTCTCTCCTCCACAGCATGTCTTTATCCTGTCTTCCTTCTCTCTCCCCAGCAGCAGATGGCCCCGCCCCTCCCTGAGCCTGGTTCTGCTGGAGGTTTCTTCCTGTTAAAAGGGAGTTTTTCCTTCCCACTGTCGCCAAAGTGCTGCTCATAGGGGTCATATGACTGTTGGGTTTTCTCTGTATGTGTTATTGTAGGGTCGACCTTACAGTATAAAGCACCTTGAGGCGCCTGTTGTGAATATAAATAAAACTGAACTGGGACTTTTTTTTAAAGAGGCTTTAGAAAGGTTCCTAAATATTTGTTTGTTAATTCTGTGCTTTTATAATCCATATATATCATTTTAGTAATGTATCTTTTTCTTTTGGACTCTTCTTGGACATTTTATTTATACAGCACTGAATCACAACACCAGTCAGCTCAAAGTGCTTTATATTGTAAGGTGGACCCTACGATAATACCAGACCCACACGCCTCTCCAGCTCCTCGCTGTCGGTTCCCTAACGGTGCATTTACACGTGGTTGGCTTTTATACGCATCATTTTTAAGAGGTGGCCTGAGATATGCTTTATGCTGATTGACAGTCCACTGTGTGGGTCAAAGGTCAGGGCTGGGGCCCCTCAGATGGGTGTGTGTGGGGTGATCACCTCCTCCACCAGGCTGTTGAGATCGGCCTGCGTTCGTGTGACCGCTATGACCTTTGCCCCGCAGCGTGCCAGAGCCAGAGCTGTGGCCCTACCAATCCCTGGGACACAAGAATCCATAAACACAAAGACTGATTACAGAGTGGACACACACACACACACACACACATTCCACACATGTCTTAGGCTTCGTTCCACCAACAAAGCTCCTGTTATTCCACTTTCTCACTGATGACACTGGTTCAGGCTCCGTGCAGTGTCATCAGATTCCTCCAGCACACTCTGCTGAGTTCACAGTAATCAGTAACTTCATCGTCCACAACACTGTCTCACTTTAAACGTCTGTAACACGGCTGGAAGCCGACAGAAGGACATGTTAGTGTTGTGTTTTATATTTGTCTAACTTGATGTATGTGAAGGACGCGTTTATACAGCAGCCTCCGTTTGGGGCCACACAAGGAGCTATGATGGTTTGTGTTTGAGTGTAAATGAAATCAACATCACTGCTGACATTTAATGTTCTGTTCAGGAACTTGTTTGTAAATCAAGCTCAAGTGGAAATCACGTGAAACTTTACATTAAGCATTGATTCGTGTAAAAAACAGAAACAGTTTCATGAGAGGAGAGTTAGGCTACGTTCACTCTGCAAGTCTTGATGCTCAATTCCGAATTTTTGATCAAATCCGATGTTTTTGTCTGCTCGTTCACAGTACAAATAAAATGTGACAGCAAACGCGCTCTAGTGTGAACGCTCAAAGCGCCCGCATGCGCAAAAGAAGACGTCACACACAGCGTGCTCTGTTTAGACCCAGAGCAACAGTATGTTTGACTGACGGCCTTAATATAAAGACTTCGGACTTTACATTTCCCAATTTTTTGCTTTAAGTTATTTTGTTATTTACATAATAATGTAGATAACCTAATAATGATCCTTGTTGCTGTTTCAGAGGAGCGCTGCTTCAAAGGATAGCTGCAGATTTCTGTCAGAATCTGCAGATTATACAGAACAAAGAAAATGTTCACGTTGTTCCCAACAGTTTCACTGGAGGGCCAGGAAGGTTCGCGATGTCTTCTCCGGCGCTGATAATTGGCGTCCGTCTTGCGTCAGTGACGTAAAAGACGGAATTAATGCGACGTGACCATCAAACAGCAGTCGCTTTCTAAAACATCAGATATGCGTCTGATTCAGCACCACATACGAAAGTGACCCAGATCGGATTTGAAAATATCGGATTTGTGCCGTTCACACTGTCACCATGATGGATATGAGTCGCAGAGGGTCAAAGAAGTCGGATTTGATGCGCTTTCACCTGCAGTGTGAACGTAGCCTTAGTCTCGTGTCCCGTGACCACACTGGGGTTGGTGGGGGCATTTGCACGAAGGTGGATGTTGTTCATAAAGCAGCCTGCTGGTGTCGCTGCGTGTGCGTGCGTGCGTGTGCGTGTCTCCTTTACCTTTTCCTGCTCCGGTGACCAGAGCCCGTTTACCTGCAAACGAAGCCTCCATGTTCGGCCTGCGTGGGTGAGCGAGCCGCTGCAGGTGGAAGCGCCACAGACGGAGTTACGAGTCACGTGACACTCAGGCTGAGCGAGCTTAGCTCGGCTAAAACTTCCAGTGTGAAATGTTCCACGCGTGTTCTCTGTGCTGTTCCTCGTGTTTTGTGTTTGTATGACAGAAGAGGTACTCACCAACAGCGCAGCGGACAGAGCTGTGTGTGTTTGTGTGTGTGCGTGTCCTCCGCCTCTACACCGTGTTTGTCTTCCAGGTCACTCTGCAGCCCGTGGACAGGCACGGAGCACGCGCTCAGCCCTGCCATATAAGGCGGAGAGCTGCAAAGCTCCCGGATTCCTGTGAAATCCCCAAAAGTCATATTTTATAACCGGTCACCGCAAAAGTGTTTTTCAGGAAAATCCACAGCTGCTCGTTGACGTGAGCAGTGCTGCACAGAGACGTCTGCAGACGTTCAAATCAGGAGGAAAGAAAAAACAAGTCCCGCTGTACAAAATCAAATAAAAAGTCCCTCATCGGTGTTTCTGCATCTATGGTGAAAGAATATTTTCCTTTCAGATGTCTATATGAGAAGAAAATCTCATGTAAATGCTTACAGCTCAATGCTTGAGTTGAATTTTTATAGTTGCTGAATCTTTGGTGAAATAAACACAACGAATCACGTTCAGGTGGGAGAGCTGGTGTCACAGCAGAGCTGGGATGATGGGAGGAGTCAAGTCTACAAAATTCATCAACCGCCTCCAGCTGGAGATGATGGTGGGCTTCAGGCTGAAACCAACACCACCAAATCTGATCTTCCTTCATGCCCAGTGGACACAGTAAACCAGATTCTGGGAACCACCATCTCCCAGGACCTAAACGTCAGCTTCCTCATCCACGCGGCACAGAAGAAGATGAACAAAGTCACTGATGCTTTGAGATTCTTGAGTTTAGACATTTAAAGTTCATATTATCATTAGTCGTCTTTTTCTAACGTAGGGGAGACCGGGGATAGTTGTAACATTTTTGACATTTCTGTCTGTAAATTGAAGCTCTTTTAAGGTAGTGGATTCAAAATGTAATGCAAAGTATTTACATGTGCAGCTATTTTCTCTGCAGCACAATTACCCATTGCATGGTATGGTCTCAAACACGAAGAGTGAAATGTTACGATTAACCCCATAGTCTGGGTTAGTTGTAACATATCCTGGGGTGAAATGTAACACAATGAAATAAGGGTACTAACAAAACATTAACGTGTAATCTTTGTTTATTCAACACATGAATGCACTTAGAGCCATTTATGTAGCTGTGTGTGTGTGACAGAATGCAGAAATCTAACTTTTGAACATATTCCAACCCCCCAAAAAAGACAAATTATGGAATTTTCTGCAACTGAATATTTCCTTAATTTTGGTTGGTCTTCCTTGAGTTTGGCCTCATTGGCTCAGTGGGCATTATAACCTACAACTCTTGCACCAATTTTGAACATAACAATGAAGCTGAAAAAATGTAGTTGTTCACCAGCATCGCAATTCCATTACTTTTTATCCTGGCTTACCTTGGTGTGGTTTGCAGAGTGCTTCAGAAAGATGAGGAAATCTGTTTCTTGCACCCATCCTGATTTATTTCCACTACCAGTACTTCCTACTGGTCCATCTCTGACACAGTGGTCTGCATAATGTATGTGTGGGAACACAAACAGTGGAGGAATTGTGTTGCCAATGGCATTAACCGCATATACAAAAGCGACTAGTGAACCTCTCTCTGCTGATGTCGTTGCCCCAACTTGTTTAATATAAGTTAAAGTAATAGTGCGGTAAGTTGTAACATCTGCGTTATTGTTACAACTGACCCAGACTGTTGCTGTTACAACTGACCCAGACTCCTATAGCCATGAACTAGCTAACATTACAGCCAACGGCTAAAACATTAGCACTAAAGACCTACACAGAATATATCCCCATAGACATACAAATAACATAATTTAGGTTTGATGAGTTTAACTGCAAAGCAGATAATGCTTTCACAAATTGAAATAAAGTAGAAAAACGTACTTTTTGGCATACAAATGACTTTTTTTCATGTTAAATTGTCTGTGTTTGACAAAATGTGCTGATTTTTCACATGTGATAGCAGAACTGAGTTGGGCATGCACAGGATGAGTCACATCATTTGAAACTTAGCCCTGATTGGAGAAATTGGAAGTGTTACAACTGACCCACGTTACAACTATCCCCGGTCTCCCCTACATTTTAAAGATTTTCAGCTACTTTCCAACTTTGACACTTCAGCTTTCAACAGTTCTGCACCTTCAGCTGGAAGATTTGTTGATTCAGCACATTGAACATTTCAGCTCTCAGCATTCGCACTGCAGCAAATGCATCCTCTAGTTTAAGTCACTGTAATCATCCAATGAAACACTGCTGTGATTTATTTCCACAGCACACTAAATGTGTCTGTAGATCTACTGTAACCTGCCCCCACCCCCCCCACTAAATGTTCACTTCTCCATTTAACGTTATTGAATATTTTCTGCATAATATATATTTGATGTATTTCATCACATACTTGGACACACGTGTTCCTCTCAGGCACTGGGATGATCTGCATGTAATTATAAATCATATGATGAGGTCACAGATTTGATCATCTGTTATCCAAAAGCTCGTTTGTTGAACGTGATCACTGCGAAGTTCTAATCAGAGTTGATGTTTCTGTGTTTCCGGGCCACCTGCACACTCTGTGCTAACATTTAAAACAGTGAGTGTTACTGAAGAATATACGAAGACTCGTTAGAAATAATGTTATTAGTCTGCACAACTCAGAAACCCCCATCCATTTTCAGGAAATGCTTTTGGCACATGTCCATTAGTAGAAAAGGGGTAAATATTTTTCTCCTTTTAAATAAAATAAATAAATAAATATCTGACATTTCTAAAAAAGCTAATTAAGTTAAGAAATTACAAGTTTGTCAGTGTTGGAGAGAGAGACGCTGGTGAGATATGGAAAAATAACTTCATTAAACCAATAATTAGAGTTTCAAGATCTCAAGTTAGTTTTATGTGCCTCCTGGGTGGCCCCCAGCGGTGCAGGGCCCCGGGGTCCTGAATATCCTCTGGATAATTTAGTGCAACTAAAGAAAACTGACAAACTATTAGAGGAAAAATGCTGAGTAACATCACAGCATTTTTCCTAAAATAAAGTCCTTCTTATCTAAATATCAGGGAACATGTGACCTCCGTGCTGTAGCCTAGCTCCTCCTGTTGTCCTGTTTGTTAGCGGCCCGTTTAAGGCTGGTTGCCTGCTGCATCCTGAGCATGTGTTCAGGGTGAAGAGGCGTCACATCGTCTTCCAGGTGTTTTTCTAATCAACAAATGTAGTGTACACGGTGGTGTTCACATTGACGACTCAGAACATCCACCCCTGGCTCCTTCCAGTGTGGAGGAGCAGCAGCTCTGCTCCACCCGGGTCCTCTGGCACGTACTCAGTTTCCCACATTTCTCTGAATGTCTGTCGATGTGTCATCACTTCTTCAGTTTGCAGCATCTCTGCAATTGATTTGTAGCTGTTTTGTTGGGCTCTTTGACCTCCTCCAGGTCAGGCTTCAGCGTTGATGACACAGTCGTCCTCTGCAGCTCTGATGTCAGTCTGGGCTTGAAATGCTTCCTCACGACTTTCCTCGATCTGTGCTGAAGCTCCAGGTCTGATCCGGAGGTTTTTCTCATGTCTGAGTGTGCACTCATGTTGACGTTTGTAAAGCTTAGCTGTTTATTTCGGAGCGTGAACTGCAGTCCTGAGGGGAAAGCTCCTCGTCTTTCATTCATCAGCATCAAACTGCATCGTCTGCCCTTCCTCTTCTTCACACTGACTTTTATTTTAAGCTGGTGTTTTGGATGCTGTGTGCAACAAAAGCAAAGCGGTGACTTTGAACTCCATGCTGTAAGGCATCGAGGTAACTGGTATTACATAGATTTTTAAAAATTACACTGGAAAAGTTGTTTCTTGCTGATTTTATTTTTGAATTCACTTGTAGCTCCGCTTTTCATTTGCACACTCCTTTTTGTCTGTGCTCCATCCACGGACACTCAGCTGTGATAAAGGACTACGTCACATGTTGATCCCAGCGAGCTCATCAGTTTGTGGTTTAATTACAAGGAGACCCTCCCGAGGAGGCTGTGTGACTCAACCTCCTATAAATCTGACAGACGTGCGATTTCAACATGACACTGAATATTTCCATGCATCGTCTCGGTTATGTGGTTTTCTCTTCAATAGATCAATGTGACAGAAACACTTAGGAATGCAGGAAAGCTTTATTGACAACAGAGCAGTGGCAGCTTTGACAAAAACACACTCACTCACTGACCTGCAGTGGGACTCGTGGTGTGGGGTTTGGTTTCTAGTCTTGTGCAAACAGGCTGGTGCTGTACACCACCAGCTTTCACCGGCAGAAGTGACTGAATATACAGATCAGAGTGGGCGGAGACAAAGAACCGGTTCATTCTCCTCTCTTTGAAAGACAGAGCAGTGGAAGTTCAGCAAAAATCTTCACACGAGAAACTCGACGGTGACACATCCCTGCACCGTGCTCACTGGTCAGGATGCTGTAAATGTGTAGAGTCGTCTAAAAGCAGAAGATGCTGCTGCTGGTCGGTGCTATGAAGCCTGATTTGGGGCTCCTGCAGCTAAAAGAATAAGCCTCGTATTACGCTGTGCTGACCACTGTGTGCTACTGACAGCAGGACCTGTTTGATAGAACAGGCTGCAGGAAGCAAACATCCACTGTAAGTGTAAGCTACAGCTTATTATTACTGAATCACTGCTGGTGTTTGTGAAAACAAAGTGCTGACCCTTGGACCTGACTGAAGCTCCAAACTACAACCAACATTATTCATTTCATGAACTGATGCTGAGGTTGGCTTTACTCCAGCCTGTGACCGCCCATCATTCCTGTGGAGCTAAAACTACAAGACATGCAAAGCAGGTTTACATAAAACCCAAAGAGTCCGCACGGACACTCCCCACGTCACCACAGCTGGTAACGTTGTAGGAGTGCCAGGAGCAAAGCAGCGCTCGGCCACAGACAGGAGGTCACATGTCTACTCGTATCAAACATTCATGTTGATCCAAGTTCATGTCTGTCACTAATATTTCATATGACCTCAGATCCTAATAGAATGAACATCCTGTTCTTGCATCGTGAGCGTACAAGTACATGATAGTACAGTGAGGTCCTTCCTGTGCGCACGTCTACATGTTGGACTCACAGCAAACACCAATCTTTCAATGACCCTGTTTAAAACTAAACTACAAAGCAGCAGAACGATGTTAGTGTCGCTTTTTACCACCATCTGCTCCTCTGCAGCAGTCCGTCTAATCACACAGAAACAGAAAACAGTAGGGGTGCAACGATACTCGTATGGATATTGAACCGTTCGATACAGAGCTTTCGGTTCGGTACGCATATGTATCGAACAATACAACATTTTTAATTTATTTGATCAACTTTCCTTCTGACGGTGCTGTCTGTGTTGAGCGCTCAGTGGATCTGCGCTCGACAGTGCAGCCTAGGCGGAGTAGTCGAACGCAGATCCACTGAGCGCAGGGCAAGCTAGCGAGACAGAAGCTAAGCTCGTTGCAACATCAATCAATCAATCTTTATTTATAAAGCACTTTTCATACAGAAAAAATGTAGCACAAAGTGCTTTACATGGCAAATTGAACCTCCCCCACCCTCATTCAGATCTGGCGTTTGGAATTATTTTGGTTTTCATGTGACGTATGACCCTGAAGGTAAGCGCGTCATGGACTAAAGTAAAACAGTATGTGCCACGCAATGCTCAATTACATGGGTGGGAGCTAGTGTGTTAGCGCAGTTAGCTCGTTAACGTGTTGACGCCATCCAGCCCCACGCACGGGGCGATCCGCGGTAGCTCGTTAACGGAGATTTGCCGTGTTGTGGCGTTAACGTCATTTCAGATTAAGGCTGACAGCACTAGTGGGAACACAACGAATATGACTGCACATTTACTCCGACAGCATCCTAGTGCAAAGACAAGTGGAAGCAGACAAAAACAACAAGCACGCATGCTACAAACTTTACCCGAGTCATTTAGACAGCCGTTAGCACAGGATTCTCCTTATGGGGACCTGATATGTTTAATATGCTGCTGAGAATATAGCCCAGAAGAAGCGGATAGTAGAGCTTTTATTTTGAAAGAGACATTTCTCTGTAATAAACTCTTTTCCAAAGATGAGGGATTCCTCGATCAGATAGATTTATTTTTTTTATCCCTTTGTTGTTTCAGCAACATTAAATTTAAAAACTGTACTTTTGAGTTAAAATATATATTTATAATTTTAATAAATGACAAATTAAAAAGGCGTGAACATTTTTTTGTATCGAAAAAATATCGAACCGTGAATTTTGTGTATCGTTGCACCCCTAGAAAACAGGCGTCACAATAATAGACCTCATGCTTCTTCAGACCGCAGCTGAAACAGCCAACCAGCAATCTTCTACCTCCTTCAAACTGTTTTAATACTTTTTAAAAAGCTTTTAAACTCCAGTCAGGGATTTACCAAAGTAACAGGAACAGAGAGGTTTCCACATACATCTGTCATGTAAGAGCTGTTGACCTAAACTCGCCGAGCTCAGGGAGAAGAGAGGCTGCGTTTTACGGTCATGATTTTCCCCTCGGCTTTACCGTCGCCCTTTAAAAACAACTTTGGCTTTGTTGGCTTGAACGACGCACAACCTGCACACGCATGAAGCATTTGTACACCAGCTGTCCATCATTGTTAGCGTGACTTTAGCAACAGTCACAGTCACTCACAGATAATCGCCCCGCGGTTACCCGGAGCTCAACCAGGGTCACTGAGGGTCTCAGAGAGGCTTTCTAAGATCATCATGTGTCATCCAATCACGTTCATGTTCGGTGTAGATGCAAAAGTGAACGCCTCATTGTCGTCCTGAGCGCTGTTCTTGAACTTCCCCTTTTCAGCTTCCGCTCGACCATAAAAAACATGCTACAAATATATGTTGAATTGAGAGAAGGTCGACTCTTAAAAGCGTGTTAGAAGTGGAGAAACTCTGCTCTGCAGGCCTGGATGGTCTTCAAACAGCTTCTTTGGCTTCAGTTTTTAAGGCTTCACTGTGTGTTTAATGAATATCAGAGAGAGTTCAGAGCGACTCTGCAGGATAAATGTTCACACTGGAATTCAGTTTCTGTGGCGCGGTTTGAGCTCTGGACACCACTCAGTGTCAGGATACAGAAGGCAGTGGACCGTCTTAAACCTGTGAACACAAAGAGTTCATTACAGGAAACCATCAACAATAATTAGAACAACTGTGATCGCAGCTCATACAGATGGTAAACGTAACCATGCTTCCTGATGTTCAGACACAGCGAGTGTCAGTGTTTACCTTGTGGGGTCCTCAGCCAGTGAAAACCCTCCAACCACACCGACTACATTTCTTCTGTTCTCAAACCCTCCGTAACTCAGAGTCACCTACAGCAAAACAATCATACAGTGTACAATAAATCAACATTTAATGGAGACTGACGTCACAGCTGCTGCCACTGAAAACCCCCCTTATGTGAAAATGACGGATTTTAGTGAATCTAAACAAATGTATACATTAAATACAAAAACATGTAGTTAGGGCTGGACCAGGTGACCCTGAATCCTCCCTTAGTTATGCTGCAATAGACGTAGACTGCCGGGGATTCCCATGATGCACTGGGTGTTTCTTCTTCACTCATGTGTTAACAGACCTCTGCATTGAATCATATCTGTTATTAACCTCTGTCTCTCTTCCACAGCATGTCTGTATCCTGTCTTCCTTCTCTCACCCCAACCAATCACAGCAGATGGCCCCGCCCCCCCTGAGCCTTGGTTGGGTTTTCTCTGTATGTATTATTGTAGGGTCTACCGTACAATATAAAGCACCTTGAGGCGACTGTTGTGATTTGGCGCTGTGTAAATAAAACTGAACTGAATTCTTTGTAAGGTTGTATTTCCTAAATGTTTCCTAAATGCATCAAGATATTAAACTATATTGGGATGAATCTGAGCTTCCGTTATCAAACTGAGTGGGTTGGTATCATCTCCCGCTCACCTTTAGTTCACACTGGTTTTGTGGGTCATTTTATAAAATCTGTTAACTGAACTACATTTAGAAGTTTTTCAGGTTTTGTTTCAGAGCTCTGTAAAACGCCGTCCCCGGCCACCTCTGGCTCACCTGCTCCAGCACAGTGTCAATGGGCAGCTTCTGCAGGTTCTCCAGGTGAGAGTGGAAAAGGTGCGTGTGTGTCAAAGCGACCTCCAACAGCGCCTCGATGATGTAGCCGATGGTACAGTCATCTGGAAGTCGGATCTTCTCTGCTGTGCTGATGAAATTCCCCAAACTGAAAACACAAGACAACAGTGTCCAAGCTGAGCTTTCTCAGGATCAACCATGCAGAAAATCAAGAGGACGTGTCACCCTCACAAGGGCTGCGCAGAGATTTGATGCGAGTTGAAAAGAGCATGCATATGTGTATAAATGTATATATTTTGCACCAGAATGTACAAAATATAAGAGCGTAGAAATCCTTTCAAAGCAGAGGCAGCATCCTACCTGGCCCACGGACTCATTTTCAGGGCCAGACCTCGACTGATACAGAAACCTGCTCCACCTGTAGCAAACCAGAACTTGACAGACACCTGAACCAGAAAGGAAAGAGCACATTAGCTAGCTCTTATTACATGTCGCCAACTTTCATGTCACAGGGGACTGTGGACAGCGTCGCCAAATTTCCCTTATTTGTGTGCGAGTGGAGCCATAAAAGCGGAAAGCTGACCCACCGAACCGTCACTCTTGACCCTCTCTGCAGCCTCTATAGGGTGATCCAGACTGGGCCGGCCCAGGTAGACGTCCTGGCTGTGGTGGTAAGACGAGAGCAGCTGCAGCAGGCTGGGCAGGATCACGTAGTTGTCATCATCCACGTGGCAGAACCACCTACGACGCAAACACACAGGGTCAGACGTGCAGGCTGAGTCAGAGCTAACTGCTCCATCCTTGCAATCACTCACTTCCTCTGAGACTCGATGAATTTATCGTACTCTACAGACATCTTGCAGCACAGAGCCTGTCGGGTGTGAGCTGCTGAGCAGTTAGTGTTGATGATGTTAGCTCCTGGTGAAGAGACAACAGAAAAGACTTTAACCTAAGATTTCTTAGAGCATCCCACTGCATCTCCATATGTAGACTGGATATAATGGCAGTAACTCTGCTTTGTTTCAGATCTGCATCGATCCATGTGGCTACAGCACATTATCTTTGTGATGAGACAGCATAAGGGTTTGAATAGACTCCTGCAGAGCTGTGTGCAAAATTCTAAGAGTTTTATAAACAGACAGTGAGTGAAGAAGAAGAAACACCCAGTGCATCATGGGAATCCCCAGCAGCATAACTAAGGGAGGATTCAGGGTGACCTGGTCCAGCCCTAACTATATGCTTTAGCAAAAAGGAAAGTTTGAAGCCTAATCTTGAAAGTAGAGATAGTGTCTGTCTCCTGAATCCAAACTGGAAGCTGGTTCCACAGAAGAGGGGCCTGAAAACTGAAGGCTCTGCCTCCCATTCTACTTTTAAATACTCTAGGAACAACAAGTAGGCCTGCAGAGCGAGAGCGAAGTGCTCTAATAGGGTGATATGGTACTACAAGGTCATTAAGATAAGATGGGGCCTGATTATTTAAGACCTTGTATGTGAGCAGCAGGATTTTGAATTCTGGATTTAACAGGAAGCCAAAACAGGAGAAATCTGCTCTCTTTCTAGTCCCTGTCAGGACTCTTGCTGCAGCATTTTCAAGGTTCAAGGTTCTTTATTATTTGTCACATGCATAGTTATACAAGTATAACACACAGTGAAATGTAGCCTGACACGCTCCTCGACATACATATACACACACACACACACACACACACACACACATATAGTATATACACTGGGTGAATGTGCAGTAGTAGCAGCAAGCAGGTGAATTCTGTACATTAATATGAATAGACATCTGACTATTTTACAGAATAGACAATATACACATATTTAAAATTAAAGGAATTGAAATGTACATTGTGCCTTGGTTTAGTGTCTGGAAGAGTCCTGTCTCAGTCAATTATAGATGATGTGAGCGGGCGGGTGTGTGTGTTTAGGGCACGGATGGCTTGGGGATAGAAGCTCCTCTTGAGTCTCTCTGTCCTTGCCCGGAAGATGCGGAACCTTCTACCAGATTGCAGAAGTTGGAACAGTTTGTTGCCAGGATGGGACGGGTCCTTCAGTATCTGCTCTAGTCCGGCATCTCCTGGTGTAGGTGTCCTGAAGCGGGGGGAGAGCAATCCTGCAGCAGCGTTCTGCTGTACGGATCACTCTCTGGAGAGCTTTTTGGTCCTTCACACAGCTGTTCCCAAACCACGATGCCATGTTCTGTGTGAGGGTGCTCTCCACAGCGCCTGTATAGAAAATCCTGAGGATCTTTGGAGAGACCCTGAACTTCCTCAGTTGTCGTAGGTGATACAGGCGCTGCCTAGCCTTTTTGGTCTGGACCTGAATGTGGGCAGCCCATGTCAGGTCTGAGGAGATGTGGACACCAAGATACTTGAAGGACTGCACCCTCTCCACTGGAGCTCCATTGATGATAATGGGCTTGTAGTCTCTGTGCTGACTCCTTCTGAAGTCCACCACCAGCTCCTTGGTCTTGCTGACATTCAGCTGGAGGTGGTTGTCCTGGCACCATGATGCCAGATTCTTCACTTCATCCATGTAGGCCGCCTCATCGTTGTTGGAGATGGCACCCAACACCACTGTGTCGTCAGCAAACTTCACAATGGTGTTGGAGCCATGGGTGGCCACACAGTCTGAAGTGTAGAGGGAGTAGAGCAGTGGCGAGAGGACACATCCCTGAGGTGCTCCTGTGTTGATGGTGATGCTGTTGGAGAAGCACCTGCCCACCCTCACCACCTGAGTTCTGCCAGTGAGGAAGTCCAACACCCATGCACACAGACGGCTGTTAAGTCCCAGATCCCTGAGCTTTGTGAACAGTCTGCAGGGCACTATTGTGTTAAACGCTGAACTGTAATCAACAAACAGCATTCGCACATAGTTACCCTGTTTCTTGTCCACGTGGCTGAGAGTGGTGTGTAGGACGTGGGCGATGGCATCCTCTGTGGATCTGTTGGATCTGTAGGCGAACTGCAGCGGATCTGTGGTGTCTGGGATGGAGGAGGAGATGATGTTCTTCAGCAGCCTCTCAAACACCTTCATTACTACCGAGGTCAGTGCAACTGGCCGGTAATCGTTCAGGGATGAGGGTTTGCTGTTCTTGGGCACAGGGATGATGGTGGATCTTTTGAAGCATGTGCGGACCACAGACTTCGCCAGGGACTCGTTGAAGATGTAAGTGAACACACCTGCTAGCTGGTCAGCACAGCAGCGCAGCAGACGGCCGGTGATGCCGTCTGGCCCCGCCGCTTTCCTTGTGTTCACTCTCCTCAGTGCCGCTCGGACGTCACGCTCCGCGATGCTGGTCTCTCGCTGATGACGTCACTGTCCTCGGTAGTCAGGCGGTAGATAGCATTAGCCGCCTGGCTAACCTCGAAACGGGCGTAGAACCGATTCAGCTCGTTGGTGAATGCAGAGTCGGCGTTGATCGGCGCAGTGTCCCTGGCTTTGTAGTCCGTAATGGTGCGGAGTCCGTGCCACATACTCCGTGTGTCGCCCTGGTGGAAGCGGGACTCCACACGTTCCCGGTACCTGCGTTTGGCATCTCTCACCGCGCGCCGCACGCCGTATGAGGCCGCTTTGTAGGCGCTCATATCGCCAGTGGTGAGACCCGCGTTGTAGGAGGCGGTCCTGGCGTTTACTGCAGTGCGGATCGATCTGTCCATCCACGGTTTCTGGTTTGGGAATGTGGTGACTCTCGCAGTGGGGATAATCTCCTCCGCTAGCATATTGACGAAGCATACTGCTACTTCCGTAAACTCGTTGTCGACTGCGCATGCTCTGAACATGTCCCAGTCGACGTCGTTGAGTGCGTCCTGTAGCGTAGCTTCTGATTGGGCAGTCCACCGTTTTACCTCCCTCGTGGTCACGTCTTCCCTCCGTATGCTTTGTTTATACTGGGAAATGAGGAAGATGGCGTTGTGGTCAGACTTCCCAAAAGCCGGGTGTGAGACAGCTTTGTAGCCCTGCTTGTATGGCGTGTAGCAGTGATCCAAAATCCGATCCCCTCTCGTTGGACACGAGACATGCTGGTAAAAGTTTGGCATGACTTGTCTGAGGTTCGCTTTGTTAAAGTCTCCTGCTACAATGAGGGCTGCGCCCGGGTCCTTGTTTTGAAGCGAGCTCAGCACATCATGTAATTCGGACAAAGACATACCTGTGTCCGCTTGGGGTGGGATGTAGACCGCCGTGGCGATGACTGAGGTGAACTCACAGGGCAGATAGAAAGGGCGGCACTTAATGCTCAGGAACTCCAGATGTGGCGAGCAGCCGCTGGAGAGAGTAGAAATGCTCCTGGCATCACAGCACTTTCTGTTTATCATGAAACACACTCCTCCACCTTTGGTTTTGTTCGACTCTCTCTCATTTTGGATTAGCTGAAGGCTTTTCAGGGAGTTTTTAGGACTTCCTGATAATAATGAATTACAGTCGTCCAGCCTGGAACTAATAAATGCATGAACTAGTCTTTCAGTGTCACTCTGAGACAGGATATTTCTAATTTTAGAGATGTTGCACAAATGGAAGAAAGCAGTCTTACATATTTGTTTAATATGTGCGTTGAAGGACATGTCCTGGTCAAAAATGACTCCAAGGTTCCTCACAGTGTTACTGGAGGCCAAGGTAATGCCATCCAGAGTAAGAATCTGGTTAGATACCATATTTCTAAGATTTTCAGGGCCGAGTACAATAACCTCAGTTTGATCTGAATTAAGAAGCAGAAAGTTAGCGGCCATCCAGGTCTTTATGTCTTTAAGACATTCCTGCAGTTTAACTCATTGGTGTGTGTTATCTGGCTTCATGGACAGATAGAGCTGGGTGTCATCTGCATAGCAGTGTAAATGTATGCTATGTCTTCTAATGATGCTGCCTAAGGGAAGCATGTATAATGTAAACAGAATTGGTCCTAGCACTGAACCCTGTGGAACTCCATAATTAACCTCAGTGTGTGAAGAGGACTCTCCATTTACATGCACAAACTGGAGTCTATTAGATAGATATGATACAAACCACTAATTATTCAAATCAAATACCTACAACAGTGTACTCTAAGGGCTGTAATAAAATATTATGCTCAGTTTCTGTGCTGTGATGAGCTCTGGAACCTGACTGAAACTCTTCAAATAAGCCATTCCTCTGCAGATGATCTGTTAGCTGTGTTAATGTAGCAGATAAGCACAAACATAACTGTGTTGTAACAGGAAGTGATTGATCTATAACTGTCTTTATGTGATGCAATTTGTCTGACAGCACCATCATCGTGCATCTCAGTTCTAAATATTTCAAAGCTAACTGTCCACAGTGCTGACACGCTGGCAGGAGCTGGGCTTCTTTGCTTTGGGACACCCAGAAGTCAGGTTTCACTCACAGCACTGTGGACTCAGTCATCATTTTTCAGCCTACTTCAGTCTTTTTAAAGGTCTAATTTTTAACGTTGTAACAACAGCTTTTGTTTGTCCAAATGGTATCAAAAAATACTGCTGAACATCAACAGTTTCAAATATTGCATTCTCATTATCAGGATGAGTGTACACACGCTGTGAGAAAGGTCAGTACTGCACAAACAGCAGTGCACAGTCTCCACTGTGTCAGTACAACATGTGATCACACTGCTGCAGCAGTCTGAGGGACATTTTGGTTGTCATCCTTTTTCCCTGTAAAACTGGTTCCTCTTACCAGTCCTCATTTGCAGCTCCTTGTCATCACCATCAGTGAAAATGAAAGTCTGAAACAAACAAGGAAACGCTGTCAGAGTTGTGCAAGTGCACAATTACACAAGCTAATGCTCTGCAGTGAGGATGCAGTGAAGAACAGCTTCGCTCCTTTGTTTGCTCTCCTTGATCAAGACGAGCATTTGCAAGAGGAAGAGCAGAGATGGAGAGCAAGTAAGAAAGACCACTTCATTTACTTTAGAAACACACGGTCACCAGCTGCACCGACTCTTTATTTCAAATTATTTGTGCTACATTCATCAGCTGACTCCTCACTCTACACTGGGACTGATTATTTGTGCATAAGGTGACATCAGGCTGGACTTTACATCGTTCCTTTAATGTAAAATAAATGTAGCACATCCACCCCTCCCCTTTACAGCTGCAGGTCCAACCCAACCACCTCTTCCAGCACTTCAGGAGACACACTGAGATGGTCCCAGCACACGCTGGAGAGACGATATCTCCAGCGTGTGCTGGGTCTGTGCCATGGTCTCACTGGGAGGAGGACTTGGCCCCAGTCACCTCATCTAAGGGTCATTTCAGGCATCCTACATTCCCAAACCATGTACAGCTCCGGCCTCAATCATTTCTCTCCTTTCTTAACCTCCTTTATACTGTATGATTACACAGGTCTGCAACCAAAACACTGCACAGGATTTCCTGACTGTTTCTTATAGATTGTTACTCACTGAAACCAGGAAAATATTTTAAAAATTACATACATTACACCTCTTTGCTTAGGCTGCTGCCCCCGCGACCCGGCCTCGGATAAAGCGGATGAAGATGGATGGATCTGGTCAGATTCTCTTGCAAAACTCATGTTTTTAGTTTCATTAAGCAAAATTTCCTTTTTTACTCTGGAATCCTATACTTGAGTCAAAAACATATCCAATAAGGATTTCTTACATTAATTTAATATTTCTAAGATATTTCTAAGACTCTTGAGAAATAAAAGTAGAAAACGTGAGGCACTGAGGGGCTTCAGCAGGCGGGCGGGTGCGGTGGGTTTGGTGGTGTGAGAAGCTCAGAATAGTGATTTATTTTCACCGCTGTTGGGCTTTTTTTAATGTAAATAACTGCACGTGATGGAGGGAAGTGGAGTTTTTGGATTCAGCACCCTGAAAAACATAAATTGACCAAAAACATCCAAGCAGCTGAAAAATGTGTTGTTTTTTTGCAGATCTGTGTGATTTCTCTGATGATTAGTTAAATGGAAGGACTGCATGTGACAGGAGCTTCAGTGAGGAGCAGCCTTCAGTTTCACAGGCACATTTACAGTTTTTTCTCATTGCTTAAGCACATTTTTTGTAACTATTGGCTAATTTTGTAAAACTCTTCACACAAATAAGAAAACCTGTCACCCAATCATCAAAACATTGTAGTTCTCTTGCAAAAGCAAACACAGAGATTAACTAGATTAACTCTTCACACCTTTGTAAAAATGGTGTTTCCGTATCAAACAGTACACACAAGCCATCATCTACTAAGCACACAATGCGCCAACTGCACACTGATGGTATGAATACAAAACACATCTGGCTTTTGCTTTCTCTGTGCACAAGGTAGGCTATGTCAGTGTGAGCTCATACTTCTGTCATAGATCCATAAGCATAGAGGGATCCAAACTTCAAGTACTGGTGTTTATTCAAACACATCAAAACAAACACAAGTGTTCATTTCCAAGTATAGGATTATTTGCAGTCGCCATAATGACTATATGGGTTACTTGGTCTGCAGTGAACATGCTTCCTCTGCCCCCAGCATCTGGTCATCTAGCAACTCTGTAAAGTCACAATTTCAGTATTTTTACATCAATGGTATTGGTGTGTTTCTCATTGGCATATGGCAGTGCTACAAGTCTTTGTGCGAAGTGACTGTACTCACCGATTCTCATTTCAAAATGTCCTTATGGTACTTGCTACAGTGTAGCGGCTCGAGTTAGGCTGGACCCGTTGGCCAGCTACCCTCAGGGTCATTCCACGGTTGATGACATGGTCCACTATTGTAGCTCTGATGTCATCAGCAATTCTATTTCTTACTCTTCCTACCCTTCCTCTCACCCCTCCTCATCTTCCTCTCCCCCCTCCTCGTCTTCCTCTCCCCCCTCCTCATCTCCCTCTCCTCCTTATCCTTGTCGTCCTCTTCATCCTACTTCTTCCTCTCCCCCCTCCTCGTCTTCCTCTTGCTCCTCCTTGTCCTTGTTGTCCTCTTCATCCTACTTCTTCACCTCCACGTCCTCTTCCTCGGCCTCCTCTACTTCTCACTCTTCCTGCTCCCTCCATTGTACTCCGCACACACAGCTTACCAGTATT